>NC_141144.1:98111169-98416169 GCF_053477565.2 Lygodium microphyllum
TTGATAACGGAACGCGAGAAACAGCATCAGTTGAATATCCTGCATGGGAAGAAGAACCTCCCGAACGATATTCTCGATGAGCTTCTCTTGGATACCTCCTTCAGCCGGGTGGGCATCAAGGCGCACATAATGGTACGAAATGTGACATGATACTGATGTGTGTGTGGGAGAGAGAGAGAGAAAGAGAGAGAGAGAGAGAGAGAGAGAGGGCGGTGCTTTCTTGGTTTGTAGGACGTGATGGGAGCCGGAATCGACACTACCGCTGTAACACTGGACTGGACCATGGCGGAGCTCTTCAACAACCCATCGATCCTAAAGAAGCTTCAAGCCGAGCTAGAGAATCTCGTGGGGCTCGAAAGAATGGTCCAAGACTCCGACATGATGAAGCTACCTTATGTAGCTGCCATTGTGAAGGAAACCTTGCGCCTGCATGCGCCTGTTAGTCTTCTGCTTCCACACATGGCCTGGGAGCCTTGCGAGGTGATGGGATACAATCTTCCGGAGGGGACAAGGCTGTTGGTGAATGCATGGGCGATTGGGAGGGACCCTGGCACGTGGGAGGACCCTGAGAGGTTCTGGCCGGAGAGGTTCCTCAAACAAGCTGGGGATCAAGAGCTGCGTAGTCAACATGTCGACGAGTTCTCATGGATCCCCTTTGGTTCGGGAAGGAGGAGCTGCCCAGGCGCCCCTCTCGCCCTGCCCACCCTCCAGCTCACTATCGCAAATCTTGTCCACTGTTTTGATTGGCACCTGCCCCAGGGTGAGAGCCACGTCGACATGTCCGCACAAACATCGACAGTCACTTGTCGGAAACACCCACTCCTAGCAACCCCAACTCTGCGTATCTCTCTAACGAACTTCCAATAGCTATATCATTAAAAGAGAATCCAGTCCCTAATATTTCTAAAGTTATGTTACAATTAGTCCTGCCATAGCATAACACGGGTTCCACATGCTCCTTGTTTAGTCGAAGTGATTGACAGCTACATTCTTACTTTGTTACAATGCTTTGTTGGCAGCAATGCTTTGCCATAGATGATATGTTTGATCAATGTCTTTTTTGGAGGAAATGATCACGCAAGAACGGGCTGATCACAAAAGTGATGACGCTTTTTAATGTAATGTTATGCTTTGTGAAAGGTGGTGATACCTATAAGAGTGCATGACGGGCCAAGAGGAGGAGGGTGGAGCTAGCGCCTCCCACCCAAACCAAAGGGGATCCATGAGAACTCATCATGCATAGTTAGCATGGTGAGTTCTCATGGATCCCTTTTAATTAGGGCAGGAAGAGTTGCCTAGGTTCCACTCTTGCCCCGCCCACCGTTGAGCTCACTATCACAAACTTTTCCTATTGTTTTGATTGGCAGTTGCCCCATGCTCAAAGCCACATGGGCATGTCCACAAAAACATCATCAGCCACTTGTCGCCAACCCCCACTCTTAGCAACCCCAACTCTACGCATCTCTCTAATGCACTCCAAGTAGCAATAACTTGAAGAGAAGTTAGTCATCAACGCTTCTAAAGTCATGGTGCAATCATTAATTAGTCATACAATAGCAAAGCACGAGCATCACATGCTCCGTGTCTAGTCAAAGTGATGAATTTGAATACGAAGTAGCCTTTAATTGTTTAAGTATTTTTATAACATGTAGTGTAGAAATAGAAATGGCTTTGTGTCAAAAGCATATTTGATCATATATTTTGAGTCACATGTACAAGTCTAACTTTTAGTGGGAAGAGGAAAACATAAGTGTGCATGAAGGGCATAAAAGCATGTAAAAGATTGTTCTCAAATATTCAAAAGGTGGAGTTCATGACTATAGGTTGAAAGAATGACTGATAGTATACTAAGTTAAGAGTAAGAGAGAGTTGCATTCTCATTAGCACGGATGTGCATTGGCTTTAGATACATCGATATGGTCTCTACAAGTGGATCATGATAGCCATGGTGTTCCTTACAAGGGTAAAAGACCATCATAACTCTCTCATAACCTATCATTCTATCCTAATTTCACTTATAATACAATCATGGCTACCATTGAATTTGTGCTATTGATTCATCCTCATTATGAACCAAAGGATTGATGATATTGCTTATGAAGAGAAAAAAAAATTACCAACTTAATCTTCTTAGCTAATGGGATCCTCCAAAGGTTGTACATTGTATTCTTGATCTCAAAGGTAGAAGTACAAGCCACATATATACCAACAATGATATCAAGTTCGTCCACCCTTCGGGTGCAAAATGTCCTTATGTATAAAAAGCTATTTCTAAGATCATGAACACTATCTCCCAAAGATGATAACTCCAAAACTAATAAGTTATCTTGACCTATTTTATATTCACTACTAATCCACTACTAATGCTAATCTACTAATCAACCGACCTACTAATCTACCACCATTACTAACCTATTATTTGCTAACTAAACTACCAACGTACTACTAATCTACTAACCTACTACTATTTTAACCTTTTTATTCTAAACATGTTAGCCCAACCATTGATTTAGTAATAGCCTAGATATATTGAGATTAATCTTACTACTAATTTAACTACTATTAGTGAGTTATCCTAAACATAAGCACATGTAATCATACACGAATTAATATTCAACATTAATGGTCACCTTTCATATTTACTAATTAAATGCTTATCGTGCCTAATATTTATTGATCTTTGTTAAATATATCTAACAGTTACTAGCAAAACAATATTATAGTTTATTTAACATTTACTATTCGAACACTATTATACACAAAACAAATGAATACTTAGTAGTTATATGTACAATCTACTAATAGAATATCACTACAAGATACATGCCTTATACCGACGTTTAAAGCAACGAAAATATTCATAAAGAAATTTGCCCCCGTCGTCGCAAAAAACGTTGGTATTGGCGACGCCATAGAATAGTCGGTATCAGCGTCATTATCAATGTTGTTGATACCAATGCAAATAGCGATGCTGATAACAACACTTTGCAATGCATGTTGCGACGCTAATAGCGATGTGTGAAGCAAATTTCTGACGCTAATAGCGATGGTAACAGGAAAAAAAATAATTTTGTGGCAAGGCAGCAAACACTATATGCTTTATTTGGTCCATATAAAATAGTTTCAGTAATGTGTACAATGCTTGTGTAAATAAAGGCAAAGTGTATTTGAATCATAACACTGATACATGAAATAAATACATGATCGCATAATGAAAGCGATCCCTCGATACAATAATGGCAAGATACTACTACTACATAGAAAATGCCTACACAAATCACGTGACGAAAAAAGAAGAGTATGTGAGCTCCAAGGATCCAAGGGCGAGCTATAGATCCTCACCATCTGAAACCTCGTCCCATCGCAAAGGAGCATCGAATGGACTCTGCAAAAAAAAAAAAAACCACACATCAGTCCATCATACAATAATGCATTTTAATTAAACTTAGTAACTAGGACAAGAAAGATGAGTGACTTATAGGGCCACTGCGTCCATACAATCGGTCGATCAATGCAGTGCGACCGTGTCTCTCTGCATATCGAGTCTCTAGGCTAGTGGGATCACGGTTCGTAATGGAGTGCTGCAAAGAAAACAAAATACAATTGTTACAAACACGATTGTCAGTACAAGGGATATTGCAAAAAAATAAGCTAGCAGAATAAAAGAAAAACTTACAAAGTTCTCCAAATATGTCATGTGGTCGCCACTCCCAAGATGATTGACCACTCCGGTCTCCAGTCGTGCCCTCGATGCCTTGCGCTGCTGTCTTCAACATCCTGGAGAATATGTAGCCTCCTCCTTGAGTCAGTATCGGTCGTCCACGTCTAGCCACTCGAGCTTTGAGACCCCACTCTTAAGTGCCTTATGTGCATTCGATCGTTTGTGTGATATACACACACGCATGTACTCCATCATCTAGCCTGTGGAAAATCTATTTGCTACGGCTGGTATCGGAAACTCCTCATGCAAGGATGCTACTATGTAGTCCTTGCTCCCCTTTGGTATGTTCTTCCAATGATCCAAGACGTTGTGCCGAAAAACTTGTTGGCACAACTCTTTCATACGAGCCATCACCCTCCTCCCCTCATCATTCATGATGATGGCTCTTGTCCTATCATCTACAAGGTATCCATACCCCTCTAGGATATGCCTAAGATGTGTCCTCTCCCACTTGCGACCACGCTCCTGGGCATATCTAGGAGATCCCTGTACATTTGGTGTACCTACGCGGGTAGTATCTCTTGGAGTAGCACCCATAGGGGTGCCACCTATGGACGGCTGAGAAAAAGCTGGAGTGACTGGAGTAGATGTCCCCACATGTGTGACAAATCCTACGGGTGACGCAACTCCAGTAGAACGATGAGACGAGACACTGCGTTGATACCTCCGCAACAATTGCCTGAGCCATGCTCTCTTGAACCGCCATGAGAGAGAGGAGTAGCACCTGTATCCCGAGCCGACCGCAGGCTCACTGTATCCAGGTCTCCGCAGTATCCCCCTAAATCACTTCCTCTGTCTAACCTAAGTCTGGAGCGTCAACCTTGTCTGTTGAAAATTAAAGCATCAGAGCGCACCGAAGTAGATCTAATAGAATGGCTTGATGGTGTCCGAGACACCTCCTGGTCCGCCATATCTCTGAATCGAGCCATCTGATCTGGAGACATACATATGAAGATCTCTTGTAGCTCATCGTCGCTCATCTCTCGACTCGTCATGATGATCTAAATATCCACAAAGGTCACATGCACAGACAAAAATTGATGTTAGCATAATCAATATAAATCATACAAAGAATGATAATATAAATCTTTTAAAAATGATCTTACTTTAAATGCATATCTTATGTACCCTTACAAGTGATTCGTCAACGAATTGAGTAGGTGGATGCTCCAAGTATGAAGTACCCTATGGTCTCATGTCAATCTCTTGACATAACTCCGGATACACTGGAAGGTCGATAGACATGTCACCACAAAGGGATGAGTCCACCTCGTTCTTGGACTCCTGTATTTCCATCATTGTTACCCGATGCTGACTCCTCTACATGCTCCAAGCTTTCAGTGGCCTCCACCCCTTGCAATATCGACCCATCTATTTGTATATTGTTCTTATCTATGCTTGAAACATTGCTTTGATCATATACTCTCGCACTTCGGGGATCTGAATGTATAACATAACACCATCATATGTTCAAAATCATGTACAAGAGAGATTTAACTATTGTGACACATACCATGTCGCAATACAATTTAAAAAAACATGAGTTCATGCATGTGTTCACAATGGTCTGGCAAAACAAACGTGTTGCGCAAATCCGTCCATTTTTTTCGGAATCTATTTCAAGAAATCCAGATGGACCTTGTCGAACTGTTGCTCCAGCTCCTTCAAGTACCACTTTGAACCACTACACATTGAATAGGATCATGGAGAAGCTACGGTAATCCACCATGACAATACTTTGCAAGTTTCCAAAATACTCCATCTCATCTATAACCGTGTTTGGATCCATTGCTTCTCGAACTTTGCCATGATATCACAATCTGTTGTGGAACGCATTTTGTTAATACGCTCCATGCGAAAATGCCATTAGCATGACCATGCTACACTATATATTTTGTATTGTACATTAAAACACTCAATTAGTTATCGCATATAAAATATAGATACGACAAACCCTAAACACATCATCACCTTTGTACTACATCCCCTTGAGAATTTCCACTCCTCGGTTGAGACCTCCACCCCTTCGTGATATGTTGCGGTCAAAGCTCCATGCAACCATTGCGTTGACATAAACCATGGTGTCTTCTCCATGCCCTCGGGATATCGAATCGGTCGATGGCACGTACTATGTCGAAATTCAGATCACGTTTCCTCCCAATCTTTCCTATCTTGTCGGTACCTAGTGAGTCATGTCTCCATGGAGGCATGGTGCAACATACAAAAGTGATTCACTTTCTCCTCCATTGCAACATCCATTCTTTTTTCTACCCCATTTCCAACCACTACATCTCTGGTCAGTCTGTCATCATTCTTCAGCGACCATATCATACTATTGTTTGAATCCATCGTTGGTATATAGCCATTGTGAAATATACACTAATGCCTCAAACACCAACCAATCTTCAGCCATACTACCTTTTGGCCAAGCTCATTGTCGCACAAAGCCTTTCAAGGTTTTCATGAAGCACTATAAGAAGAATATCCATCGCATATGGACAGGCCCAACAATCTCCACTTCATCTGCAAGATGCACAAGAAGATGGATTTGTATCATGAGCATGCTGGTAGGCAGGTATTTCTCAAAGAGATAAACCATCTTCACTGCTCCCCGCCTTGGGATTCAATAGAGGACGTCTTAATCTCCTTCTGTAAGATCCATTGCACTAAAGTTGGCAACTTGTAAATCGCCCCGCATGTTTCTGGAGTAAGGCATCCTGCGATCGCCATCAGTAGTACAAACTGTCACAAACGAGGAAGCATTATGAACAACAACTACACTCCAAAAAGCAAAATACGTAGGCCACTTACAATCCATTCATAATACAAACTTGACATATCTTATACCAATCATGGGATTTTAACCCTGATAATTTGTCTTCTTTAGAAAACGCGGACTTGAGAGAAGGCATCATATCCGTTGGAGTGCCGATAGACTTAACTATTTGCTTCACAATGCACTCTTTTTTAGTGGACAAAACCCAAGGAGCGCAAGGTAGCTGTAAGCGACCATTAGCACTCGACTGCGGCCAAAGCGCCTCCATCTTGCCTACCTCCTTCAAATCCATTTGTGCCCCTATAGTGTCTCTCTTTCTTGTGATGTGGTCCCCTAGTAAGCTGCCCACGTTCTTGAAAATATACATGGGATCCAACAAGTGGTTGATCTGTAAGTGGGTCCAATATGGCAACTCGTAGAAAACTGAGAACCATCGCATTCCGTTTGGATGTGACTCCGTATGGACCATTTTCACCTCATACCAACACTACAACAAAAAGGCTCCATAGACGCGCTTGTAGACGCAATATTTGAATTGTGAAAAAAAAAGTCAGGAGCGTTTATTACCGCGTTTATTTCTGCGTCTACTGTATCACGTCTAAAAGTGTGCTTATAGTCAGAGTTACACGCCCACGTAGACGTGCATATAGACGCGCGTATTGACACGCTACGTAAATATATAATCATATTAGAAAAAAGTGGATATATTCATATTGTGCGTCTATACACGCGTGTATCTACGCGTCTAAAAACGTGTTTACTCTGCAAGTTTTTGACGAGAATAGATGCGCACCATCAACATCAAATTGTATGCTTAGGGAAAACAGAGAAAGATTATTTCGAAGATTGGATACTAAAAACAAAATAATGTATGTAGAACACGAAATTTCATATATATAGATGAAACGTTTTTACATTATGAGTTCTAGTGCTTGTGACGTCATGGTCGCAAGCACTATAACTGAAAGTAATATATATCAAAAATGAAAATTACAAGCCAAGGGGAGGTATGCATGCATGGGGCTCCTCTATATCTCCTCAAAAGAGGCATCATCATCGCTACCACCACCGTTGCCTGTGCCGCTGCCGTTGCCGCCACTGCTACTGCTAGTTCCCCCTTCGCTATCCTCAACTGCATCAAGGTTCGCCTACACAAAGGATTAAGGTATATAAATACCATTACAAACAATAAATTAGAGTTATCTATACTTTTCATGTAAAAAATAAAACATACCTCTTCTGGTGGTGGAATCCTCATGGTGCGATTATATTGCTCCTCCGTGATGAGTCCCTCCTCGTAGAAATGCTGCCAAGTGGACGCCCGGTTATGACCTCGATGGTAGCCTACCTCTCTAGGAGTAGGCATCCTACCAATGATATGATACTACAAAACAATTTGAACATACAACGTATTAAAACACACTACATAATGAAGTGAAACAAATTACAAAATTTAATTTTTTAAAAAAAATCAAATAACACTTACAAAATCAGCCTCCCATGACTCCTTGCCACCCGATCCATAATGCGACAATCCCATGGTTGCCATGTGGATACGTCGCGCCTCTGCATGCTGGCGACTTGTCATTTTCTCCGCTACTCTCTTCTTGGCCTCTTTCCACTCCTTGCGGTGGCAATTGGGTGGTTGGCCATATCCAGGGCGCCCCTGCTCTTGTCTCCGCAATGACTCCTTGGCGTGCGTCATAAGGTGAGACATCCTCTTGTTATGAAGCGCGTCTCTCACCTTTGACCGTCCCCAATCATTTGAGAATCGTGAATTCTCGGGATTAGGGTAACTTTTATGTACTGCCTACAGCACCTCTTGCCACAAACCATTTTTTTGGTGCTTGAAGGGAATCGTGCAATCTTTGTATGTGGCATGCACGACACTCCTCAAGTAGGCTATCACTTAACTCCCGTCAAAGTCATGCAAGATACCACCAACATCAGTGTGACAGAGTAGTACAATTGTGGAGGCTCATCTTTCTCATTTTCCGGTGAGGGTGATCGAGAGCCACCACCTAGGCAACCCCCACAAAGCCCTCGACCTCCTCGTCCTCCCGCACAACTCTCCCTCCTCCCTCGATGTGCACTACCCTCTACCTCACTCGATACACGTACTTCTGCAGATTCACGTGTTTCGACCGATCCATGTACCTCAGCTGATCCCTGTGTAGGCAAAGATGTGATAGGTGTCCCAGACATCACACTGAAAACCTCCTCTGCAGCAGTGGAAGGGCGACCAAGATAATTGGTCATCTCCCCCATGAATTGCTCCTTGTTGAATGGGGTGCTGGAGGATCCAAGATTCCATATCTACACAAGAAAAATCATATTACCCTGTGCAGATAAAATATATTACATGCAGCGTCTATACCTGCGTCTCTGTGCACGTCTATATCTGTGTCTCTGTGGGCGTCTGTCAACGCGTCTATTTCCGCATCTATACCTGCGTCTACACTGTCATCTGGATGCGCTGACAGATGCGCACAGTCGGACCATTTCTTTTCAAACTTGCTTAAAAAACGTGCAAAAAAACCTCCATAGATGACAAGATCCAGTAGCATGTGAAGAGAGACAAACAAACAGAGAAAGCAAACAAGATTGAGAGAGAGAAGAAGAACTCACCTTCTTTGCTTGTTCCAACAGGTGGCGGCTAGGTTGCAAGCTCCTTGTCCTCCTTCTCCCTTCCCTTGGTAAGTTGCTTGAATCTTCTTCTCTTCCTTGCTATTTGGCTCTTGTTCTTTACTCTTTGGCTCTTCTTTCCTCATGTCCTCTCTTGCCTCATTGTCTTCATGAAGTGATAGATAGACACGAGTAGTGATGTCGAGCTCGAACTGTAGAAAACGCGCAAAAAACGCAGGAAAGCACAGGTTTGAAAAGAAAGCCACAACTTTTTTTAAATTTTTCTATATCTGCATGGCGCGTCTGTAAGCACGTGTATATGCGCAAATAATGCCTATTACACGTGCTTACAGATGCGCAGGAACAATTTAGGGAATCAATGCATGCATTTAGGGAATCAATTGACCTATGTGGTGACATATATAACAAAGCTTGAGGATAAGAGATAACACATTGGCAAGTCAATTGGCATATATGTAGTGACCTACTAGACCATCCCACTTACAATTGCATGCAAGTATCAATAGGTGGATAAAGCACGAATGATTTTTAGCTAGACAGAGATAATGCAATGAAGGTGTATACGAAAGAGATAGAGAAAGGTATATTATCCATCAATCAATCAAAGATATGTATATGAAGTGACTTGATATAGTAATTAAAGTATCGTCATTTTTAGGATGCTCCATTGACTTCTGTAAGTTCTTATAACCTTGAAGTAGAATATAGCCAACCACACTGTCCATGGAAGGAAAACTTGGCCTCATCAAATTAACCAAGTTAATTTACTTATACATTTCATAGATAAGAGATTTGTAGTTGGCTTGTTGGTATTAGTCACCAACAAGTGGACACACTGGCTAAAGATGATGAAAAGAGGACATGTGCACATTGGCTACATGTGGTCCACCTTATCTAAAATTATATGTGAGCTATAAGTGCACCTTGACATGATTGGAATAGCTTGCACATGCACAAGCCAACTGATTTACATCAATCTACTCATGCTATGAATTGGCATGCATGGCAAGGTTAAGTGCACAACAAATGAGACATGTGAGTGTATTGATCAGTTCTCTCTCTCTCTCTCTCTCTATATATATATATATTGCAAATGCACAAGTCAACCTTTGATCTATATATACATCCAATCATCATGCCCTATCCAATCACATTTGTATAGGGCATGATTGGATGTATATAGGGCATGAAATCACATATATATAATTAGCTTTGAATGATTGGATGTATATTTGTAATACTCAGAAAGAAGTAAAGTTGGTAATGTATATCATGTCCTACACATGTATATGCCCTATACATGTATATCATGTCGTATATACATGTATATCATGTCCGTATGATCCTATACATGTATATCATGTCCTAGCATATGATCCAGGTGTAATTATGTCGTATATACATCCAATCATGCCCTATTCAAACAAATACTAGTTGTTAAGAGGTTTGGTCATATTCAGGGACTTATGAGAAATAAAAAATATGTGTGTTTATTTTCGCATCTATAAGCATGTTTATCGGCGCGGATATATAGCCACGTTTTTTATACTAGCGTGAATAGATGCGCTGATACACGGGCTTATAAATGCACCCGCTTTTTCGCGTGTACAGTGTGCGTCTATAGGGCCTTTCTCTTGTAGTGCAACTTTGGGCAGTCATACGTGTTGGAGGTCGTCCATGAAAACCTTCCTTGAGTTCATGACCCTTTGGAAATAAAGCGGCGTGTCCTTGATATACCATCTTTTTCATGGTTTGTGACCTTTGGGAGTCTAAATGTGGCCCACACAAAGGACATGCATGATAACCTGAGGTAACCAGACCTGTCCCAACACCTCTATCCAATGAATATAAACTTGAACTAGCTATGATAGATATTATCAATGAGAATGGAAGCCTACTTACCTGAGCACTCTGCGAATCCCGGAAAGTCATGCATGGTCCACATGAGAATGGCTCGAATATTGGTGGATCGTCGATCATCGTGCTTGCTCATATCTTGCACAGTGACCCCCTCCTCCCATAAAATCTTAAGCTCATCAACTAATGGACGAAGATACACGTCCATATTTTTTGACTTTGTAGCAGTTGGGAACGAGCAAGCTAAGGATGAGATGTCGTTTCTTCGTAGAAAGCCATGGAAGGATATTGTAGTTGACAAGGACTATAGGCCACACACTATAAGAAGTTGAGCGCAGACTGAGTGGGTTTACACCATCCATATCAAGATCGAGCCGAAGATTCCTTGGCTAACGGGCAAAGCCTGGAAAGGTAGAGTCAATGTGGCTCCATGCGCGTGAATCCACTGATATTCATTGAACTCTATCTGTGTACCTATTCTGTGTATACCACATTGTCAAGCTCGCCATACCGGACGTACGAAATATGTAGTTTATGCGGGGCATAAGCAAAAAGTGTCTAAGATCGTTTTGAGGGATGGTTTTCCCTTTCAAGTCCTGTAGATGCCTGTGAGCACCACACTTTGAACATGTCTCCATAGTCTTGTAGTCTCCTTGAAACAGTATGTAATCGTTGATACATGCATGGATGCTGTTGTAGTCCATGTCAAGCTTTCGTAAAACATATCGCACATCATCATGAGACTCAGGCATGGTATTTGCAAGTGATAATATATGATACTTCAATAACCCGAAAAAAAAATCATAAAACACCTTGAAAAAGCACAAATGTTTTTTATGATAGGACCGAAAAGAAATCAATGAAGTGTATGTACAAGATACCTGAACAACTCGATCACACTCGCATCGCTCCACCTGTATTTTACTTGCACACTTAGCAGTGCAAGCAGTATCTTCAAGCGAGGTACTTTGCACCCATCATATAATGATATGGATGCTTCCTCTCTAATAAGTGGATCACATGTCTCGATATCCATGGGCATCAATGCATCGATCATTGCCTCCATCTCAGGCTCCAATATTGTAGGAAAGTCTGGAAGGCTGCTTCTCTCCTCTAGTATTGACGGTATAGATTGGGTAGTACCTTCCAAGTGGTGTATTGGCTCAGGAACTCCATCCATCGCACGCCCACAAACTCTTCTAACTGGCCGCAAAGTGTGCACTCCTCCTTGGGACGAGATGTCACCTCCCTGGATAGAAAATTTACCAACCACACCCAATGTTTTTGTATATGATATTCAATTAGCTTGCGAATACAATGCATGATTGATATACACTTTTCTTATTGTTTGCTCAAAATCTGAGGTTGCCTGATCAATGATCCCTGATTGAAACTGGCTGAAGCGTTGTACGTGTTCTATAGACAATCGACGTTTTCGTCTAATTGCCACCTTACATCGAGAGCAAGGACATGGGATACACTGATTAAGATATGTCTCATGATCTTGAACATCACAACCTTCATCGTTTTCAATTTGGTCTATGTTATGACAAACAATTTGTTCTTGTTATCATTCTTTTTTTCTTTCTTAAATTGTTTGAGAATAGACTTATTCTCTTGTAACTCAACAAATTTAACGTATGTAAAGTCTCCATCCACCCACAAATTAATATATGTCAGAGTGTTTCCCGTCTCGTGGTATTGTACCGGACCTCGCCACTACCACCACCACCAATTTCCCGTCTCGTGGTATTGTACTGGACCTCGCCACTACCACCACCACCACCACTACTACTACCACTACTACAAATAAGAAACGAAGATGTTAAAGAACAAGATCTTATCCTCTCTTTTTTTTTAATCCATTCATTCTCTTCTCTCCTTCCATCTCTCTCTCTTTTTTCTTTCTTTATTATGTTGTATGTTTATTCCCTCTCTCTCGTTCCTTCTTTCTTTTTCTCTTCCTCTCTCTCTCTCATTTCCTTTAACAAAATTACATCTCTCTCTCTACCACTACCACTACCACTGCAATAAACAAGAAAAGAAGAAAAAATCATAACAACAACAACAACTACTACTACTACCACTACTACTACTACTACTACTACAAATAAGAAAAGAATAAAAAACTACTACTACTACTACTACTAACAAGAAAACTAAACAACAATAAACAAGAAAAGAAAAAAAAACACAATAACAACAATAAACAAGAATACTACTA
Source organism: Lygodium microphyllum (assembly GCF_053477565.2). Taxonomy (NCBI): domain Eukaryota; kingdom Viridiplantae; phylum Streptophyta; class Polypodiopsida; order Schizaeales; family Lygodiaceae; genus Lygodium; species Lygodium microphyllum. The sequence goes on from NC_141144.1 coordinate 98,124,394, forward strand.
CTACTACTACTATAACCATCACTACAACTACCACAACAAACAAGAAAACTACTACTACTAGTACTACTATAACCACAACTACAACTTATACCACAATAACAACAAACAAGAAAAGAAGAAATTAGATAACAACAACTACTACTACTATCACTACCACTACCACTACTACTACAACAACTACTACTATCACTACCACTACCACTACTACTACTACGACTACCACAACAACAACGTCAAATAAGAAAATAAGAAATTAAATCACTACCACTACCACTACCACAACAACAACAAATAAGAAAAAAATAATAATAAATAAAATAACAACAAGAATAACAATAGCCTCTCCCTCCCTCTCTCTCTCCCTCGCTCCCTCCCTCTCCCTCTCTTTCTCTCTTTCTCTATTATGTTTAATGCTTTCTCCCTCTCTCTCTCTCGTTCCTTCTTTCCTTTTCTCTCTCATTTACTCTCTTTCTCTCTCAATACACATAATTTTTAACAAAAACAAGCAAAAGAAAATGAGAAAAAACAAAAACAAAGCAAGAGGGAACTATGCACTTGCCGCAAAGGCTCGAGGATGGATTCGGTGGCTCCTCTTCGTGACCGCGGCTTTAGGATGGATTTGGTGGCTCCTCTTCGTGACCGCGGCTTCTCTTCGCCCTCCGTACACTTCCTCCTCTTCTTTGCAAACGGCGGTGGTGGTGGTGAGAAGCTTTCCTTCTATCTCTTTCTCTCTTTCTCTCCCTCTCCCTCTCAATGGAGTTCGCTCTCCCTTTCGCTCTCTCTTTCGTTCGTTCACGCAAAATGACACACTCGGGTTTCGGCCCACATTTTTTTGCCTGAGTACCGTCGCTAGCGACGTCACTAATTTACGTCGAAAATCGCCATCACTATATATGTGTATGTATCCTTATAGTGTATGAAATACTTAAATTCACCTAATCTTAGACTTATTAATGATGGTTTTCCATATTCTCCCCTCTCTTGATTTTCATCCCTCTCTTTCCATGTCTCTTATATTAACATTTTAACAGAATTACTATTAGAAATTCATACTACTCCCAACTAGTGGATGGTGAGCAACATTAAGGACCTCCTCTACTATAGTGGAAAAGGGGAGGCAAGTTACATGAAGAGACAAAAGTTATGTGAAGAAAATGAGGAAGAAGTGATGCATTGAAGGTAAGGGGATGTAGGACCTTCAGACGTGGGAGAACTATGGGTCTAACTCAATGCATAAGTATATTGATAAGTTCTAATCATGATGAGTAGTAGTCTTTTCAACTAGGAAGAGTATTGAGTAGTCTACGACTCCATCAATGGGGTATGAAAATAGGATGCAAGGTATTTATATAATAATATCCAAACCACCTTCTCCAAGAGCCTCAAGATTTTATATTTTTTTTTGCGCATACCATTAATTAGGGTAAAGGAGCCAATAGAGTGTTATATAATAATCCTCCCTTATAGCTTTTTTTTCCAAGTCAGTTCCATAAATAGTTTTTACTGGTTAAACTATTTATATCATATAGAGCTCAAAGAAAAAGCATTGGGATGTTTTGATATTTTTATCAAGTAGTCCTAGTTATAAATGAAAGGTTGATAAAAGAGTGACAACGAGGGGCCAAATTTAGAATAACACTCAAGGATGCATTGCTTTAAGGTTTAATTAAATCCAAAATATAAACAAATTTGCCTACCTCAATTGCTTAACTCACATTAAGCTCTTTTGTAATTTCAATTCTTTTAAATCATAGTGTTCAGTGGCTTAAAAAGTCGCATCTTTTTTTGCAAAATTGTCACTCAAATGGGTTGGGGTGTGTTTCCTTTTTTAGAGGCATCACTTTATTGGCCCCTTTACCCTAATTGGTACTAGGGTAAAAGCATAGTTAGGTGGTACTATTTTTCCACTATTTTAGCAGTTTTAAACAAACCACTTTTGGAATATTCTTAGGATAGTGTACGCTTTGAAACATATGCCTAGAAGTGTTTGAACTGCTTATATTAATTGTCATTGAAAAGTACTTTGGTTTACTTATAGCACCGAATCAACTAGCCTATTTCATGAATAGATTTTCATAGAAAAATGCTATCAATGACATTGCTTTTGATACCACCTAACTATGCTTTTACCCCCTATAATTGATTTTAGTGTAGTGGGCTTGCGCTTTCGCCTCTTTCTAAAGTTACAGTCATGGTAATTTTTGGTTTTCAAAACAATGAGTGATTCCCCAGGCGAGTGCGCTTGTTAGTCATGGTCACGCTAGCACACTAATAAATTTTGAAAGATTTGGCAATTCTAAATGTAATTTTACTCGAGTATTTCTTAGTGTTTTTGAAGCACTTAACGTTGTTGTGTACAACCAAATATCCATGAAAGAAAGACGCAGTAAAATGCTAAAATCAACATATATTATCTCCTCTTCCATCAGCATGTCTCTAAAAAGTGTAGATTTCTAAATCGTGATCTGTGAGGCAGTGCTGAAATTTGAAGGATACTCTTGTTTTTTTTATCAAATCCATGAAAGCTAAACCTCGTCCACTCCCTGGCACATGGCGCCGCCATCAGGGTGGCGGACCTTGATCTCACACGTGCCATCTCCAATATGTCACGGGTGCCATCCCACACGTGTAGGATCTCATGTTTCGAATTGTACTGCGCGCCCGATGCAGCGAGCACCGTGAGTACTATAGCTTGAGGGACCTGGTGCATAGGGCCATAGCGGTGTTCTACCTGATGCTTGTGCTGGGCGAGCTTCTCTTGGATCCCTCCATCAGCCGGGTGGACATCAACGCGCAGATAATGGTACGAAATGTGACATGATGTTGATGGAGAGATCTAGAGAGAGAGAGTTAGTGATCACTGAATATAGCAAGGGATTTGAGCTCATCAATGTCTGACCTCGTACTTAGAGTTGTGCTTAGTACGCGTCCTTTCTTGGTTTGTAGGACCTGATGGGAGCCGGAATTGACACTACCGTTGTGACACAAGGCTGGACCATGGCGGAGCTCTTCAACAACGTCCCATCCCATCAATCCTAAAGAAGCCTCAAGCCGAGCTCTAGAGAATCTTGTCACGGGACTTGAGATAATGGCCGAAGACTTCGGCACGACGAAGCTACCTCTTCTGCTTCCACACATGGCCAAGCAGCCTTGCGAGGTGATGGGATACGACCTTCTTGAGTACGGGGGAATGCATGGGTGATTGGGAGGCTGAGGATAAATGTACTCATGGGTCCCCCAAATTTTGCCATGTCGGCTGAGGGACCCATGAGATTACGTCGGAGGCTGGAGCAGCCAGTCGGAGAGTCCGTCTTGCCGGCAACCCATTTGTCGTTCGCCAGCTCGCTCTGGTCCCACCCTGCCAGCCAGCAGCTGCTATAAGCTCAAACGGCCCCGGGTCCTCGCACCTGCCACGACCAATCCGGGCCCCCTTGCACTTGCCATGAAATATTAGCATATCATTATTACTATCATATTAATTTCCTAAATTAAACTAAATTAGGGACACATAGGTCCATATTATTATAGTCTAGTAAGACCTAAGCATATGATTAATATTACTAAGCATATAATTAGTATTATTATCATATTAGTTTTTTATATTAAACTAAACTATGGACACTTAGGTCTTAGTAAACTACACTGGCTATATCACATCAAAGACAACGAGGCCCCAGGAGTAGCACAACTAGCTGTAACACATGATGGTCTAGTGATAGCAAATATAACCAATTCTTTATATCGAACTAAACTATATTAAACACATAGGTCTCACATATGATTAAGAGCCAATTTTTTATATTAATTAAAACTATAGACACATAGGTCTCACTAATCATATGATTAATATTATTATCGATATTAATTTTTTATATTAATTGATACATAGATACTATATAGGTAAGCTAAGCACTATAGGCAAGAGGCATACATAGTAGAAGATGACATTTGGGCTTTGGCTTGAGCCTATTGGCACATGAAGTAGGGTAGCTCGTTACTAGATATGCAAACCACAAACCTAGGGCAAGTCCTACTTTGTTGCAAAAGAAGTAGTGTGCACATAGAGTTGGAAAAGTTATAGACTACCCTATGACTAATTCAAAACTCTTATGCACTTGCGATTTCAAGGCTTGTAGTACACATATCCAAGATAAGTTAGGACTAACAAGCACCATGGCAACCTAGATGTTTTCACTCTAGGGCACTTAGGACAATTTCTAACACTTAGATAAGAACTTGGGACCCCTAACAACACACACACCCAGGTCTTGTCATAACTTTAGGGTTTATACCAAATAGGATATAACATAAAAAGCTCCCCCATCAATGGTAAAATGCTACTTAACTTCATTTATATAGAACTAAGGATTTTTCCTTGATTGGCCATAACCCACATTATAAGTAAGATCTTATCACATTCATGTATCATACTTGCAACTTATGTATAGCAAGATGTGATGCAAAGTAAACTTATTTACAAGTCAAAAAGAAATCTTTAGTTAAATAAGGACCAATTTGAAGATACCATCATGTTTGCACTAGAATTTCAAGGACATCCCCTTGAATTAAAATCAAATCAAGCATGGATAAGACCATAATCTGATTTGAATAAGAATTGAACTAAGTTGATGGTGTGTAGTCAACATAGAAGAGGAACTTGATACATCAACTGGCGGCCAACATCCTCATGTGTAATATTTCCGCCCAAAAATATTATAGGACTTGATCACCGCACGCCTGCGTAAAAACTATGCAAAATAATCTCCCGCGTCGACTAATGATGGTGGCTAAGTGGTTACCCCACGCGCACGATAAAAATTCCCATCCCCATTGTGCAATGGAGGCCAGGGTTCAAAACCGCAAATCCGCGTGAGAACACCATTATTGGATAAAAGGGGAAATTGAAAATGGTGAGAATTTAGGCAAATTTCTTTCTAATTATCCCTTCCCCCAGCCGATGCATGGCTGGAGGAGAGGGAGTGTGAGAAGAAGTAAGTGAGGTGTGTGGGAGCTTGTAGAGGTGGAGTGCATGGGGAGAAGGGAGAAGCATGAGGGCTCCACGTGTGTGGAGTATCTCCCCCCCCCTTAGCACTATATAAACACTCCTTAGTGTGGGATCAGGAGGGAGGATCAGAGAGAGAGGACGGAATGATTCTGTTGCTGCCCGTTGCCTGTCCACTTGCTGCCGTGCTGTTCGGTGCCGCCGTTGCCGTCACAACCACACCATTGCAACCGCGCTGCTGCCCAACCTTCTGCTGCCATATTGCCATAATTACCCCCCCTTCGTCGTTGACTTCCCACCAATCATTGGCCCTCCACATTTTCTGGAAAAAACAGAAGCTTTTTAGAAGCTTCTTGAGAATCTTCTAAGGGTGGGCTTCCATAAGCCCCATTCCTACAAGCCTTCCCGGGTTGCTTTCAAAACCGCATTTCGGTGAAGGAATTTCTTGCGTGCGAGGGAGAAGGTAGGTCTTGAGGCTGTTCGAAGAACGCGTAGAAGCGAGAGCAATTCACGGAGTTCAAATCATCAACGATGGCTCCAAAGCCCAAGTCGCAAGGTGCACCCGCGGGAGGTTCTTCCCCGAACATACACGTGGACATCCCCACGAATCCACAAGCCCAAGTTTTACGATTTTAATCCCACGTATAAGAAATGCATTAAGCACGATAACTTTCATTGAAAGGAAGCACTTATGCATGTTTTTAATTCACCTAGCCTAGTTAAAATGCATTTGGGTAAAATTGCCTACTCGAACGATTTACTAAAATTAATGCATGACAAGCAATTGGGTTATTTGCATTTCCAATGTTATGAATGTAAATTACCTATCCATTTTACGAGCTTAGTAGCTTGTTTCCTTGCCATGCATTTCAAAGTGACAAGCCTAAAACGCATATTGCCTAGCATTAAAAAGATGAAAATTGTTAAGTGCATCTTTGTTTGGCCATGAAAGAACAAGCATATCTTGCTATGACTTGCATGGAAAGAATTGTTAACGTCCGTTGCATAGCAAGAAAATCGTACCATAGACTTGCACGTTGCATGTGAAGATGTTTGTCGAATGGTCTAAGGTTGCATAATTGTCTTGCATGAACTTCATTAACAATGTTGTATCTAGGAAAGGGTTGCATGTTACATATTCGTCATGCGAAAAATTCATTCATCAAGAGTTGCATTTAGGAAAGGTCACATGGCTTATCAATTCAATTGCTTAGACAAAAGGTTGTAGGCATGGTTCCTTAACGTAAATCCTAGTAGGTCCTATGTAAGTTATTCTCCAAATTATCATGTGTAATGACTTTAGCAAGAAAAGTTAGGGTTATTGCAAAACTTTTGGTGCATAGAAGTAATGAATCGCATGTTTACATGTATTGTGATGTCTTGAAACTATTTACATCCTTAAAACAAGTTTGGCATCTCTAGGAAAGGATCGTCCTTGTCGCAAGAACAAGTAGAACAATTTACCCAAATCACTTGTAATATTATAACCGTTAGGGATTCGTATAGGCATATCTAGTCGATATGATAAACATCTCAAGTACTAGCTAGGGCTTGGCACGTTGGAAGTGCTACCTAATATCGCACTTGGAACGCCAAGTCGAGACCCTCAAACCCAAAGGTCCTACCCACATTCACGAAATGTTTGGGTCAATTGGACGCCCATGCAAACAATGATCTAGGGTTTCTACCCTAAGGATCGACCGACCTAATGTTAAACTTAGATTGAGTTTGGAAACCCTAGGACCAAACATTCTCGGCCTAGTACAAGTCCAACTAAACGTTTTAGGTAATTAGACAACTAAAGCAACCCTGAGGAAAGTGCGGTGGATGTGGCCATGGGTTTGTCCTACGGATGGGTGGTCCCAGTTGGCCGGGAACTTTTCTCAAACAAAATGGACAGCATGGAACTTTCCTCTAAGGAAGATGAACAGCAGGGAACGTTGAGTTGGAATCAAGGATACTAGAACCCCGATTTATGTTGTTTTAGGGGAATGGAATGGGACTATGCCTTATGGGTAGAGAGGTCGAGCTTTGTATCCCTCTCGTTTCTCATTCTCCTTGAACCAAGTGCAGCATGAATCCACTTTGACCCTGACGTTTCTGCGTAAAGTATTTCACCTGGGGATCGACACTAGCTGCCGTTCTAGGAATTTGACCACTAGGAAACCCTGATTCAAGTTGGTCCTAAGTAGGAGTGGCTAGAATACTTCCGCTACGTGGCAGACTCGGGAAGACCTAGATCGCAAACCTCGTAACATTCCATGGGAGTGCCGGGCGGAGCTTTCTAGACTCCCTTCCCGATGGGCTACTAAGACGTGAGTCCTGCAAGTGAACAGGTGGACACGTTACATCATGACACCCAACCTCATTGTCCAAATGTCCTTGTATAGAAAGCTTCTTTTTCTTTGCTGAAATTGGGAAGTCATGTATACTGGATGAATGTGGTTGTCACCTAATAGTCCAAAGCATATTTTCAACAAAGGATTTTTCACACTTCAAAGAAATGCCAAAACCATCATTTATTGGTACCCATTCATCACATGGATGTGGCCATGTCACTTGCAAGCTCCCTTTGATTAGTTTCAAGGTTGCAAGTAATTGACTTTGTAAATGTTCAAGATGTGGTTTCAAAGCAGGGTCTCCCTCTACACAAGTTGCAAAAAAACTTCTTACTCTGACATAATGAATATATATGCAAAGTGTCCACACTTTTATGTTAGATATATCTACCAATAGCACATCCTAAATGGATTTAGTAAAGGCCAACCTACCCTTGCATTATCAACAAGAAATGGATCAAATGATACAAATATTGTGTGCACTTTCTCCTTGAAAGACAATAGGCCAAGCACAATGACTCTTTGTAATTTATCATTTCATTACATGCACACTTTTCCTTTTACCACTAAACATTAGGTCAAATTCAAGTGATATTAGACAATATATACTCAAAAATTATAAAGTCACAAAAGATCACTATAGAATGAACACACACACATACACATCCCCCCATTGGGATGGTTAGTAATCCTAACTTAGGCCTAATCATAACTTTCAAGGTTGGAATTGAACTAAGTTGACATCATATAGTCAAGATATTATCATAACTTTCATTTCATTGCCCAGTCATATAGTACCATATGAATAATATCTTAACTTTCCTTTCATTGCCCAGTCACAATTACAATTTGCCCACTCACAATTAGCATTATGAATAGTATACCATAGCTTGGCGTTGTTCATACTTTTAACTTTGGCAAGGCTATGATCATCACCCATCAACTTTACAAAGTGATCAGGAATACTCTTTGCTCATTCCAAGGAAGATATCACAATCTTTTGTATTGTAAAAGTTTGACTAAAACGAGCTTCCTTCATAGCTTCAGTGTACCAATAATAAGGGTGACAAACCATGAGTAATTTGTGGAGAAGCCAATCCACTCATCGCCCATGTATTGAGCGACGACCACATAAGAATCGGTTTTTCAAGACACCATTGTATGCTTTAATAGATCCATTGGTGTCTTGATTCGCATACGTAAAACATAAACTAAATAGTCCACTTTATCTTTATTTAATTATAAAGGAGTTACAAAGTCTAATGTGAAAGTACCTAGTTTGGGAAGCCAATTATCTTTGAAGTATGACATGAAGGTGTAACATGTCCACCTATTATCTTCAGGACACGTCTTAGCAGTCCATCGAAAAGGATGTCTAGAAAGCTCCTCCTGGCACTCTTTGGCCATTTCCTTGTGATCAATTCACAAGATCGTGCGACTCTACTATTTATCACACAAGTGTTGCATCAAGCTATGGGACTATTTACCCTTCGAATGGAGTCACGAAACAATCTGTTCATGATTACATTAGGCTAATGTTGTCAATTCTAGGGTTCCAAGTTCCATCTTTTTCTAGTAAGAGATTCTTAGGGAAAAACCCTAGATCACTTCTCAAGTATGTTCCAATGTCCCTACATTCCGTGAATGTGGGTAAGTCTCTAGGGTATAGGAGTTTCAGCCTTGGCAATACGAGCGACTAGGTCACGTGTTTAAATCCTAGTTAGTTCTTTGGATTTGAATTAACTCTTCCTAAACGAGTCCCTTCGCAGATTTTGGGTATTTAGGTTTAAGCCGACTTGTCTATTCTTGAAGGTAATAATACTATCATTTCCATAATCACATGACTCATTGTCTACGTGTAAGTTGATTTCAAACTCTAACTTTTTGGTTTAAGATCAAGCATAGGTTAGGTTATAGCCTAATTTCAATTAATCATCGAACAAGATTCGTGCTAAAATCTGTAGCCTTTTCTAATAATTATGCAGTTGAAAAATGATATTTATACCAATTGACTAGAGTTATTCAACTTAAGAATCATTTCATGCCTTGCAATTTCCTATGGATTGTTAGCACTTTCCCTAATGACTCATTGCGAAGAAGATATGTCCTAATAATGCGACATGCAGTTTATACTCCCATGCCTAAATGAAGTACACTATCTTAATTCCGTTTTGTAAAAATGGACATTAATCAAATTTCAATTTATTGCAATGCATGAAACTACTTGTTAGAAATGCATATCAATTTTATGCTCACTTTATTTTGTTCGTTTTATTGAAAATACTAATGACCAAAATTTTCTGTCTCGTGAGGTAATGCTTTCAGAATTAACCTAAGTATTTAAGACGAAAAATGCATCCTATCTCCAAAAATTATCCTCGCACGATTGAATTATAACAACATAAAATAAAAATTAGGAAGGAAAACCTGGACTTGTGGTGAGATGTCCACGTGGATGCTAGGAGACGATCCTCCTGCGATTGCACCTTGGGCTTTCTTAGGAGCCATCACGAATGCAACCTTTCCATCTTGGATGCGGCTTTGCAAACTCCCTTTTGAAATTCCACCGTCCTTTATGAGTGTTCTTTTCCTTCCTTTTGTAGAAACTCTTTGAAGGGATATTTTTGTGGAGGAGGGGAGAAACCACGGAAAGGGTTTAAAACCTGGGAATGGGGTATTTTAAAAACCTTTGCGAGTAAGGCCCATTAAAGCCACGGGAAAGGGCTTAATGGCTTTCTAAGGACCCACAGGAAAGGGGAAAAAAGGTGTAATAGACCCTTACAAGGGTTTTTGGATGGGGGAAGAAGGTGTCAAAAACCCTTAACAGTGGATTTAGTGTGGGGCTTAAAGAGGGGTCTTTTCTTTTTGTGTGTATGGGGGGGGGGGGGGGGGGGAGGGGCCTAAGGACCACATGAAGGCCCTTCAATGGCAAATCGTGGGGGGGAAAAGGGGGCTTATAGAGCCCTTAGGAGGGAATTGTGGGGTAGTCTTAAGAGCCACAGGAAGGGGGGCTTAGGAGGCCCAACCTTGGAAGCTTCCAAGGCTTCTTGATAATGTCAGAGCCCCACGTGGAAGGAGAAAGGGCGGTAGTATGGCGACGTGCCGACGTAGTACAGGGTGAACTGCAACGATGATGGCGGTGATCTCCTCTGGCTCCACGACAACGAATCGGCAGCGTCTCGATTTGCAGTGTCAGCGTCCACTTCTCTCTCTCACAGGGTGGCCAAATCTTGCACCACGGCAACAATCTCAGGCTTTCCCCCTCTTGCTCAGCAGCAACACCCACTCCTTGCTCCACAGCAGCACCCCTTGGCTTTGCTTCACACAATGGCATTCTGGCCCTCTCTCACACATCAACGACAGTGTCAGCCTCCCCTCTCCACGGTCGTGTTCCTCTCATGGATTTATAGCTGGGGAGGGGGGAGGGGATTCTTCCCGCCCCTACGCGGCCATAGTACATGGCCTCCTTCCCTCTGCAAGCTCCAACAAGGAGCTTGCACATAATGCTATTCCCCTCCCCTCCAGCATGACAGTCGGATGGGGGGGTAAGGGGAATAAAAAAATTTGCCATTATTTTCAATTTATTTATCCTTATGATCTCCTATAAGGAGGAGGTTCATGTGAAGAATATGTATTTGGCAATCGGGAATGTTACATTCTCTCCCCCTTGGAGGAATCGAGATATCCTCATCTCGAGATAATCTGGGGATATTGATGGTTGAGAGTGCTTTCATCTATCCAAGTGGCATCCTCTTCGGGATAATCTTTCCACTGGATGAGGCATTCTCTCAAGGTTCTGGATCTCAGTTGTCTCTCCCTAACATCTAAGATCTTGTCAGGCCTTAGTTCAAGGACTCCTTGACTAGGCATTACAATTTGTTGGTCATCAAGTACATGGTTAGGATTAGGTACATACTTTTTCAATAGGCTGATATGGAATACATTATGAACCTTTAGGTTCTCAGGGAGTTGCACTCTATAAGCATTAGGTCCTAGGCACTTGAGGATTTTGTATGGTCCACAATACCTTGGACTTAGCTTTTTGCAATCTCCTAAGGATAGGGAACTCTTCTTTGGACGTACGCGAATGAAGACCATATCTCCTTCCTCGAATATTCTATCTTGACGCTTCAAATCCGCGTGTGCCTTCTGTCTATCCTTGGCAGCTTGGATGTCCTATCTTATTCACTTTATTTGGTCATCAGTCTCTTCCAACATCTACCTTGAAGCTCCAACCTTATGGGACCTGAAATGGGCCGGCACTGGCTATGGCACTAGCCGAACCTCATGCTCATGACACACAAACACCCTCATGGCCTCGCGGACCAGGAGCATCAATCAAATGCTAAAGGACAAACTGCCCTAAAGCTTGATCTATGCGTTTATCGTTTATAGTCCAACATTTTCCTTAAACTCCTCAAAGGGAGAACCCTTATACATTGGCAAAGCCACGATCACATACACATAGGAGGCACTCCACCGGAGCCCCACTGAAACTCCCCTACATCGCAGGGATTGGCCCTTTGATGCGCTGCTAAACATATAACACAAATGAGCACAAACTCCTCTCTTTTATATTTCTCGTATTTCCAGGAGATATACCATGCTTCCTCACTTCACAGTCCCTTAGGAAACCGACCCTCTACGCTACGGCAAGGGATAACCTCACACTCTCAATCGTGGGTCAAAGTCCTAAGAAAACAATTGCTATGCAATCCAGGAGATTTTCCTTCGATACCATGAACCATGCATAGTGCATAATGTGAATGGTTTAGTGCACAAACAATAGAAAATCAGCATTGTGCATCATGCGAAACCAATCTTTTCATGATTTCCATGCTAACGTTTATGTATTGAAACGAGGAGAGACACCGAGCCTTACGCTCATGCTGCATTTTCCTTTATTTTAAAACAACGTCCTATAGCCATGATGCAACACATAAATCAAATTTAAGATTGTACTTTGACGCTCAAACTCCCCTCTCACCCTACCGTTTAATGTTTTGCAATCGTTGATAGGTGTAAGAGTCATTTTATGTGTATTTCTTTGTAGAGAATGTTGAGATATCGAGCTCCACTCGTGATATGCCAGGGTGACCATTGTGCATTTATGTCACCGACTTGTCAGTTGCAGATGCGGTTGGTACACCGTCCATGAATAATAGCTAGATGACAGCTATCCTTATCTACTCTAGTTCTTGGCTCAGTTAGTATGCCACCTTAGTTAGTTGAGTTTGGTTTGAGACCCATATATAGGGTTCTTCTATTTCTATGTACTAGAGTTCTCTTTGGCTTACACAACTAAAAAGAGGAAAACTATTTTCAGCCTCCACCTCTGTGTGTATCCCTATTTTTTTATTTGAGGCCATTTCGGGGCCTATTTTGGAGGCAAAAGTTTTCTGCACGCACTCAGGAAAAGGCCCAGTTTTATGTTGTGCGAGCACTGTTGTATAGGTCGATGAAAAGTTACTATAGAAATTGCATCGTATGCCTGTGCGTAGAGACATTGGGAGTTACAGAATCATCCTTATTGCCTGTTGATGCAAAATCGTCACTAGGAAGTGACTGTGTGGTCAAATACCACTTTCGTTAGTTTTGCAGATTTGCCCTTGTGAGGCTGAAACTGTGTTCTTTGTAGTGACAAAATTTTTTGCAGTGTTGTGTAATGGCGTCTGATTCTCTTTCACAGATTGTCACTGAAAAGCTTGACAAGAACAACTTCCAAGCATGGAAGTTTAGAATGACGAATTTCCTTATGGGAAAAGGATATTGGGAATTTGTTGCAGGAAATGAAGAAGAACCAGTTCTTCCTTATGTTCCCAATCAACAGCAAATACAAGCATTTAAAGCATGGCATGAGAGAGCCAGGAAAGTTATGTACTGGCTGTCTATCAGCATTTCAGACTCTATGATTGTGCATATTCAAGATACAAGTACGCCAAAGGAGGCATGGGATACTTTGTCAAAAATGTATAGCACAGATACGCAAGCCAGAAAAATGCAACTCAAGCAAGAGTTGCAGAATGTGCAAAGAGAAAGTATGAGCATCAATGACTATCACATGAAGGTGAAGAAGATCGCAGATGCACTTGCTTCCATTGGGTCGCCAGTGGAAGATGATGATTTAGTTTCCGTGACCTTGAATGGTCTAGGAAAGGACTATGCACAGTTCTGAACATCCATTTCCGTCCGTGAAAGATTTACTGATTTTGAGGAGTTGATTGCTCTTCTAATTTCTGAGAGCAGAGAAATGGTGGTGCATCTTCTTCAGGAGGAACTTCAAAAGAAGCTGTCTTCTACTCAAATGCCGGAAGAGGTAGAGGCAAAGGTAGAGGAGGCCGATTTGGAGGCCGTGGTAGAAATCAGAATATGCTGCAAACTCAAGAAAACCAGTCCTATGGAGGAGGACGTGGTAACTCTAGAGGCAGGGGGAGCCAAAGAGGTCGTGGTGGATGGCAAAGAGGCCAAAATGCAAACAGCAATGTTGAATGCTACTACTGTGGTAAAATGGCTCATATGGCTAAAGACTGTTATAAAAAGCAGAATGACATCATGAATGAAAAATTGCAAGAAGGGAATTATGCATCTTCTAGTAGACAGGGTGATGATAGAAATGAGCATTTGTTTATGGTGCAGCACACAAACAATTCTGTGACAAGTGCAGAAGAAAGCAACGATGTATGGTATGTTGACTCAGGTGCATCAAACCACATGACAGGTCATGCAGAATGGATGGAGGATGCAAGGAAAATGGAAAAACCAGGATTTGTGAAGACTGGTGATGATACTGCACATCCTATTGTGCAAATTGGAAAAATTCCTTTGTCTATGCAAGATGGGAAAAAGAAATACCTGTCAGATGTATTTCATGTCCCTAATATCACCAAGAATCTGGTTTCTATTGGTCAAATGGTTGAGCAGGGCTTGCAGGTCAGATTTAATCCTCATGGATGCTTTGTTGAGAATATGAAAAATAAAGGTTGCTTGATAGCAAAAGAAAAGAAGAAGGGCAGAATGTTTACGTTGGATGCAGACATGCCTGAATTGAGTGCAGCAATGTTTGCACATGGGACTGGTGTAGTTGCAGATATTGATATCTGGCATAAACGCATTGGTCATGTTAATGTACAGCGACTTAAATCAATGCAGGCCCAAAATACTGTTGCAGGATTGCCAAAATTCAAGGTTGCAGAAATGCATAAGGTATGTGAAGCCTGTCAGTTTGGAAAACAGGCAAGGAAACCATTTCCTGGACATGTTCAAGAGAGTGAGAAGCCATTGGAATTAATCCACTCTGATATGTGGACTACTAAAGCTGCATCTCTTGGAGGCTGTTATTATTTTGTCACTTTTATTGATGACTATAGCAGAAAAGTTTGGGTGTATTTTATGAAAAAGAAAAGTGAAGTTTTTGGGCATTTCAAAACTCTTAAAGCTATGGTTGAAAAAGAAATAGGCCTGCAAATAAAATGCCTAAGGTCAGATGGAGGGGGAGAGTACCTCTCAAATGAGTTTGCAAGATTGCTACAGGAGCATGGCATAAAGCAGCAATATTCATGCACTCATATCCCACAACAAAATGGAATTGCAGAAAGGAAAAACAGGCATATTGGAGAAGTATCTTGTGCCATGCTCAATGAAAAAGACTTGCCAGATTTTTATAGGCTGAAGCAGTTGCTACAACAGTCTACATAATGAATAGGACTCCCACTGCAGTAATACATGGGATGACTCCAGAGGAGAGGTATACTGGTAGGAAACCAGATATTTCTCATTTGAAGATTTTTTATTGCATTTCCTATGTTCATGTGCCAGATGAGTTGAGATCCAAGTTGGATCCAAAAGCTAAGAAGTGCATCTTTATTGGTTACTCTTTGCAGCAGAAAGGGTATAGATGCTATAACCCTTCTACTCGTAAGTTTACAGTGAGCAGAGATGTTGTCTTTGATGAGATGAGTAGCTAGTATAAACCAATAAATGTGATTGATGATGTAGATGCACAAAATGGTAATGCTGCACAAAATTCACAGCAGCAGTCACAAAATATTAGTGGACCTGGAGCGTCCTCTAGCAGTGGTTCACATTCTTTGCAATGGACAGGCAGATTGAGATCAGGAGAATCTTCTCAAAGCAATGTAGATAATGGTATGCAGGTATCACGAAAAGGAAAAGAGAAGGTAGATCAGCCCATGTTTGATGTGAATGCAGGTCACTCTTATGTGGATGGTGAATCCAGTGGCTCAGAACAGAGCATTGATGATGAGTTGGGTATTCCTTCTATTGTTACACCTAGAGTAAGGAAGACCATGGATGTTTTGAGAGCACCTGGGAGTGAACCTACTTTGTGCAGGTCTACCAGAGCTAGGTATCCTGTGGATAGGCTGAAATATGATGGATTTACAGCCATTCACTATGCCTATATGGTCAAAGTGATACAGGAACCAGAACCCACTTCTTTTGAGCAAGCCATGGGAAAAGAAAAATGGGAGAAAGCCATGGATGAAGAAATGGATGCCTTGGAAGCAAAAGCTACATGGGAGTTGGTACCTTTGCCTAAAGATAAGAATGCAATTGGCTATAAGTGGGTTTATAAGGTGAAGCACAACACAGATGGTTCTGTGAACAGATACAAGGCAAGATTAGTAGTCAAGGGGTATGCACAAACATATGGCATTGATTATGAAGAAACATTCAGTCCGGTTGCAAGGATGGCAATCGTAAGAGCAGTCATTGCTATGGCCGCATCAAAGGAATGGTCTTTACATCAGGTGGATGTAAAGAATGCCTTCTTGCATGGTGATTTGCAAGAAGAGGTCTATATGGAGCAGCCAACAGGTTATGTACGTGCTGTTCATCCTGAGTTTGTTTGCAGGTTGAAGAAAGCATTGTATGGCTTGAAGCAAGCACCTAGAGTATGGTCTGACAAGATAGGACAGTATCTTGTCACTATTGGCTTTCAGATTTCCAAGGCAGATTTTTCACTTTATGTGAGAAAAACAGAGAAAGGTATTATGCTACTTGTCATTTATGTTGATGATTTGATTATGACAGGTGACAGTGATGAAGATATCCTTCATGTGAAAATGCTATTGAAGCAGAAGTTTGAGATGAAGGATTTGGGAGAGCTGCGTTATTTCTTGGGCATTGAGGTGATTAGATCACCAAGTGGGATACAGCTCTTGCAGAGGCAGTATGGATTGGACATGCTGTCCAAATATGGGATGACAGGCTGTAAGCCTATTTCAGTTCCTATGGAGCAGAATGTGAAGCTGAGCGCAGATGCAGGTAAGCTTCTGGAAGACCCTACTATGTACAGACGCATAGTAGGAAGTTTGATTTATATGACTACTACCAGGCCAGATTTGAGCTATGCTGTTGGATTGGTAAGTCAGTTTATGCAGGCTCCAAGGAAACCACATTTGGATGCAGCTAGACGCATACTCAGATATGTGAAGTCCACATTGCAGTATGGACTATTTTATGAGACTGGGGTTCAGATACAGTTGCATGGATACACTGATGCTGATTGGGCTGGTAGTATTTCTGATAGACGATCTACCAGTGGATATGTGTTCTTTTTTTGGAGTGCTGCAGTCACTTGGAGCAGTAATAAACAGCCTATAGTTGCCTTGTCGAGCACAGAGGCTGAGTACAGGGGTGCAGCAATGGCTGCATGTGAGGTAGCTTGGTTGCATAAGCTACTTTATGATATGCATCAGCCTACAGATGGGCCAGTTGTCATTTATTGTGACAACATGAGTAGTATACACTTGGCAAATAACCCAGTCTATCATGCTAGAACAAAGCACATTGAGGTGCATTATCACTATGTGCGGGAGAGGGATTTACTAGGTCTTATTGATCTAGTTTATGTCAGCACTGAGGATCGGGTAGCTGACATATTCACGAAAGCATTGGGCACAGAGAAGCTGCACAAGTTCAGAGACATGCTTGGTGTGCAGGAATTGGGATTGAGCTCGAGGGGGAGTGTTGAGATATCGAGCTCCACTCGTGATATGTCAAGGTGACCGTTGTGCATTTATGTCACCGACTTGTCAGTTGCAGATGCGGTTGGTACACCGTCCATGAATAATAGCTAGATGACAGCTATCCTTATCTACTCTAGTTCGTGGCTCAGTTAGTATGCCACCTTAGTTAGTTGAGTTTTCTTTGAGACCCATATATAGGGTTCTTCTATTTCTATGTACTAGAGTTCTCTTTGGCTTACACAACTAAGAAGAGAAAAACTATTTTCAGCCTCCACCTCTGTGTGTATTCCCCCATTGTGCAAGCAAGAAAGCTTCAAGTGAGACTCCTTCCTTCTCTCCCACAATCTTGACAGAGAAAGCAAGAAACACGAACGGAAACATAGAAATAAGGGTAAACCGAGGCTAACCTCGTGCTCTACCTTCATTATACATTGCACAAACACTTATGCGATTTTCTGGAATTTTCCTTTTATCATTTCCTAATTTTCTCCCATTTAAAATCCATTTTCCACTATTTTTTGGTATTTTTTCTCTATTATCTTCAATAAAAATGACTAGAAATTGAGATTGATTGTGGGCTATGGTCCTTAGGTTCTTTGACAGCAAAATTTCAGGTTTTATTGATGTTACATCTCATGTTTTCCCTTTATTTTGCAAAAAAAACCCCATTTTGCCTCTTAAACGCGTGTTTTACGGGTTTTATACCATTAATTTCAGCCATAACACTTATGATTTTCTGATTTTCTGAGGATAAACTGATCAAACTCATAGCAAACAACAACATAATGCATAATCAGCCCATGGGAACAATATTTCATCAACCAAATAGCATAAAAACTCATTTTTTCTTCATAAAAATTGAATTACCGCTTAGGCTTTGCGTCTTGCGATCTCGGCTTTGCTATGGGACTTTGTGTCAGCCCTCATTCAATGTCTAGCATCTTCAAAATCAGCACTCTTCATGTCTTCATCCACCCGGAAGCAATCCGGCCTCATCCGGACAAGCTTTCCTCCATCATTCTTCATTGTCTTCTTCCACACAAGAACAGCCCCTTAAGGGAGAGAGAGGGAGGAGAGAGAAAGACTGAAATCAGAGATCTCCATTGAGGCCACCATTTGACAGGCGAAGCATGGCGATAGAGTTAACATCCAGAGGGGAATCAATGCCCATGATTATTGGGGGGATTGTTTGCAGGCTGGAGAATCCATGATCAACAATGGGGCGCATTTTTCGGCCGTTCCATGGCGCCCTCATCCTCCTCACGTTTTTTTTCATGCTACCCCTCCAAACTTTCATGTGACATTTAAATTTTTGGGCTCCCAAAGGTCACTTGCCCATTTGGCCAAACTTTGGTCCACCCCTTCGCACCTTGACTGTTTCCTTGGCCATTTCCTCGTTCAGTGTCCAAATCGAGTGCTGTAAATTTTTGCGCGTCCGGCTTGACATCCTGTATTAGTCAACAACTCCTGACAACCCGCACGAGAGTCTGAAAAATTATCAAAAATCAACAAGTGTCGCTCGGGCGCCTTTTAAGCACTTTGCTGCTTAAAATCATCTTAGCTAGAGCCACCGCCTTCGACGTTGAATATTTTTCCCTTGATATTCGTAATTTTTAGCTATTTTTAAGCACTTCTCGGCATCAAAACTCTACTCTCACAACCCTTAAGGTTGGATCTAAGAAGTTTAGGGGACTTCGACAGTCATGACCGTACAATGCTTGGAAAGGGGTCATCTAGATGCTTTGTTGGTAAGAAGCATTGTAGGCAAATTCAACCAAAGGCAAGTATTGAATCTACCTTTTTGGCTCACGACAACAATGTGCCCTGAGCATATCCTCGATGATTTGATTGACTTGCTCTATTTGGCCATCCATTTGCGGATGGTAAGCTGTGCTAAAACAGAGTTGAGTCCCAATGGCTTCGAAGATAGCTCTCCAGAAGTGTGATGTGAAGAGAGAGTCACGGTCACTAATGATTCTTCTGGGTAGCCCATGTAGCTTGAATGTCTCCTTGATAAACAACCTTGCAATGTCTGAAGCTTTATAGTTTGTCTTTACTGGAATAAGGTGTGCAACCTTAGTCAGCATGTCAACCATAACCATGATGGAGTTTTATCCTCCCTGAACTTGGGGTAGGCCAACAAAAAAATCCATACTGATGAATTCTCATTTATTTGGGGAATGTCAAGTGGTTGTAACTTCCCTGGCATTTTGACATGTTCGGCTTTGATACGTTGACAAGACAAACACTCGGTGACATATTTGAGAACGTCACCTTTAAGCCTCTCCCAATGGTAGCTCTTTCTAACTGTATTGAGAGTCTTGGCATAGCCAGGATGTCCTGAGAAAGGGGAATCATGAGCTTCCCACAATATCTTCTGCTTAAGTGACTGACTTGCCGGTATACATAGCCTCGTTCTATAGTAGACAAGTCCACTATTGACAGAGAATTTGTGATACTTAGCCTGCAACTTTTGGTCCTGATCCTTGATAGAGATTTGCCTTAGTATCTTTTGATAGGCTGGACCATGGCATGCTTCCTCTCCAGCTAACTCGAGTATTGGATTGTTTGGCATAGATATCTTTGTGGCTAGAGATCTAGCTATTGATGGATTTTGCAAGATTAGAGAATTAAGGAATGCCTTGCGACTAAGTGCATCGACAACTACATTCCCTTTTCCTAGTCGGTACTTGATTTCAAAGTCATACTCTTCCAACACTTCAATCCACCGACGTTGCCTCATGTTGAGCTTGTTCTGGGTAAAGATCCATTTTAGACTCTTATGATCAGTCACTAGAGTAAACTTGTTGAAGGGGAACTACAAGCTCTACCCCGAGACCTACGGACCACTTATTGCTCAAGTGTTTTGAACCGAGCGGCCATGGCTACCTCTCACATAGCCAACGCGCAATGCCTACCTTACGGGTGTAGTGAGCTTACCTTGATGCTCGATCGAGAACCCTCCTCTTTCTTGCACACTGGTAGTTCCACGATCCTTGAGGCAAGCTCAAGCAACCTCAATCCCTTTCCCATGAGCTTCATCCTCCATAGCCACGCACGAGACAAGAGAAGAGAAGAGAGGAGGGGAAGATGAAGAGAGAAGATGGAGAGCTTCTTCTCCAAGATCCCTCACTCTCACACAATCACTCCCTCACACTCTCTCAATCCCTCTCTCAAGCACAAGAAAGAAGGCAAGAAATAAGAGAAGAAGAAGAAGAAGCTTTGGCCACACACAAGAATTATCTTCTCATTCACTTTTTGAACTTTATATACATGCCCTACTTTTCATGGGCGGTCATCCCCTTTTTTACATGGCCGGCCATTAGCCTAGGCCCATTTCTCATTTTCCACCGTTCTAATCTATCCTATTCCCAACTAATGCATACAATTTGCACAGGAGTGAGCCTAGAGCTCTTTTACAAGGATTCGGGAGCGCTTTCACACTTAATGGTGCACTTTTTACTCTTTTACTTTCCTTGGGCGACTCTAAGACTTCCTGAGGGTCGTGCCCGTGCTTTTAATTTTTTCAGGGTCTGGTTATCGATTAAGGTGCCTTTTTCTTCCTTTTGTCCTGCGCCTTTTGCTATTTCCTTTTTTCCATTTCCCGCTCCTCTGTGCTGCGGTAAACATTACCCCCTCCTAGCCAAGTGCCAGTCCCATGGCACTGTGGTGGTAAGTAGTGGGATAGATGATCTATTGCTAGGTGGAACTAGTGGGTAGATGACACTGATGCTTGTGAATGAGAGGTGATGGAGTTTAATGACGATGATCATGAGAGATTTTGGCGTGCTTTAGACTTCATGAAAATGCTCGGGATTTCACACACAGTTGTGGCTCCTATTCTGCGACGGTTGATAGAGGTTCCAATTGGCTGGTGGAAAATAGATAGCCGGTTATCCTTTGGTCAACAAAAACGCTTGATCAATAAGCAATCCCTTAGGAGAATGGTGTTGGAGGGATTTATCTTGGAGAAACCCCCCTGAACTCTGTCTTGACAAAGGTTTTCTTTGTCTTCGCATGGAAGATCTTTGTCTTTGTTTTAAAGATCTTGTTATCCTGAGGATCCTTGTCTTCAATTTGAAGATCTTCAGCTTTGATTTCAAGATCTTCAGGTTTGATTTCAAGATGTTCAATGCTGAGCTGAAGATCTTGAACCTTGCATTGAAAATCTTCAGGCTTGTGGAATCAATAAGCGATCCGTAGATCTTGAGGCGGTAGGCATGCATCTTTGGAAGATGAGGTTCCAAAATCTAAGCCAATGGCAGATCCATCACTGGGTTTTCCTTTTGCTTGATTTGGTTCAGTCATGGCAGCCCATCAGTAGGCGGATGATTGGCAACATGAAATCTCGTGAGCCATTTAAACCTTCGCAGCGAAGCTCCTAAAGTTGCAGTAATGGAGTCATGTCCGACTCATGGAAAAAATCCTTGTCATTGGAGGATGTAGTGGATGATCTTCTTCAGCCAAGTAGCCAGTTCTTGAAACACGAACATAACCTGCAAGAAAAGTTGTGCACTTCCTAGGGGGTGTGTCTGTCTCACTGTGTAGTGCATGGTGCCCGTGCCAGTGGAACTGGGAGATGGGTCTAACCTTGGGCAAGCCCTTGGTAATGTCCCACACTTGAGGACCCAGTTCGTGCATTGTTGGAGGTGCGGTGCAAAACTTAGGGTGACAGATCTGAAAGTCCTGCCCTTGATGTGCCCTAAGTGTGAAGTGGGGAAGGGGCTAGGGAGAACCCTAGATGCAGTGAGTGTGGTGCACAATAATAATGAAGGGAGACTGCAAGCACATGTGAAGTGTTCTCCTTGTCAACTTGCTTAGTAGTAGATTCATCTTTCAGCTTTGCTATTTTTTGCTCTTGTCTTTCTCTCTAGTCACCTTGTCTTTGTTTTCTTGTGGCTTTTTCTCTCTTTGCTTTCTTTTCTTTTCTTTTCTTTTTTTGAGAATAAGAGAGGGAGTACAATTGTCAAGGCATATCACACCCATGTAATCACGGGGCGGTCGCAGGCATTGAGATAAGAATGCACGACTTTGTAGGTATTCTTTAATATTGGTTTTAGCTCTCAGAGGAGTGGTTGACAAGAAAGGGTGATCACACCTTATGAAGTGGGTGTCACTCATATTTTCTAAGAGCTCTAGACAGAAGGAAGGAAGGAGAGTAGCCCGCATCATTAACCTAGTCATAGCTCTACTATCTATTCCTAGGTTGATATCAAAGAAGAGTGGGGGGAGATGGGCTTCCTCTACTGTGGGTTTTTGGAGTAGCAGGAATTTGATAAGTCAGAGGTAATTACAAGTGGTCAAAAACGATGGATCTAGGCAAGAAGAGAAGTCTGCAAGGAAACGATTTATAGAAGGAAGTATATCTTCTAACCTAAACACTAAGCATTCCTCAGGGCTCCTAGCATTTACATTATATATTTTTGGGAAGTCGTAATCCCCATGCAAGTCTCTATCATAGTCCACTCCATGCCTACGAGGGTAGGGCATGTAGATAGGATCATTGCGCTCTTCGGGGAGTGAACTGCAAAAGGTGGTCCATGCATCAAAATTGGTGTCCCAAATCCTCCTCCACCTTTTCGGCTGTGCCTCGTAGCCTTGGACGGTTTTGAGAACCAGATTGACCTTATCTTCCCAGTAATCATGTGGTTCTTGTTGCCACCTAGTTATTATCAGGATCCTCTCTTCAATCCACCTATTTGCAAGTTCTTTAGCCAGATCCTTGATCTTGGCTAAGACTCCTAGAGGCAAGGCCCGATTCAGAGAGCGTGGGAAAGCAAATGAGAGCTCAAACAACTTTTCTAGAACTGTTGCTGACGCCAGATGACCAACTCCTGGGGCCAATCTACAGGATGTGCATCACCTCTCAGTGGCATGGGCTCTTCAAGAAGTTGTCTTGGAATTGTGTGTGCTCGGCGTTGGGCCTCCTCAGCTAATTATTGTCTTCTCCTCCTTGCTGCAACTATACACTCAGGCCTTCCTAAGCCTCCTGTCTTAGCGTTTCCACTTGAGCGACCTTTTGCTATAGATCATTGTATTGCTGCACTAGTAGCTTTAGACTCCTTTGCTCTGCCACCAGGTTTTTCTCTTCGTCTTCTAGCCTTTGTCTAAGGTGGCTTTCGTTGTCCTGGGCTTCCTTTGCTTTTGCTACTAGCTGGTCCTGCAGGGCCTCCATTTCTCTTCATTGGTCGGCTCCCTACCTTGAGACTTCTAGCCTAAGAGCAGCTGACGTTTCTTTTTCTTTTTCTAGCTCCATCAAGGCCACTTTCTTCTCTTCCTTTGCCTTGTCTAGTTGTGCCAGTAGCTCAGCCACATATGAGTCATAATCAGTGTCGGCAGGCATGGGAGTATGGGGTGTGGTGGTTGATGCCTCCATCCTTTGTCTTTTAGGGACTTGCCGTGACTCTGCATCTACGGCAACGGGCCTTTTCAATTCGGTTTCTGGCACGATCTCGGCCACTTTGCTCACTAGCATTTGCATCATGTTCATTAGCTGTGCCGTGTCGAGGGGAGGTGTGGGTTGTGTGGTGGTTGTAGTCGTGGTTTGAATCGTTGCAGGCACAAAAGAGGAAGGAAGTGAATGTAGTAGAGACTTGCCCTTGCCTACAGCCCACTGGAGCTACTTCCACACTTGAATTAGCTTCAGCTTTATGATAGGGACTCACAAGTTCGAGCTCTCCACCCCCATGGGTCTCTTCCACAGATCTTCGTGTAGCCTCTGCCAACTCAGCCAGCTTCTTTAGTCTCTGCTCTTCAGCTTCTTCTTCCGCCCTTCTTTTCCTATCCTCTTCTTCCTTCTTTGATTCTTCTCTTATCTTTGCAAGCTCTTCCTCCTCTTTCCTCCTTATTTCTTCCTCAGCCCTCCTAGACTCTCTTTGAGCCCTCTTGATTTCAGCTCATTCTTCTTTGCTTAATTCCTCTTTCCTTTCCTTCTGTCTCCTGTCCCCTTTCTTTTGTCCTTCTGGTTTGCTTGCTTGTGTAGGCGGCACCTCCTGTTCTCCCTTATTACTTATCGTTCTTTCACTTGATTCTTCTCCTTCGTGGTGAGGTGGGCTTTGATGCGATGGGCTTTAATGTGCAGCTTGCTCTTCCATGACTCCATCATCCTTCATTGCTTCATTTATGATGATTGTCAAAACACCACCATATCTAATTGTGGCCGCCTTTGAGGCAGGTTTCTTCCTTGTAGAGCGTGCTATTGAGGCAAGGGATTCTCCTCCTGCTGGTGCTTCGGCTGGAGTGAGAAGGGCAGCTGAGCTTTGAATGGTTTTTTGCACGAACCCATTCCAGTCTACCTCCTCAGGGACTCCTGCTGCGATGCTTTCTAACAATGGGACCCCAATCCTGTTCATCAATGCGTTGTACCTTTGGCCCAAGAAGAGTGTGGATCATCTTCGCTTGCACCTTCACTCTGTTGGATTTGAGATGTCAGCCAAGCTGATTCCATCCACTATGTGCACCTCTTCTTTCTTTACCCCTAGCATGGCGTAAACATTCCTTCTCGGCCACCTCTCTTTCTTGGGTATGAGCCCCAAAGCCTTCTCTACGATTGCCACATTGAGGGGCACTTCAACTCTTCTTTCCTGCTCCCCTATCCTCACTGTGACAGTGCCACAGTTCCTGCCCTTGTCAAAGTTCCTCAGAAATTCAGCACACATGCTGTAATCCACGGCTTGCCCCACCTTTTCCAAATACTTGTGGAGGTGGCATCTGTCCACCAATTCTTTGACTGCAAGTTCCTCCAAGATGGCCTCATCCAGGTTCAGCGTGTGCTTAAAGGTGAATTGACTAAATCGTCGTGTCTCGACGCTGATGCCGAACTTGGTCATCTCTTCTTCAGAAAATGGGAGTTTGCCCCCTTTGTCTTGTCTTGCCATGGTGGTTACCTGTCAACACATCATGCCAACATTAATGCTTAAAAATCGGCTTATTTCTAACAAAACTCAATTTTGAGAGAAAAATGTATGCGTCAAAAATTGGTATACTTGCTTAGAGGCTTGGAGACCCAATGCGAGTGGGGAGTCAATGGGAAGCTGAGAATGCCACAAGCCAAACTCAAGAGTCGAGAAGCTGTGCTCTGATACCAGTTGAAAGGTGAGAAGGATCGAAGCTTGCACTCGAGAGCTATGGCGGGAGAGTACGAGCAAGAAAGAGAGAGACAAGAAATGGGAACTCCAACAGTCACAATGTGTGACCGGGCCTTCCTTTATTCAAACTGTCACTAAAAGAATAAAGAATAAAGTGACGGTGATGGGCACTCGCCACCTGTAGTGTGTAGTGGCTATGACTATCAATGTAGTAATACACGGGCAGCTAGGCGGAGATGCCTTTACCCCCAACATTGCAGTCTTGAGTTGTTGTTCCCTTTCTTTCCAAAGCACCAGTTCCCTATTAAAAACATATCATCCATCTTTTTCCATCCACCCCATGTCCCTCCACAAACCATCTTTTTGCAAGCGCCTACTTCCTCGATTCTTCCCCTACCATGCATGCCCCAAAAAGCATGCCCCACTTTTCTCTTCTTCCTCCAAATTAGTATGTCATGGTCTTTCCCAAGAAAGCACTCGTTGCCCAGCCAAAATCCAACTTTCTCTTTACCCTTCTTCACAAGCATGTAGGCATGCATAAGGCCCACCTTACACCTTCCCTCTCTTACTCTTTAAGTCCTCAAGACAAGAATAATTGCTTTCTACAAGCATTATTCCAAAGGATCTCCTAGTATGCAAGGAAGAAGCTAGACATTGTCCTCAACAAGGTACATTAAGTCCATGTCAACATACGTTTACTCTATATGACCATGACTTCCCCTTATCCATGTGTAAGTTTTCAATGCACTTGTCTAAGCTTATGGTGCTTGAATCCTCCATGCTCATCTTATTATTCAACCTCATTGTCAAAAACTAGATTAATAGTGTTTCACAAGTGGTGTTCAAAGATAATCCTCTCACACAACCCAAAAACGAGATGACAATGAGTGCTGGTAAAGTGAATGACTTTGTTTGGGTGCTAAACTCGACTAGAAACTTTGACAGTGCACGGCCAAAACACCAGCACACCCAATCCACAATACAACCTCTAAGCCTCTTATAACAATAAACACACTGAGTGCACACACAATGTAAAACATCTACAACCTCAAATTAATAAAGCAAAGACCTTACTTTTTTAAAGAAAAAACCTCACATAATCTTCATACCTCAAATTTTGATTGTTGTGATACATCGAGCTATTTGCACCATGCCTTTAGAAGTTCAAAGAATAAAAACTTGCTCCAAACACTTGGGTGCGACCCTCGTCTCCTCACATTCAAGACTTGAGAAAATAAAGAATAGGGCCCCTTAGTCATAAGTTCTCTCCCCTTATATAGTTTTTCTTTCTCTCTTACTTGATATGTGTGTTTAAAAAGCCTTAGCTTTTTCTTTTTCGTCTAAGAATTTTAAGACCTTAGACATTTTTCATTTATATTGAACAATTTTTACTACTACTTTCTTTTTTTTGTTTTTGTCAAAAAAGATTGGCTAGTTTCTTTTTCAATTGTACCCTCTCTTTGATCATCTACTGGCTAAAGCTCTTTATGCTCTTGAATACATGTCATCCTTCCTTATGGCCATGCTAGTAACCGGTTCTCTCAAATAGGGAATGTCTACTAACTGCTCAAGGGACACTAATTGCTTTCTTTTCTCTGTTTTAGAACATATGGGGGATATAATTTTCAAGTCTAGATCTAAAACTACATCATCATTGATGTTGACAAATTCTATGGGGTATAGGCCTCCCAAAGAGTAACAGAGGTGTGCAAAGGTTCCCTCAAGCTAGAGGAAATTAGCCTTTGAGTGTAAATGCAAAAGGGAGCTTGACTGTAAGACCTACCACTTGAGCAAGGATGAAAGTCGACCTTAGTGTCTTGATATATCGTGTAAAATTGGATTGTGCTACCAATAAGAAAATCCAATGGCAAAATCATGAAGAATGGAATGATTTTGAGAAAAGGAGATGTCTCCCTGTACAATATGGATTCAAGATATTCATGAGATGAGTGTTCATGGTTTGTCCCCTCCATACAATAATTACATCACAATTCAATAGCCATATTCTAGATACATAGGCCATAACATTACATAACGCTTCAGCCCTACCTCCTTGAATCAGTACTCTCCATCCAAGCTCCAATTCTTAGGCACCATGTCTCCCTTATCCAACCACATGCATGCAGCATCTAGCATGGCACCAAAAAATTCTCACCCTCTCTTGCACAGTAGCAAAGGGCTATTAAGTAGAGAAGCCTCTTGTGTGAGGTCACATGTATGGGGCGAGTACACAAGAAGAAGAATGCCTTCCTCATCAAAGACAATCTCAATGAGAGAAGCAAACATGGCAAGATAAATAAGCTACATTTGATTTGCCAATGTGAACTTCACAAAGGAATGGAAAGCTCTATTAAAAGTATGACATCCCAAATCATGATCGACTACTTTCATTTGATCATCAAAGCATGTTGAATAAAATCCAAGCATAGATCTTGGAACTTGAGGCATAATAAATCTTCTCCTTGTAAAGCTTGAGCATCCTTCCTATCCTTCTAAGAGGATTGTTTATTTTGTCATATTTACTTTTAATACAATGCAAAGTGACCTATCCCATAAGGAATGCTTTGAGAATACACCTGGTGCTCTTTCACTCATGAATTTTGAAGGAGTGCAAAGTTGAAATTCATGCCATGGAACCATACAATAAATGCAATGCACAAAAAAATGTATGCACTAAAGG
The DNA here is from genome assembly GCF_053477565.2 of Lygodium microphyllum. Classification (NCBI taxonomy): domain Eukaryota; kingdom Viridiplantae; phylum Streptophyta; class Polypodiopsida; order Schizaeales; family Lygodiaceae; genus Lygodium; species Lygodium microphyllum. The sequence continues at coordinate 98,152,491 of NC_141144.1, forward strand.
ATTAGTGCCTAACCTAGCTACAAGTGTCCGTGCATCATGCAAGATGCAAACACAATTCCTTGCTTAAATGATGACTCTTAACCTCACTTCTCATCACTCAATGAAAAGAATATATTTTTGCATTTTTCTACACCCACCCAAAATCTCACAATGACACAAGAAACAATGGTCCTCAAAATGTTGACCAAGCAAAACAACCCATCTCACAATTGAAGGCTCCTTCATGACCCTCAAACTCACCCATCCACCTTCCCACTCATCCAACGGTTCCTATTTTGGTGATGAATATCCCAAGTCTCATGCATGCAAAAGATTATGCATGCACCATGAAAGGTTCTCTCTATAGTGCATGTGCATCTAAGGGTTACTGCATATAGCTACATTGGGCATCATGCTATTCTAGTTATCAACAATGGTGCAATGAGTGCATCAACCCAAACCATGGCATAGAATCAATTGAAAAAGTTTAGGAGAGATGACCTGCGGGTGTAGTGTATCTGACAAGTGCACGTGAAGGGATGGTGAACTCATGATCCCCATGATGTGCAAAGATATTGGAAACAAAGTACACCTATTTTAGGATGTCCGGTAGCTATCATTAAAGTCCTACTCCAATCTGTCTAGAAAAATGCCAATCTCAAGCAAAGCTATTAAGTTTTAAAGCTCAAAAAATCCAAACTAATGACATAAATAGTTCCCACTCTAGACAAACACAAAAACTCCACCTACAAAACAACAAAACAAAAAGTTACACAAACAAGTAAACTAAAAAAATCCTACCTTCCTAATGCTTTTCTAGGGGTTTTCAATTTACACGAAAGTGCTTGACATGTTTAGCCCTCCCTTTCGTCTGCAAGCATTCATGTGTAGTAGTTGCTTTCATAAAGCGATGCTGCATTTAAAGCCAATCAAAAACCTCATGAAACTCAAAATCTAGGAGAATCAATATCACATCTCTCTCAAGCAACTTGTTAGTGAGTAAACAAAAACTATCCATAAAATTCTCTTCAAAATTAGCAAAAGTTTCCCAATCCAAAAGAGAGCAAAGAAGGGAGCTAAGCTATGCACACCATGGCTCTAATAACATGTTGAAATGCATGGATCTAGAGCATGGCTATGGCAAATGGAACACAAAGACAATGTTCATGATGACATAGATTAGAGAAACCGATTGCTACTAAAGTGAATTAGGTTCCAAGATTGAAGCTTGGACTCATAAACACAATGTTGAGTATGACATTGACTATGACTGAAATGACAAAGTGCAATAGTATTCCATCATTGAATGATAAGAAGGTACATCACTTTATAGGCTCATGATGGTTCCCTTTTTCTCCACTATGCTTATGGGATTCAGGCATCCTACATTTCAGGCATCCTCTCTAGTAAACTGTTTGAGTCTTGCCCTATTGCTCCATGCAAAGAGGCTGTCACATGGGTGTGATTGCATAACTCTCAACACATGCTAAAATATTAGGCCTCACAAGGTTGTTGGAAGCCTTAGTTATTAAGGAGAAACCATTGCTCAAAAGGCATGACCCCCAAGCTCTAAGTAATGTTGATATATTTACTTTCGGTGAGGGGCAAAAGCTCCTACATAAATCTATTATAGAACTTTGTCTATGGATGGACAAGGGATGGAAGATCCTCTGAGAAAGGATCTGAATGATATGTTAAAATTTATAGGACTTCCTAGACCAGTCTCTAGGCTGGTAGAAAGGGACATCAATGAAAATATTATCCTTCCTACACCGGTAAAGGTAGAAACAGAAGACATTAGAGACCTTGAGATGCTAGGATTAGTAGGTCAAGATGAATATGAAGATCTAGATAACCCAATGTTGATCCCAAAGAAGATCGAAATACCCACCTCCTTATAGAAATCTCCTTGTATTTTATGGGCTACTAGATGAGGATCCAATGCTACATTTGAAAGAATACAATCTAACTTGCTATGCGAGTGGGTTTGATAATATACATCGGATGCTTGTGTTTTCAAGTACCTTAAAGGGAGAGGCCAAGAAATGGTATTGGATCCTCAAAAGAGGGTAAATAAGAATCTTAAATTAAGGAACTATATGAAAAATTCCTAGATGAGTATGAGAAGAATGTTCTCATGAATTTGGTCTTGGGACAGCTTGCACAAATTCGACAAGAGTCATATATCTTCGTCAAAGAATATGCTAGAGCCTTTGATAATATTGGTAGGCTTTGGCCAAGAAGAGCTACTATGTTGCCCAATGATGTGTTGTGTGAGCTCTTTATGAGTGGCTTGGTGATTAATACGCAAATCCAAGTGAGGATGTGCGATCCTAAGTCATTAAGTGAGGCTAAGATGCATGAAATTGACTATGAGTAGTATATTCAAAGATGTTGGGAAAACATTTGGAGTTTTTCACTCATTGGAAGTGCATCCAAGTATTCAACCTTTTCTGCAATGAGATAATTCACTTGCTAATACCAAGTTAACTTGTGTGGGGAACCTTGGTAGTCAAAGTTTTTAGGCAGACAATATAAATTCTATGTGTAGTGATAGTATGCCTCTTGGTGGAAAGGTTCCAAGCCAAGCAAGTCTCAGTAGGGCTTACAACACTTCCATGAGAGGTGGCTGTGAAGGAAAAATCAATAGAATCATTGAGACTACAAGTGTGGATGAACATCTTATGAGTGGTTCTCATTTTGCTTCTAGAAAGTCTCTTGAGAGACCTTTGCCATCTATAAGTGAATCATGCTTTCGGGTGGATGTTGTTCCTCTTAGTAAGAGCATGATGTCTATGAGTGAGAAGTCACAATGTGGATAGAGGCAAGTAAAGGCATCCCATGTGAAGAAGATGCAGAATGCCAAAGGTCCACCTGTGCTGGATGGAAGTCATAAGTATGTGAGACAATTTGGTCACATCAATAAGTTTGCATTGAGTCCATTTAATTTAGACCAATGTGGAAAATTGTGGATGCGAGAATATAAAGAGTAATGTGAGATGGGTTTGGACACCCAAAATCTCCAAAAGCATGATTGGCATGTTAGATAAAAGGGAAAGAATTCTAGGTGGACATACAATGGTTAATTCCCAAGTGGATGAGACCAAAGGCCATAATGATACATCTAACATTATGCACCATTCTAGGATGCATCTATGTGATGGGCCTAGGATTGAAACTCTGCATAGTTTGGTTTGTAACACTGACATACACAATAATACAAGTAGGGAAGGTTTAAATGAGCATAAATATATGATTCTCTCTGTAGGAGGGGTCTCTAGGAAGCTTGGATGACAAATATTTTTGAATGAAAATCAAGGTGGGACACATGAGCCCAATGAGGCCATTCATTTAGCTAATAGCACCCAAGAAGGGATAGCCTATATCAATGTTATATCAGTGGGAAGGCTTGGAATTGTGGATATACAAAAGCCTACGATTAAACTTCCATGAATAGATTGCAGTAAGCTAACTTGCATATGTAGCATGAGGCTAACCCTCACATCTTTATTTTTGGTTTACCTCGGTTAGTTTGATAAGATGCAATGTATATGCCAGGAAAACTCTACATTTGATAGATCAAAATGACCTATTCTCTTTAGGCCAAGAGAGCCATGTGTCTATTTAGTACGGGTACATTTAATGGTTCTTTGTTTTAGTGCTACATTAGACAGGTTTGAAGGAGAACCTAGAGGGAGCCGATTGCCATGTGGAAGCTTTTTGCAGGTAGTCTAGGGGATATTTCAGTAATTGCTCGCCTCTTGCGAAGTCATTGTCGGGCATGTAAAGGTTTGTTTCAGAGGGTAGTCCTAGTGACCCTATTCTTCTAGTCTACTAGAAATCTGGTTCTAGGAATCCCTATTAGTTGTGAGGTAGTTAGGGAAGCCTGATAAATAAAAGAGAAAAATGATAAATATATCTAATATATATATAATATGAAGGTGCATAAAAAGGAATTCTAACCCTTGAAATAAGAAAATCAAAAGAAAGAAAAATTTCAAAGAGCTGATGTTCATCGCCTTGCGAAGGCTTGGTAGGTTCCTGGGAAGAAGTCAAACCTAGGGCCACGAACCCAATAGCGATGCCTTGTCTTTTTGAGTGTGGCATTTGCTGAAAGAAAATTAGGATGATTTGAGAAAAAATAAAAGTGAGTGAAAATAAAAAGAAAAACTGTGTCACCTCGTGGGAGCTTGGTAGGTTCTTGGATATCGAGACTAGACCTGAGAAACCTGAGACCAATGCCCTATTCTCCTTGGCCCTTTGTGTATGTGTATCGAGGTGAAGTAGTCACCTATATGTATGGGATACTCCCTCTCCTTGGAGCCAAGATGGGCAATACATTGTTGAAGCTTATGTCTACAAATGCATTCTTTAAATAAATCATTTCATAGCATCTAGACACTCTTGGCCATGAGGCCATGGGGATTTTTTGGTGAGCATAGGAGCATGTCACTAGAGCCTTAAAGCCAGTGTCAGGTCCTTTTTAGGTCCTCTTGATAATAACCCATTAGGTATGAATGAAATTTTAAGAGAAAATTCATAAATATTATTATTCTCATTAAGAGAAACTTTAAACTGTTATATATTTTTCCCAAGAATATAGTAAAGAATTTTTCACTAAATACACGTAATTGAAAAGCTAATAAAAGAACTAACCATTTCTCATTCTCATTAAGATTAGAATGTCTAATATAGGAGCTATGCTATGTATTGCTAGAGCCAATGAAAGGACTAGTCAAACACATGAGGTTGGTCCTTCCCAAAATGGAGTTTTCTCTTTCCTTCTGGCCTATGTTTTGTAAACTCATTTTTCTAGGAAAAAAAACAATAACAATATCTAAAGAATAAGCATTGGCTAACTATAGATATAAGAAGAGTGAGAAAATGGGAATAAAATAGCTTCAAGGTTTAGTTAAGTATCGTTTCATATGACATTATAGCAATAGCCCCTATAACCTTAAAGCATTTGCAAAAAAAAAAACATAACCATCTTTATCTCTCTTCACCTCCATTTCCTTTTCCCTCTCTCTTTCTCCTCCTTCCTCTCTTAATAAGCACAATTCATAAAGAAAAACAAAGAAAGAATAGATGAAGAGACCTACCTCGAAGCTCGAAGAAGCACTCCTTCATGGTCTTCTTCTAGTGCCGACATCCGCTCCATGGATTCTCTCTCTCTCTCTCTCTCTCTCTCTCTCTCTCTCTCTCTCTCTCTCTCTCTCTCTCTCTCTCTCTCTCTCAACCTCCCTTGCTTTCATTCATGATCTATCCCTCTTTCTTTATTTCTTCATGCTTGTTTGACACTTTTTTTTCCACAATATGTTGTTACTATTTTCGTTGATATATATATCAAAAAGTTTGTTGATATTAGGATCATTGAATAACTTTGGGTTTCTTATCTTGATTGAGTTTCATGTTTTTGCTTTGTCTTGTGCAACATCTTTGGTCGCTTGTTTGCAAAACTTTCTTGCTTGAGCCCATTTAGGCCTTACAGTAAAGAAATTTGTCATCATCTTTCTTTGCTCATCTTCTCTACTAGCTCTTTGACTCATTGGTGTGCTTGATGTGGTGGATTCAAAGGAGCGAGGGCATTGAATTGTGTCGATCATGGTCATGGAACCATCTTTGAGTCTTTAAGTCATCAAACGTAACAAGGTAAGTTAGGTGAGTTTGTTACAACTCAAGCTAGTCTTGTGTTCTTACTTTCTTGGGTTGGGGAGGAAGATGCTTGGTTAGTTTGAGCGGAGTGTTAAGAGACAAGGTGAGAGATTAACGTCAACATGAGTTGCAACCTCTGAAACAATAGAAGTCCATCCAAAGTCTTGATTGTTGGTGCATTTGGTCCAATAGCAAGTGATAGTAACTCTAGGAAATTGGTTTCTAGATATTGTTACTCTTTGGATTTGAGAATATTTTCTTAGATTTGTAAGAAGCAACCAAAAATGGCATTGTCTTCTACCAAAGCACAATATAAGGTTGCTTGTTTTGCTACATGTGAAGTAGTTTAATTAACTAAGGAGGATCCTATGGCATATGGGAGTAAAGGATCAAGATACAATAGTGATAAGATGTGATAAGAAGAGTTGCATCACCTTTTCCAAAAATCTAATTATTTATGCACACACCAAACACATTGAAATCGAATATCACTATGTGCATGATTTGATTGAGGATCGAATAATAGAGATTGTCTACTATCCAATGGAGGGAGAATGTAGTAGATATCTTCACAAAATCTCTTACAAAGAGTTTGCTTCAAGTTTGTTTTCAAAGGCTCAGCATTGGACTGAGGATATAATTCTCTTGTGAGTGGGCATTGAGGGGGGTGTTAGATATACTCAATGCCCCACCCTCATAAGGTACCACCATGATCCATGCTACTCCAAGTTATAAGGCCCCCATTATGAGAAGAATCCATATGTGAGCTTGAATATTGAATCTAGCCTTTAGGTTAGATAGAATAGTTAAGTTGATAGCAACTCAAGGCACACTGCATCAAGTTGCAAGATATGGGAGTTATCAAGGACCCCTACTTTGGGATCTAGGGGGGGCTGCAAAAGTAGCCTCTAGTTGGGGGGCTCTCATCGGGACCAGTCACCCCCCTCACCATGGTCTAGGGCCAATGCCCCCAAGTAGACAATGTACCCATTTTTAGTTTGCCCCTTTGGTTCTCTTTTGCAAAATTGGAGGAGTTTGGTATTTCTTTTTATGCCATTGAATTTTGAAGAAACCTTCATGATAGAAACTTGGAATAAAAAGGAATAAATGGAAAAAATCCCAATCATGGTATGGACACCTGATAGTTTGAACATGTGGATTGTGATGGCAACATGAGAGCTTTTTTTTAAATTTATATGTCATTTTAGGTCCTATATGGGACCTTTTTGCTATCTCTGATGCTCTTGATGATCACTACTTCTTCTAGCTCAATGAGAACTTTTCTATCCATGCTTCTGCTTCCTAACATCTCTTATGTCAATTGAAGGCATCAAGCTTCTAGCTTTGAGAGTTTCATTTGCAACTGCTACATGTATGAGGACACCTGTTGAGTGTTGAAATGACCTATTTTTTGGCTAATTTTTGTTGTTTTTGAGAGCTGAATGGTTGATTTTATGAGATGATTGATTGGTTTGGAAGTGGTTTGGGAGTGTTTTGGATAGGTTGGAATGGTTTTATTAAGCTCATGATGTTTATTAGTAGAGATGTGAAGTTCCGTTGATGTTCTGATATGTTATGTTTGGTCCTGATAGCTTCTGTTGAGCTTCTGTTTTGTTCTGTTTTCTCTCTGTATGGAAGGATGGAGTATTGACTGATAGGGTTTGAGATTGTTTGGAAGATTATTGAGTGATTTTTGATGGTTTGGAATGGTTTTGGTATGAGTTATGTGGTTCTGATACTTTCTGTTGACCTTCTGTAATTCTTTGATGAGCTTTTGTGAGCCTTTGTAGACCTTATGTATGCTTCTGTATGTGTTCTGCTGGATGAGAGTGTAGCTTGGGAAAGTTTTCTAGTCTTGGAAAGAGGTGAATACAAGTGCAAAAGAGCTAAAAGAATTCAAAGAAGTAGCTGCTGAAGACTCAAGTAAAGACTGGAGTGAAGTGACTGTGGTGAGCTATGAAGAGTCACTGTAGTGGCTCTGGTGCCTCTTCAGGGTTATTTTTGAGTGATTGTAGTGAGGATATGATTTACTATTGATGGAGAGAGAGAGAGAAAGTCAGAGATAGTCAAATCTATGAAAACAGAGTGATTGTATATGAGAGATTGAGAGAGAAGACATTGAAGACATTGAAGATGAATACTATGTGATGTATTTCCATTCAAAGATGGTGTATTCCTTTGTTTTCTTTGTTCTATTAATGGATTTTGTGAAGATGTTGGGGAATATGGTTGTTTCTATCAAATTCGTGGGAGAAATCTACTATGATGCTGCATGAAGAATTGCTATTTTCTTTGTTTTGATGATCAAAAGAATGAAATAAAAGTTTGTTGATGTTACAAGATAGATTTTCTTGCAAGAGAATTCCCTTTTCCTTGGTGTTCCTCTTGGGGCTCCATGTTTTTGGTGCGCAGCCAGGGAAAACTTGCCATCAACAAGCACCAGAAGAGGCTGAAAATGAAGGAAATGGCATTGCCAAGAAGAGAAGAATTCAATGGATGTTTGTAAAGTTCCTTCTTCCACTGAAGAGTTGGAATTTCTCATAATCAAAGCCACTTTCCACAAGAAGTTCATCCCACAATGGCGGAAACATATCACCATCATGATGCATGCTCTATGTGGTGGACAGTTTCCTCTTCCTGTTGAAGCAGCAAAAACTTGCATCTTGGTGGCAAACTGTTTGGGAACAAACTGAAGAGCAGAAACAGAGAGAATGACCATCCATGGAAGATTTGGCATTCATTGAGAAGTTTCCAGACATCACCAAGTGGGAGATTGTGAAGAAGCTTCAGGAATCTTGGTCTGTGGAGGTTCACAAAAATAAGAAGGAAAAGAGTTGGAATTTGTTCGTGGATGCTCAATAGCAAGATACATGGGATGCTTGGTGCACTCATAATCTTCTATTTGTTCAATTAGCAACCCACTGAAAGTTGGTAGACAGAGTGCTCTTTACAACATACACTATTGAAACCATCAGAAGCTGGCATTACTATGATGATGGCACCACCACAATGCTTAGACATATGCATTTTGACACCTTCAGAACCGAATACCTTCCTCTGTGCAGTGGCATGAAAGCAGAATTCAAAGACATTGAAAAGGAAGAAGTAGAAGAAATGTTGGCAAGAGAGTCCTCCAGAGATTGAATCCTTCTGTTATCCCTCTGTAGAGCACTAACAACATAGTGGAGCCAACCCCCTGATGAATGATGCAATAAAGAGGCAAGCGTTAGAACGAGTCCAATGAGAAGAGAGAAGGCAAGAATCAAAGTCGAGAACGAGCTCGCAGCAGAAGCCGCCTTTGATGCCCTTGCGAAACTCTTTATAGAAGTCCCAATGGCACATCAAGCCCTTCCTCCTCCTGCTGGAGGTCCACTTCCAAGCTAGATCCGTCCTGGAAATATTGATGACAAGCCAGCGAATGTAGTTCCATTGCCAGTTTTTAAGGGAGAGTACAATGAAGACCCTGATCTTCATGTAGCAGAGTTTATGGTAGTATGTGTGGCTAACAATGCCAGAACCCTTGAGCATTGGTTAGCAATATTCCCCGCCACTTTCAAGGGCGCGGCGTTTCAGTGGTATGAGAGACAAGCAGCAGGAACTTTTGGCACATGGGACGACCTGAAGTTGGCCTTCCTCACTAAATTCAGGCGTGAAGGTTTTGATGAGTGGATGCGAGAGGAATTTATGAATTTAAGTCAGTCCTCTGGAGAAAGAGTAGAAGCTTATGTCTCACGAATGGAATCCATCCTGAAGAGATGGACTAACCATAATCTAGATGATGGCATTCAGAAGGGGGTGTTTCTCAGAGGATTACAACTAGAAGTCCGTAAGTTTGTGGAGCTGCAAAGACCAGCCACACTGCAAGCTGCAATAGAAGGTGCAAGACTGTACGATGAAGTGGAAGCTAGATTGGCGATGAATCCAGGAAGAGGAGTCCTACCTCCTCTGATGCCAGGAATGATGTACCCACCAAATGCAGTCCCAGGGACAGTCCCCTACCCCTACCAACAGATGCCCCCAGTATCATAGTACAGTGCACCAAATCCACAGTGGCCACAATCAATGCCTCAAATGATGGTTCAACCACAACAACAATGGTCCCAACCAATTTTTCCAATGCCAAATTAGCAGCAATAGTGGAACCCTACCAACTGGAGCCAAAAGCCAACAATTCAAATAGGAGCTGTGAATCAGAATCAGAACAGAGACTCCTCTTCATCAGCCCAATCTGTTTATGCAGTGATTACAGAGACTCCTCAAAACCCTACTGCCACTACCTCAGGAGGAGAAGGCTTGAAGGATTATTTATCCAACTCAGTTGCAAATATCAAGAAGGAGTTGATGGATGTGATTACAGAGCAGCTACAGACACTGAAAGTAAATACCACTAGCATATCCAACGTTGCAGGAGCAGGAAGAGATGTGATGCGATCAAATACTTGGTGTGGTAAGTATCATCAAGCAAGCCATTTAGCCACTGAATATACACGAAAGCCAACAGTCCCTAGAGCTTTCTGTTCCTACTTTTTGCGGAAGAGCCATACAGAGGATATTTGCTCTCTGAAGGAGATGCATGATAGGAGAAGGAAAGAAGAAGACGGAAGATTCAACTTGCTGGAATCCAAAATGACAACACAGGATATTGGACCCAAGCCTAGAGAGTTTGGTCCTAATTTTGGTCCAAGGAGATTTCCCTCTCAAAGTTACAGAGAAAGACAGTCTCAGAGATGAGAAGTGGAGTGTTACAGATGCAGAGAAAAGGGACACATTTCACCAAATTTTCCAAATCCCAGAAGGTTAGTGGATTATAAGCCCTTATGCAGTCGATGCAAAGGAGAAGGCCACACTGCAAAAGACTGTCCAAGCCCAGCCCCAGTGAAAAACAGTGCTACTGATAATCCGGCCAAGGCCCAAGAGCCTACCTCCAATTTAGTGGAATTGGAAGTTGCTACCATCACGTATGCAAAGAAGAAGGAACCACCTATCCAGAAAGAAAATAATCCTCCTGCCAGAACAGTGAAGTTCAATCTTCCACCTGAAGAATAGAACAGAATAGAGCCTGACAGTGCCGCAGAGAGCACTACAGTGCCACAGAGGGTTACAGAGACAATTCTAGAGATAGGACCAGAGGTCCAGGAGATTGAAGAGGAGGAAATGCCACAAGTGGCAGAAGAAGTCCCCATGATGCCCCTGTTGGAAGAAAGAAGGAAAATGAAAATGGGTGTTGCCCCATTCCCTAACCGGTTAGAGAAGCCAGTGGATTCTATTAAGGAATACGATCTGGTCAGAGATCTAGATACCTTTAAACCAAACCTCACATTCCGACAATTATTGATGTTGTCTCCCAGTTTCCGAAAAAGGTTCAAAAGTATACTGACAAGAAGACATGGCTTAAGGATTGCTCCCTCAACGGCAACAAAGTCCAACAAAGCTCGAGAGCTTGTAAAAGAAGTGGATGTGGCTAATGCCTTCCTAGATCCGGGTACCCCAGAGACTGGCGTGTGGATAGAAGGTTGCTTTATTGCAAATGCACTGATTGATGGTGGCTCATCAGTGAACATTATGACGGATGTGACAATGAAGGATCTAGGCCTACAAGGTGTGCAACCAACCCAATGGCTCATCAGACTGGCAGATCAGAGCAGAATCAAGCCTTTGGGCATTCTCTTGTATGTGAAGACTACAGTGGCTGGAAAAGATTATTGGCTAACCTATCTGGTGGTGAAGCCAAACTCTTATGGTACATCCTACCCCCTATTACTGGGCAGACCATGGCTTTTTGAAGCCAGAGCAAGGACGGATTGGTTCAAAGGAACCTTAACCTTGGGTAGAGGACCCAATAAAGTGGTGCTGAAGTTATATGATGCTCAAAAAGGACATGGATCCACCTCCTTGGAATTATCTTCTGACTCCCCCAATGAGGCTATAGATGGAACATCAGCAGATGAAGATGCTGTCAAACAGATCCTTCCCAAGAAAATAGTGGCACGTTCCTTAACAGTGGATACTATAAGCCAACTCCGAAAAGATGCAAAGCTATTATCAATGGGTGAATGCTTCTTGCTTGAACCAGGAATGACTTCTGAAATTACCTTTGACAGTGAGATAGAGGCTTGGATGTATTGCTCTCCCTGCTACATGGCCATTGCAGAGCTAGAGACAGAGGCAGAAGATGAAACAGAGAACATGTTCTTCTCTTACAGAGCTCCTACAGAGACAGAGACAGAGACAGAGACCGAGAAAGAGACCGAAGAGGATGGAGATGATACGGAAGAAGAAGGTTATGAAAGCGAGATGGAAGAATCTATCCCACCTGAAGAGGATACATATGAAGAAGAAGTTCCAGAAGCATCAAAAGCAAATGAGCTCATGCTGTGGGACAGAATGGCGATGGTACCATTTGGTCTGTAAATGGATTTTCTCATATGCAAAATCTTTATAAGAAATGGTTAAAGAAGACCAAGCTGTCTTTCAGTAGTGGCTCATGCCACCCTCACCCACCTTTGCCAAGAAAAGATGATGATGATGCACCGTGCCAACAAGCACCAGTCTCACGATTCCAACAGGCATCAGAGGGTCCCTGTTATGTGATTTTCCTGGACTCGTCATCAGAAACTGAGTCTTCAACCCAAAAGGTAACTAATCTTGAAACCAAACCTGAAACGACTCTAATCCCATTTCAACATCTCAAGGAGCAACCTAAGTCTCCACCAAAAGAAGAAGTTGGTTCTAGTGGGACATCAGAAGAGGATACCACCCCCTTGAAGGAGTCAGATCTGTATCCAGAAGCAGTCCGTGGGACCTTCATCCGTGAAGTAGAAGGTGGAAGACAATTAACCTTTGAGGATGCAGATGGCATTGAACGCCATTTGAAGGTGGGTAGCAGCCTACCAGAAGAGGAGATGTCAACCTTGTACAACTTGTTGAAAGAGAATTTGGACGTGTTTGCGTGGTTCTACAAAGACCTAAAGGGGATTGATCCCACAATATGTCAGCATCATATTGACTTGGAGCCTAATGCCAAGCCAGTACGGCAACGACAGAGGTGAATGAACCCGAATTATTCCACATTGGTGAAAGCAAAGCTGCTGAAGCTTCTAGAAGCCGAGTTTATCTATCCAGTGGCAAATAGTGAATGGGTTTCACCCATCGTGGCTGTACCCAAGAAGAATGGCAAGCTTCATATATGTGTGGATTTCCACAAGTTGAATTCCAAGATGAAGAAGGATCACTTTCCTATCCCTTTCACAGACCAACTGTTGGACACAGTGGCATGACATGAGCTTTATTCCCTTCTGGATGGATTCAGCGGATACAATCAAGTGCAGATAACAGAAGAAGACCAATCCGAAACAACCTTCACCACAGAATGGGGGACCTACGCTTACCGAGTGATGCCATTTGGGCTCTGCAATGCCCCTGCTACCTTCCAGCAAGTCATGATGGCGGCATTCCAAAATCATCTGCACGACTTTATTGAGGTATATTTGGATGACTTTTGTGTCTATAGTTTAATCCGTGAACACTGGGGACATTTGGAACAATGCTTTGACCGATGCCGGGAGTATGGGATTTCCCTCAACCCTGAGAAATGCATCTTTGGGGCCTCTTCTAGAGTTCTGTTGGGCCACATTGTCTCTGCACAATAAATATCAACAGACCCTGCAAAGATCGAAAAGATTGCAGCTCTAACAACACCCACCAACCTCAAATAGTTGAGGGGATTCCTAGGCCACGTGGGTTACTACAGAAGGTTCGTAGCCCATTTTGCAACAAAGGAAACCTCCTTGCACAAGCTTCTGAGGAAAGATGCAGAGTTTATTTGGACGGAAGAATGTGACAAAGCCTTCAACACTCTAAGCAGTGTCTGATTGAGGCTCCCATTCTGCAACCTCCTGATTGGATGAAGGAGTTTCATGTACACACTGATGCATCCATTGAAGACTTAGGCACAGTCCTTTACCAAAAGGGCTCCTCGAAGCTGGATCAGCCCATCTACTATGCAAGCCGAAAAGTCACTGATAGAGAGCGGAACTACACAGTGACAGAGCTGGAGTGCTTGGCAATGGTGTTTGCCCTAGAGAAGTTTCACCACTATCTGTTGTCAAATCACTTTAAATTTTATGTGGATCACAAGGCCCTATCCTTCCTGATGAACAAAGCAGACGTGAAAGGACGAATGATGAGATGGCTCCTTCTATTCCAAGAGTTCGACTTTGAGGTAATTACCAAACTTGGTCGTTCCCATGTTCTGACTGATCATCTGTCGCGTATCCCACAGACTGCAGACGAGGAGCAGGATGATCCAGACCTCCCTGATGCTTCCCTATTACTGGTAGAAACTGTAATCCCCTGGTATGCAGACATTGCCAATCTTCTGGCAACCCAAAGTACCTTCCTGGCATTTCTAGTCGGGAAAGGAAGAAGCTTATGTTAGAATCAACCCCCTACACCCTGTTAGGTGGTGCATTGTACAAGAAAGGCAAAGATGAAGTGCTCAGAAGATGTGTTGTAGGAGATGAGATTGGGATTGTTCTGAAGGCTTACCATGACGAGCCATGTGGAGGCCACTTTGCAGGAGAAGCCACAGCCAGGAAGACTCTGCTATCAAGATACTGGTGGCCGACCCTCCACAAGGATGCCTATGATTACTGTAAAAGATGTGATGCTTGTCAGCGAATGGGAAAACCCACCAAAACAAGTGCCATGCCACTGCAACCTATCCTTCCTTTGAAGCCATTCGAGAAGTGGGGGATCGACTTCGTCAGCCTAATCGATCCTCCCACCAGAAGGAAACAGAATAGATACATCTTGGTATGTACGGATTATGTTACAAAGTGGTGTGAAGCTAAAGCCCTAAAGCGGGATGATGGTAACAGCGTGGCCCTGTTCATGTACAAGAATATCATCCTTGTTTTGGCAGTCCCCTAGAGCTGGTAAGTGACAAAGGCACTCATTTCATTAATAAAGTCATGAAAGAGTTGACAGAGCTATATAAGATCCGCCATCGCAAGTCCACTCCTTATTACCCCAGAGCCAACGGCCAAGTCGAAGTCACGAATCGCATCCTCTGCTCGATTCTGACAAGAACAATTGCCGCACATCGTTGTGATTGGGATGATCGACTTACAGAGGCCCTCTGGGCGTACAAAACCTCACATAAAGCAACAACAGGACAGACACCCTTCTAGCTAGTGTATGGTACAGAAGCTGTTTTCCCTGTTGAACTGGAATTGCCCTCTTTGCGAGTGGCTATCAAAGAGCGTTTGGGGGACGATGATTCACTGCAACGCCGTCTTCTACACCTGGAACGTTTGGACGAAACTCACAGGATGGCTCTACAGTGCATGGAAGCCACGCAAGCTCGACATAAGGCTTACCATGACAGCTTCATCAAGCACAAGGAGTTCAGAGAAGGTGATTTGGTCCTAGCCTATGATTCACAATTTGGCAAGTTTCCTGGCAAGCTTCAACAGCGGTGGATGGGCCTATATAAGGTACTTGTTGTCAACCTTAATGGCTCTGTCCAAGTGCAGACCGTTGATGCCTCTGATGATCCCTTCCTGATCAATGGATATCGCCTGAAGAAGTACTTCCCTCCTTGGGGATCTTGACAATCACAGTCACCTGATCCTTTCCCCTGTTGGCATGGCATTGTAACTCTTTTGATGCTACTTCTGATAGCCGTCCTTCAGCCACTCCTGATGAGGTGGACGCAACCCTCTGTCCCCTCAGCCCCACCTTCCAGCCCTGATCTCTTATCCTCTATTTTCCACCAGCGATAGTGGTGAGGTTGGTTCTGACATATGGTCTTTCTACCATTCCTTTCCTAATTTAAAAAAAAGAGAGAGAAAAAAAGAAAAAAATATATACATATCGGTCATGGGAGAAAAGGACTTAGGTCCCTGTCATGCCGACCTATTCTTCGAGAAAAGGTGGAGACACCCTCGGGAATAGGAGAAAAAGAAAAGAAAAAAAACAAACAAGAAACGAAAAAAAACTGTTATGGGAGAAAAGGAAGAAATTCCCTGTCATAGCAGGCCTTGTTCCAAGAAAAGGTGTTTAACACCCTTGGGCGGGAAGCTGGATGTGGAAAAGGTGGTAACACCCACAGTTCAGAATAACTGACTCACCAGCAGAAAATTGTCCAGAGAAATTTGAAGCCACCTCCCTTGGTGCGCTGTCTCTGCAACTTCATCAGTCGGTCTGTGTGAGAAATGCGGGATCTAGAGCATGGCAAAACCGGAAGCTATGGAGGATGAAATGAGAAGTGTGGATTCATGATGGAGAAGACAAGGACACTATTTGTTACACAAGTGAATTAGATTCCAAGATTGAGACTTGGACTCATAAACACAATCTTGTGTATGTGGACAATGACATTGACACTTTACTGAAAAGAAAAGAGTACTATCATTGCATTAAGAAAGGAAGCAAGTACAATGCTTTATAGGAAAGTAGGAAACTGCAGTAGGCACCATTGTGCATATGGGATAAGTTAGCCTGCATATCCTTGACCCTGAGATTCCATACAAAGAGGCTGTTTGAGTGTGATTGCTGATTCTCAACACCCCTCCTCAATCACAACTAGAAAAGGCACAAAGTGTGTAGAGGCTGTAATGAGTACCACCTGCAAAGTGTGGGCACACCACAAACATGGTAGACACCAGAGGCTGTTGCAGAAAAGGCTAAGTGTGGGCACCAAAACATGATGGACATCCAGCGGCTGTAACAGGGGCCTCACAAAGTGTACAGGGACTGTAATGCCAAGTTACATAAGGAGTTTACAAAGCTTATGGCAGGAAGCATTAGGGCAAGGAAGTACAAGGCTTTTAAAATAGTCTATCAGAATTATGAGAGTACAAGGACTAATGAGTCTTGTCCTTCCGATCCTGGTGGTCTTCATCTTCATCTTCTTCTTCCTTTGCTCCATTTTCTTCTTCTTCTTTGACTGTGACTAGATAGGCCTTTTGGGATCTCTTTCTTGCGTGGCAAAACTTCTCGGTGTGTCCGGTCCTTTTGCAGAAGTCACAGAAGAGCTGATCCTTCCTGCCTTTGTACCTGTTGCCAACATATAATGCATGCTCATCTCTAGAGGTACTTGGTTCTTCTTTAGTTTTTAGCTTCTTTTCTTCTTCTAACAGTGATGCCTGGATATCAACAAGTTCAGGATTTGGCATGTTGATTAAAGTTGTTGATACATTATTATATTCAGGAGGCAAACTCTTAAGTAGAACACCGATGCAAACATCTTCATCCATTTTAATGTTGATTCCTGCAAGTTGGGTTAGGAGTCCTTCCATGTAATTGAGATGTGTGGCAAGTGATGTGCTGGACTTCATTTCAAGCCTGAAGAACTCAATTAGGAGACCATACTTTGATGATTTAGATTGTGCACCGAACAGGGTGTCAAGTCTTTTCCATGTATCCTGTGAGGTCTCACAGTTATCCACATGATGGATATAACTGTCGTCTAGCTCCAGTTTGATAATGGCATGTGCTCTGTCATCATTCTTTTGCCAAGTAGTTGCAAGGTCCGCGTCCCGAGGTTTCTTCTCTTTGCCATTTGTGATGGCCCAGAGACCCTTCTTCATCAGGATGAGCTTGATGCGGGTTTGCCAAGTGTGGAACCCGACTCCTTTGAATCGAGCATTTGGAGAGTCTTTGCCCATGTTAGACTTACGGGAACAGTAGCAAATCAACTTCAGACTTATTAGATTTGAGCAATAAAAGAATTGGTTGAGAGACACAAGTGTTAAAAAACACTAACTGAGTGTCAATGAATACCAAATCTGCAAAAGTCTTTTACTCTTTTAAAATCCAAGTGATCTTCCCCTTCTTGATTGGATGCTGATACCTTCAGATTTGAGTGACAGTACTTTAATGAACTTCAGAGAGTATTGCTCAGTGATTAAAATCACTGTTGATAACTTCAGTGAGAGAAACAGTGAAAAATGTCAGAATTTTGAAGCTTTGGCTATGGTGGAATTAGGGTTTCTGAGACAGGGGCCTGGTTTTTTGCTGATTGTAGGAGCTACAGTGGATCATTTTCAAAAATTTTTATATGCCTAGGAAGCTGACTTCATGGCCTACCAAAGCCCTATCATAATTATCAAGATTGTGGCATGTATGAAGCACGCAGACACGTCAAACAGAAGCAGGCGCAGTTTTGATAGGATTCCGCGATTTTCGCAATGCTGGAGCCAGGGCGCAGTAATGCAGTCGATTTTTGTGCCAGGATGAATCGCCTTGAGCAGAGGAACAACTCCCTAGAAGAAATCATGGGCTGAAATGGGCTAGTTGAAGAGTTATGGAAGCTCCAAGTAAGGTAGGTCCTGTCTGGCTATGGCAGACACAGAGCAGAGATTGAGGATTTTCACAATGCTGAGCTCCAAATGGTCCAATGTCTTGGATTGATGTGATACAGGGAAGCTTTGTGAGTTGGGGAATACTTTTCCAGAAGAAAGCTCCAAGAGATTTGACCTGTGGAGTGAGATATAAGCAGCTCAATCTGATAGGGTGCTGCTGGCTATGGCTGCCATGGAAGCTTCAGTGAGAGTAGAGTTGGGAGATGAAGTCATGAGCTGATATTGAGCTAGACTGAGGTTGAAAGGAATCAAGAGAGGCTAGACAAGCAATGCCATGCCCAACTGGGCTCTGATACCATGTGAGAAATGCGGGATCTAGAGCATGGCAAAACCGAAAGCTATGGAGGATGAAATGAGAAGTGTGGATTCATGATGGAGAAGACAAGGACACTGTTTGTTACACAAGTGAATTAGGTTCCAAGATTGAGACTTGGACTCATAAACACAATCTTGTGTATGTGGACAATGACATTGACACTTTACTGAAAAGAAAAGAGTACTATCATTGCATTAAGAAAGGAAGCAAGTACAATGCTTTATAGGAAAGTAGGAAACTGCAATAGGCACCATTGTGCATATGGGATAAGTTAGCCTGCATATCCTTGACCCTGAGATTCCATACAAAGAGGCTGTTTGAGTGTGATTGCTGATTCTCAACAGTCTGCCCCCTTTCGTAGACGATCTTTTCTACAACCAATTGAAGTACCAGATCTGATGGCTACCTCCCTAGGTATGCCTCTTCAACAACTGACGACGCGATCTTCATCGACAAACAATCGAGTGACGCGAGCTTTTATCCTAACTGGTTGGGGAAGTGAGTATGGGTTGCCCTCTGTATTTATTAAACGAGAGTGAGACAGAGGGTGGGGCGAGAGACCAGTCTTTTCCCTTTAAATCAAACGAGAGGTGAGCAGTGTGAATGAAGTGTTGCACGCACGGGATGGGCCTCTCAATGCACAAAGCATGATCTGTTTCTGTGCACTGCACCATAAGGCTCCCTGGCCTTCCTTCTTGCACCGTATGCCGGCATAGGGCGGGATGCATAGTTGCACCATCAAATGCGTACAAGGCATACAACCTCTGCACAAGTGACCGTGAGTAAAACATCAATGGGTTTTAGGAATGGGCTGCCCTCTGTATCTTTCAGCAGAGCGTGAAACAGAGGGTGGGCTGAGTGTGACTGGTGTTTCATCAATCACTCATTGAGAGGCGAGATTTGAGGGACGTTGCGACACTTGGAGTCAGGTATGTTTCCGTTTTCCTATGCACCCATGGGGTGGGTCTCTACCGTCATCACAGGACACGCCACCCTATTCTGTACACTGCACTGTAAGGCTCCCTTGCATTCTTGCTTGCACCTATGCCAGACGGGTTGGACGCACTAATGCACCATCAACTGTGCACCCTGGTGTACTCCCTCTGTACCATTCCCTTGTCGATTCCTAAACCGCGGTGTGAGACATGGGTTTTCATCTTGCTTTCCTTGAGTGATGTTAGTCATGGGGCGAGTGCCAGCTCTTTCATTCCATTTGAGTGACTATAAGTTGAGTGTAACATTCCTCGTCTTCGACAAATTTCATGCGATTCCTTCAACCAGCTACCTCCCTAGGTGCTGCCACGTGGTCCCTGCCACGACGGATGTGTGCAGTGAAGATGCCTTGGTACCTCCTACAGCCGACACCAACACAGGACGTGCCATCGACAATCAGCCTTGATTCTCTACAATATGGGCCAAGTTTTTCTAACCCTACACCTTCTCTTCTTAGTGAGGATCATGTTTTAAGTGTGGGGACGTTAGCGGTTGGTCTGTTGAGTGGTCCTAGGTCCCTGTTGCTCGGTCAACCCTACCCGTTAATGTTTTAAGTGTGGGGACGCGTCCCTGCGCGTCTACATTGCATACCCCATATGCCTCAATCTGCTAATGCCTCTCTGCTATGACTTGCTTTTATCCTGATGGGGTCCCTTCCCCACCCACCCGTTCATTTTTCACCTACCCTCGGGGCTGTTCCCTTGCAGTTTTCCTTTATTCCCTGATTTTGTTGTCCTGCCAGGTGCACGCACCCTACGTTCCCCGAAATCCACATCCAACATTATAGCCCTGCTCCTCCCTTTGAACTGACCATTTTTCCTTTTTACCAACCTCTGTTTCGATGCACGGTTTTTGAGTTATTAATTTTTGATGGGTTTTGCGTACATTAGCCGGTTTTCCGTGTGAACGCGTCTTGCTTGCTTCGGACCGGTGATATGACATCATAGCCCTGACAATCACTTTCCCCCTGACATTTTTTGTTTTTACTCCGTGTCCTTCCGATGCACGGTTTGTCCAATATTAATTTTTGCGGTTTCTCGAGACCTTTTTGTGTGTCTTTTTGATATTTTTCCATGTGAACCTGCCCTGTTTACATCAGAATTCCAATTTGATTTGCCAGCCGTGTCCACCGCGCCTTCCCCCACCTTTTTCCTTTTTCCTCCACCCTCTTTCGACTTCTGGATTTTTAATTATTAATTTTTCAATGTGTTTTCGGGTGTATTTTTGGTGTTTTTCGCATGTGCACCCCTCCTACTTCCGCCGGAACTGCGTTCTAACATGACAACCCTGTGCCACCCCTTCCTACATACATTTTTCCTTTTTACTGCATGTCATTCCGGCAAGTGGTTCGTCCAATATTAATTTTCGATTCCATTTTCGGGTTTGTTTTTTGGGGTTTTCCCATGTGAACGTGTCTTATCTCAGCCGGAACCATGTTTTGACGTGATAGGATTGTTGGGCACGTCTTTTTGCTCATTTTTCCTTCTTCTCGCACTTCGTTTCGATGCACGGATCTTCCGATATTAATTTTCGTTTGCGTTTTTGGACCCGTTTTTTTGTGTTTTTTGCATGTGAATGCCCTTTACCCCCCCCCCCCCCCCCCCCCCCCCCCCCCCCCCCCCCGAAACCCCCGTTGCATGTTTCCCTTGTCTTCCCCCTGCCGTCCTGCCCACTTTTTGTTTTTATGATATTTCGTCGATGCCCGGATTGTGAGATATTAATTTTTCCTTATTTTTACGTGTTTCGCATGACTCATCCCGCTCGTAAATGCGCCCGTTTTCAATTTCACGCATTTCCACATGCCTCGATCACGTCCGCATGCCCCGTACTGACATCCCGGCGCCATTTCAATCCTGTCACGACAAATTTTTTTACCCCGCCCCGTGCACGCGCGCGGGACGGGGGCACGCCTTTCTTTTCTGGGAGGTTCCCTCCTCCCACGGGCACCCCATGGGTGCCCTTCCCTATCCCCCCCACCCCCCACGGGCATCCACCTCCCATGGGCACCCTCCCCCCATGGGCACCCTCCCCTATCCCCCCCACCTCCCATGGGCACCCTCCCCTATCCTCCCCCTCCCATGGGCACCCTTCCCTATCGCCCCCCACCCCCCCATGGGCACCCACCTCCCACGGGCACCCTCCCCTATCCCCCCATGTCCCCCCTCCCCTATCCACATTCCCACCCCCCACGGGCACCCACCCCCCATGGGCACCCTCCCCTATCCCCCCCACCCCCACGGGCACCCTCCCCTTGTTGAGATATCGAGCTCCACTCGTGATATGCCAGGGTGACCGTTGTGCATTTATGTCACCGACTTGTCAGTTGTTGTAGATGCGGTTGGTACACCGCCCATGAATAATAGCTACATGACATCTATCCTTATCTACTCTAGTTCGTGGCTCAGTTAGTATGCCACCTTAGTTAGTTGAGTTTGGTTTGAGACCCATATATAGGGTTCTTCTATTTCTATGTACGAGAGTTCTTTTGGCTTACACAAAACTAAGAAGAGGAAAACTGTTTTCAGCCTCCACCCTTGCGTGTATTCCCCCATTGTGCAAGCAAGAAAGCTACAAGTGAGACTCCTTCCTTCTCTCCCACAATCTTGACATGGTATCAGAGCCTTGTTCGTGGTAAGAAGCTCAAGAAAGCAAGCCAAGCTCGCGGTGTTCTAGTAAGAGGAGTAGTGTTGCTTTCATTTTCTGTTTTGGGAGCAGATCTCTGCAGGTAGCACAGCCGGAAATTGCAAGAGTGCATTGTCTCAGGTTGAGACACGCTTCGCGGTGAAGCAAGAGGGCAGTATATGCTGCGGGAGAGGTCTTTAGCCCTTGGTGACCCTGTTTAATTGATTTGAGGCCATTTTGGGGCTTGTTTTGGAGGCGAAAGTTTTTTGCACGCACTCAGGAAAAGGCCCAGTTTTATGCTGTGCAACCACTGTTCTACAGGTTGGTGCAAAGTTACTGTAGAAATTGCATCGTATGCCTGTGCGCAGAGACATTGGGAGTTACAGAATCATCCTTGTTGCCTGTTGATGCAAAATCGTCACTAGGAAGTGACTGTGTGGTCAAATACCACTTTCGTCAGTTTTGCAGATTTGCCTTTGTGAGGCTGAAGCTGTGTTCTTTGCAGTGACAGAATTTTTTGCAGTGTTCTATAATGGCGTTTGATTCTCTCTCACAGATTGTCACTGAAAAGCTTGACAAGAACAACTTCCAAGCATGGAAGTTTAGAATGACGAAATTTCTTATGGGAAAAGGATATTGGAAATTTGTTGCAGGAAATGAAGAAGAACCAGTTCTTCCTGATGTTCCCAATCAACAGCAAATGCATGCATTTAAAGCATGGCATGAGAAAGCCAGGAAAGTTATGTATTGGCTGTCTATCAGCATTTCAGACTCTATGATTGTGCATATTCAGGATGTAAGTACGCCAAAGGAGGCATGGGATACTTTGTCAAAAATGTATAGCACAAATACGCAAGCCAGGAAAATGCAGCTCAAGCAAGAGTCGCATAATGTGCAAAGAGAAAATATGAGCATCAATGACTACCACATGAAGGTGAAGAAGATTGCAGATGCACTTGCTTCCATTGGGTCGCCAGTGGAAGATGATGATTTAGTTTCTGTGACTTTGAATGGTTTAGGAAAGGATTATGCACAGTTCCGAACATCCATTTCCGTCCGTGAAAGATTTCTTGATTTTGAGGAGTTGATTGCTCTTCTAATTTCTGAGGAGCAGAGAAATGGTGGTGCATCTTCTTCAGGAGGAACTTCAAAAGAAGTTGTCTTCTACTCAAATGCTGGAAGAGGTAGAGGCAAAGGTAGAGGAGGCCGATCTGGAGGCCGTGGTAGAAATCAGAATATGCTGCAAACTCAAGAAAACCAGTCCTATGGAGGAGGACGTGGTAACTCTAGAGGCAGGGGGAGCCAAAGAGGTCGTGGTGGATGGCAAAGAGGCCAAAATGCAAACAGTAATGTTGAATGCTACTACTGTGGTAAAATGGGTCATATGGCTAAAGACTGCTATAAAAAGCAGAATGATATCATGAATGGAAAACTGCAACAAGGGAATTATGCATCTTCTAGTAGACAGGGTGATGACAGAAATGAGCATTTGTTTATGGTGCAGTACATGAACAATTCTGTGACAAGTGCAGAAGAAAGCAACGATGTGTGGTATGTTGACTCAGGTGCATCGAACCACATGACAGGTCATGCAGAATGGATGGAGGATGCAAGGAAAATGGAAAAACTAGGATTTGTGGAGACTGGTGATGATACTGCACATCCTATTGTGCAGATTGGAAAAATTCATTTGTCTATGCAGGATGGGAAAAAGAAATACATGTCTGAAGTATTTCATGTCCCGAATATCACCAAGAATCTGGTTTTTGTTGGTCAAATGGTTGAGCAGGGCTTGCAGGTCAGATTTAATCCTCATTGGATGCTTTGTTAAGGATATGAAAAATAAAGGTCGCTTGATAGCAAAATGAAAGAAGAAGGGCAGAATGTTTACATTGGATGCAGACATGTCTGAATTGAGTGCAGCAATGTTTGCACATGGGACTGGTGTAGTTGTAGATATTGATATCTGGCATAAACGCATTGGTCATGTTAATATACAACGACTTAAATCAATGCAGGCCCAAAATATTGTTGCAGGATTGCCAAAATTCAAGGTTGCAGAAATGCATAAGGTATGTGAAGCCTGTCAGTTTGGAAAACAGGCAAGGAAACCATTTCCTAGACATGTTCAAGAGAGTGAGAAGCCATTGGAATTAATCCACTCTGATATGTGGACTACTAAAGCTGCATCTCTTGGAGGCTGTCATTATTTTGTCACTTTTAGTGATGACTATAGCAGAAAAGTTTGGGTGTATTTTATGAAAAAGAAAAGTGAAGTTTTTGGGTATTTCAAAACTCTTAAAGGTATGGTTGAAAAAGAAACAGGCCTGCAAATAAAATGCCTAAGGTCAGATGGAGGGGGAGAGTACCTCTCAAATGAGTTTGCAAGGTTCCTGCAGGAGCATGGCATAAAGCAGCAATATTCATGCAGTCATACCCCACAACAAAATGGAATTGCAGAAAGGAAAAACAGGCATATTGGAGAGGTATCTCGTGCCATGCTCAATGAAAAAGACCTGCCAGATTTTTATTGGGCTGAGGCAGTTGCTACAGCAGTCTACATAATGAACAGGACTCCCACTGCAGCAATACATGGGATGACTCCAGAGGAGAGGTATACTGGTAGGAAACCAGATATTTCTCATTTGAAGATTTTTGGTTGCATTGCCTATGTTCATGTGCCAGATGAGTTGAGATCCAAGTTGGATCCAAAAGCTGAGAAGTGCATCTTTATTGGCTACTCTTTGCAGCATAAAGGGTATAGACGCTATAACCCTTCTACTCGTAAGTTTATAGTGAGGAGAGATGTTGTCTTTGATGAGATGAGTGGCTGGTATAAACCAATAAATGTGATTGATAATGTAGATGCACAAAATGGTAATGCTGCACAGAATTCACATCAGCAGTCACAAGATATTAGTGGACCTGGAGCGTCCTCTAGTAGTGGTTCACATTCTTCGCCATGGACAGGCAGATTGACATCAGGAGAATCTTCTCAAAGCAATGCAGATAGTGGTATGCAGGTATCACGAAAAGGAAAAGAGAAAATAGATCAGCCCATGTTTGATGTGAATGCATGTCACTCTTATGTGGATGGTGAATCCAATGGCTCAGAACAGAGCATTGATGATGAGTTGGGTATTTCTTCTATTGTTACACCTGGAGTAAGGAAGACCAGGGATGTTTTGAGAGCACCTGGGAGTGAACCTACTTTGCGCAGGTCTACCAGAGCTAGGTATCCTGTGGATAGGCTAAAATATGATGGATTTACAGCCATTCACTATTCATATATGGTCAAAGTGATAGAGGAACCAGAATCCACTTCTTGTGAGCAAGCCATGGGAAAAGAAAAATGAGAGAAAGCCATGGATGAAGAAATGGATGCCTTGGAAGCAAATGCTACATGGGAATTGGTACCTTTGCCTAAAGGTAAGAATGCAATTGGCTGTAAGTGGGTTTATAAGGTGAAGCACAATGCAGATGGTTCTGTGAACAGATACAAGGCAAGATTAGTAGTCAAGGGGTATACACAAACATATGGCATTGACTATGAAGAAACATTCAGTTCGGTTGCAAGGATGGCAACCGTAAGAGCAGTCATTGCTATGGCTGCATCAAAGGAATGGTCTTTACATCAGATGGATGTAAAGAATGCCTTCTTGCATGGTGATTTGCAAGAAGAGGTATATATGGAGCAGCCACCAGGTTATGTGCATGCTGTTCATCCTGAGTTTGTTTGCAGGTTGAAGAAAGCATTGTATGGCTTGAAGCAAGCACCTAGAGCATGGTCTGACAAGAGAGGACAGTATCTTGTCACTATTGGTTTTCAGATTTCCAAGGCAAATTTCTCACTTTATGTGAGAAAAACAGAGAAAGGTATTATGCTACTTGTCATTTATGTTGATGATTTGATTATGACAGGTGACAGTGATGAAGATATCCTTCATGTGAAAATGCTATTGAAGCAGAAGTTTGAGATGAAGGATTTGGGAGAGCTGCGTTATTTCTTGGGCATTGAGGTGATTAGATCACCAAGTGGGATACAGCTCTTGCAGAGGCAGTATGGATTGGACATGCTGTCCAAATATGGGATGACAGGTTGTAAGTCTATTTCAGTTCCTTTGGAGCAGAATGTAAAGCTGAGCACAGATGCAGGTGAGCTTCTGGAAGACCCTACTATGTACAGACGCATAGTAGGAAGCTTGATTTATATGACTATTACCAGGCCAGATTTGAGCTATGCTGTTGGACTGGTAAGTCAGTTTATGCAGGCTCCAAGGAAACCGCATTTGGATGCGGCTAGACGCATACTCAGGTATGTGAAGTCCACATTGCAGTATGGACTATTTTATGAGACTGGGGTTCAGATACAGTTGCATGGATACACTGATGCTGATTGGGCTGGTAGCATTTCTGATAGATGATCTACCAGTGGATATGTGTTCTCTTTTGGGAGTGTTGCAGTCACTTGGAGCAGCAAGAAACAGCCTACAGTTGCCTTGTCGAGCACAGAGGCTGAGTACAGGGGTGCAGCAATGGCTGCATGTGAGGTAGCTTGGTTGCATAAGCTACTTTATGATATGCATCAGCCTACAGATGGGCCAGCTGTCATTTATTATGACAATATGAGCAGTATACACTTGGCAAATAACCCAGTTTATCATGCTAGAACAAAGCACATTGAGGTGCATTATCACTATGTGCGGGAGAGGGTTTTACTAGGTCTTATTGATCTAGTTTATGTCAGCACAGAGGATCAGGTAGCTGACATATTTACGAAGGCATTAGGCATAGAGAAGCTGCGCAAGTTTAGAGACCTACTTGGTGTGCAGGAATTGGGATTGAGCTCGAGGGGGAGTGTTGAGATATCGAGCTCCACTCGTGATATGCCAGGGTGACTGTTGTGCATTTATGTCACCGACTTGTCAGTTGCAGATGCGGTTGGTACACCGCCCATGAATAATAGCTACATGATAGCTATCCTTATCTACTCTAGTTCGTGGCTCAGTTAGTATGCCACCTTAGTTAGTTGAGTTTGGTTTGAGACCCATATATAGGGTTCTTCTATTTCTATGTACGAGAGTTCTTTGGCTTACACAAAACTAAGAAGAGGAAAACTGTTTTCAGCCTCCACCCTTGTGTGTATTCCCCCATTGTGCAAGCAAGAAAGCTACAAGTGAGACTCCTTCCTTCTCTCCCACAATCTTGACACCCCTATCCCCCCATGGGCCCCCTCCTCTATCCACCCTCCCCCCCCACCCCCCTTTCTCTCTCCCCGACCCCCAACCACCTCCCTCCCCATCTCCCCCCCCCTGCGTGCCCTTCTCCCTCCCTCTCCCTTTCTTCTCTCTCCATCTCCCTACGTCCCCCCTCCTCTTCTCCTCCCTCCCTCCTCTCCCGCCGCCTCTTCGTGGACGTCCCCGCCCCGGACACTGCCGCCGAAGCTGCTCCCGCCACTCCTGTGGATGTCAACCTGCGTGGACCCCGCCAGCCCCGCTTGGGCTCCACCCCCTCGCCACGTCCCCTGCAGTCCACCTACCCGCTGCTCCTTCACGCCATCCCCCGCCTGCCCGTTGCTCCGTTGTGCCCACCCGCCACGCTGCCTTGCGTCACCTGGGCCTCCCTGTCATTTTGCCCGCTTGTCCCTGGGCCCGCCCAGTTCCCCACAGGCCCACAAATCCACACCTAACCCCCCACAAGCCCCTGTTCCCCCCACAGGCCCACCAACCCACACCCAACCCCCCACAAGCCCCTGTTCCCCCCACAGGCCCCCAGTCCCACCCAACCTTCCCACCCCACAACCCCACATACTCCAACCCCCCACAAGCCCCAATTCCCACCACTTCTCCCCCTCACCCAACCCCCCCATAAGCCCCCCTTCTCACCCTTTTACGCCCCGTTCTTGCAGAACCCCTCCACACCACCAGAAAAAGACGAAACCAACCGTAACCCGCAGAAACTCGCCGATACCTGCAGCAATCCTTCTCAGCCCCCTATCCCACACGAGGTGTGTGTGCGCATGTGGTTGTTCGCGTGGTTGTTCGTGTTCGTGTGCGGGAGTCCGTTAGTGGCTATTCATGCACGGGGACGCACGTCAGCTGGTCCGTGCGGTGGTGTGCACTAGTCGATTGTTCACACGCAGTTGACACGCAGTCCATTCCTGGGTATATTCCTGGATTTTTAATTTCCAAAACCCGAAAAACCTTAAAAATACATTTAAAAATTAAAAAATTTATTAAAAATCAATTAAAATTTAAAAAAATTAAAAAAAATCTTTAAAAAATTTAAAATATTTCTGGAGTAAATTGAAATATTTTTCCAAATTGAAAATCTCAAAAAAAAAATCTAAAAGTAAAAATTCTTTTAAAAAGACACACAAAATGAGCAAAAATTCATTAAAATGGGTAAAAATACCAATTTAATTGTAGAAAAATTCCTAAAAATTCAATCAACTTCTTTACTTATTTTTGGAATATTTTCTAAGTTGAAAATGCTGTGCCATTTTATTCCATTATTATTTTATGGTAAAAATGCTTCATTAAATGCCTAAATTCATGAAAAATCCTTCTTAATTCCAAACACAAGCTGAAAAATTTGAAAAAATCCAAATACCGTGGTTCTTTTTGGATTGCTGACCTACATTTTGGGGATTAAGAAGTGCGTATTTATTGCATACACATACACCCACTTCTAGGTATTTTTCCTTTTATATTTTTTATTTTTTTCGCTACCCCAAAATTCACGCTTAATTTTTAACATGAATCCTAAACACCACCATGGCACGCGCACTCGCGCCAAACACACCTTTTTCTAATTAAAATCAACCCGCTGTTCACTTAGCACGCGCTACGTGCGCTTAAGAGGCACCTTAATATTTTTAATAAAAATGAACCAGCCGTCACAAGAGCACGTGTTGGCAAAAAAGCGCTCCATATCACCTTAATTTTTAATAAATGAATTTGCATTTAGAGACCCAGTCTGGGTATCAAAGTCCGGGATTCGGATTAATGCACCGCTCCAACCTAATAATTTGTAATTAAAATTTTAAGAAGGAACCGCCGTTTTCTTGTTAAGGTTTATCACTTAATTAAAAATTCACCCATTTTTTAATAATTCATAAAATGAACATTTCATTAAACTATTCCCCCTCACTGCACTTATTTCCCCTTTTTAATGAACTCGCTTCGTGGGATGGGCGTGTATAAATCTATGAGTTGACACTGATGGTCAAGTTATGGTCCAGTCTTGATGTCTGTTTTTTTTGGTAGTCTGATTTGTCCATTTGTTACGGTTAAGGGTACGGTGTGTAGTTTTTTTTTCTTTATTGCCTGATACAGGGATTTGGGTGTTTGTATGTTGCATAACATGAAGCTTTCGGTCGCACATGTGTAGAGGTCATGTCGAATTTTTTCTAGGCTGTGATTTGCTTGGGGATAGTTGGTCGAGTCACGTTGTCGTATTGCTGCGCATTCGAGATGTAGAATCCACCAAAAAGGTTATGTTGGACATGGATCGTTTATCAAGGCACTTGCTTTTTATCATCACATGTAATTAGAGGGTGTCTGTCTAGAGCTTGTCAGCCATTGGACATGAGTTTTAACTATATTACAATCAGTAAATAAGACTCTTATATATGGAATAAGTGGATTTTTTTTGGTATTAAGTGAAGGGTACTAAAGGTTCATACTATTTTGGAAACTTATTTGATATGCTGAGACGGAGGCTGGGGCTAATGGGAGCTCATGCTATTGTGCTAGGTAATGGATTGATGAGCATGTATGCTAAGTGTGGCGTATTCGTAAAAAACAGAAGAATTGTTGTTTCTTGGAATACTCTAATCTTAGGGTATCCTGAAGGAGAGTTTTTTTTTAGCGTTTTGGGAATCAGAATGCTGAAGGAGGAGATCATGGCCGTGATAAAGAAGGTCGAAGGAGCTTTTACGAGAGCAGGGAATTAAGGGTGCAGAGGAAGAGAAAGATGGTTCATCTGAATTTGATTCCTGGGCGAGAAAGATGGTTCATCTGAATTTGATCTCTGTACCACACCAGACATCACAAGGAGCTTCTGTCAAAGAAGAAGGAACTCCAGCCGGCGGTTTGATATTCCTGCGCTGCTCATTGATCAAGTTAAAGATACGCATGCATGTGCGAATGGACCAGCCTTGGAATAGAAAATTCTCCAAGCACCAAAGTCACCTCTGCAAGTACACACAATCTACGTAGACCCTGCTCCTTTTCTACAAGCAAACCCTAGACAACAAAGCAAGGCACAACCCATGCATGAAATAAATTCTGTTGTGGACATCGAAGCAGCCCTTGCAAGTCTCCATGAAAGAACCGACCAGTGGTCAGGAAGCAGTTACAGCCACGTTTGCTCATTTCAAAGGGCACTTCAGCACTCAAGGCGGCCTACTTTCTACCGAAAGCAGCCATGCAAGTAAATTTTTTTTGTTACCCAAAGGGTCCTCACTTGAGGGCCTCGACTCAGACACATAAGGCAATATACAACTTGTAGTAGGTCCAGCTACATCTGTTGCTGTGGGGTGGCAGAGATGAGGAGAGCAAAATTCAGGTAGTGGTGAGGTTAAGTATCACTGACAGAGGAACTGTTCTTGAGAACTATTTATGTGCCTTGTTTGGACTTGAAATTGAGTTCATTCAAGGTGGACAAGAGATTAATATATCTATTCTCGTATCATCAAAATGGTCACCTTGGTCTGCTGTTGATGAGGGCATTGTACCAGATAGTGGTGTTGCTTTGTTATATGCCTCAAGGGAGCTGGATAAGCTCAAATCTGCCAATTTTGACCAAAAGATTGGCATTCAGATCATTCAAAATGACAGCAAACTTCGCGCAAGCTTGAAGGTTTGTGACATCAAAGCTCCAAGCTTCGAGAAGAACATAAAATTTTATTAACAAGATGTTTCCATACTCACTGGAGAGAGGCAATTCCTTTGGGTGCAGACTGTTTTCAGAGATTACTGCATTAAGCAACTTCTTACAAATGCATCTGAATGCCATTAATCTATAATTTAGTAGCATTAGTGTGCTGAAAGAAGCAAAAATAGAGTTTTCAGATCTCTGTGGAAACCTTAACTCTTTCTTGGAGCAATGGAGGGGAAAAACTGTGAAATAGGTTGAAGAGCTTTTGGTGAATAGATACAGTTTCCACACAGGATGGACCACAGTTCGAGATATTAGTAAAGAGACTATATTATAGTTCATGCCTCCTGATTATAAACTCGTTGATGGCAGTTTCTCACACATTATCGACATCTGAATCCAAGATGATCACGATAGTATTGTATATTTGAATTCTAAATTTCTGCACATACTGTTCGAGGTCAAGGATCTACAAATGCAGCAGAATTAAATTGAGAGGCCTAAAATCAGTGGACTGATCATATTTGAAGGCATCTTGTATTTTGCAAACTTTATGGCAGTAATATAAATACTATTTTGACATCATTTTCACGTCTTGCTTATTCACATGTTGGATCTTCTATCTTGAAATTATTCAAGGTCCTCTGTGGTCGCGACTTTGCTTTCGAAAACCCTTCAACATCTTTGGTGAACCCGACGTGAAAGCGTCGCAGAAATTTCAGGATGGGAGATACTTCAGCCTCTATTTCAACCTCTTCTACAATTCCAGCTGCGTCTACTTCAGCTCCATCTATGACTGCTGCGTCAAGTACTTCAACGGAGGATCTAAAGCAGATTTTGCAGAATATCTCCATGTATATGCACCTCCAAAATCAGCAAACACAATTGTATATGCAGCAGCAACAACAATTGCATCAACAGCAGTTGTCTCAACAAAGGCAACTCTATTCGGAGCAGAAGAATGCAAACAGCGCGACTAAGGCTATTGAAGCAGTTGAGAATGAGAAGAAGCTATTTGACGGGCGTAATGTTTCAGCATATTTGAAGACATATGAGATCAAGATGGGGTTTTTTGGAGTTCCTGCTGGACTTATGAGTAAGTACTTCCTTCGTGTTGTCACACCTGCTTTGAGGACAAAAGTGACTGATCTTTTTATTCAAAATACACATTGGCAAGATTTTAAGAAGGCCTTGAAAGAAGAATACTTCCTTGAGGACTTTGGTATGGCTACGCGGTCATTCCGAGATTGGGTCTACATGCCAAACAAAGGTCTAGCTGCTTCGGAATTGATTTGAGAATTTGAGGAGAGGTATAGTCAGCTTGATGCCATTGAACAAAGAGCATTGGATGTTGAAAAAGTTGAGCTTTTCTTGCAAGCTGCAGATCTTGCTCTTCAAGAAGAATTGGGTGAGCTTCTTGAAGATCGCACGAAGCCTATGGGTCTTAAAACGGATTGGCAGGATGCTCAAGATGCAGTCTCGACTTTGACCAAGAGGAGGATATGGAAGACTCGCCTACAGAATGGTTCCATGACACCTACACCATCATCTGCTCCTATGCCTACTTCTATCCCTGTTATTTCTTCTCCTCCTCAGCCAGTTTCTTGGCCTATGCCAGTGCCTACTGTTTCTACTCCACCTATTCCTCTTGTTCCACGACCGATGCCTACACCTTCTGCTCCAAAACCATCTGCTCCATCGGTGCCTACCTCTCTTGATGACATAATCAAAGGCATCACAGATTTGACACTGGAGTCAGTCAAAGCGGAGTTGGTGGGAAAGTTGAAGGAGCAGTTTTCATCGACTGCGCCTGCTACTTCTTCTAGTGCTCCTAGTGCACCTAGGAGAGATCGGAGATGTATTTGGTGTGATAGTATGGACCATCAGCATTGCAGGGATTGTGATTCTTTTCAGGATGCAAGGAGGAAGAATGTGGTATATTGGGGACAAGATGGTAAGATTTGGTTGACTGAGACAGGAGCTCCACTTGCTACCAACTTTGGTAAAGGTGGAATGAAGAAGTTAGTGGAGGACATGGCTGCGCGTACTTCTTATGTGACAGCTAGAGGTGATGCTTCTGCATATGGAGTCTAGATTGAGAAGGGATCAGAGACTCAGTCAGCGTTATGGACTTATGCTATGGAGACTGCAAACAAGGGAAAAATTCAGCAAACTGTTTTGACTAGTGCAGGCTCTAGCATCAGATCAGAGACAGGTTGGGACTCGCCTGTTGACAGGTACTCTATTTATGCTTATTTGGCTAAATCTCATGGTGCAGATGTATTTGTTGAGGAGAAGCGTAAGAGGGATGAAGAAAATCCAAGTGTTGTGCATCTAAGAAGACTAGAGGGGGTGAGTTTGTTACTCCACCTACTGCAGGACCGTCTTCAAGATCAGGGCCAGATCGACAGATGGAAGATGCTCAAAAGAGAGAAAAGAGGCAAGAGCCTAGAGAGAGAAAGCAGCCAAGGTTCAGATTGATGTCTGATATTGAGACATCTATAGACATGAAGAAAATCTTTAATGATAAGATACTTGGCAGTGAGGTGACTTTCACTATTTCTGAGATTTTGGGCATCTCAAAAAGAGAGTTTCAGGATCAGTTTCAGGAGGTCCTGAAGAGGAAAAGGCATGCATTGTCTACCACTGATACACAGGGAGTTTTGATTGGGGAGTTGGATGAGGATGAGGATGAGGTTATGGTTGATAATGCTTCTGTTTTCCGCAGGTAGAGAAGAGGGTTCAGCCTATGCATTATGCTGAAATTGATGAGCCTGTCATGATACCGCGTAGTCACTTTTCGCAGAGCCATTGGGCTAGGGCAACTACAGAGACAATGGTAAAGATTGGAGAGAAATAGGTGCCTTATGTTGCATTGGTGGATCATGGTTCAGAGATTAATCTCATAGTTTGTGGAGTTTATGAGAGTAACAGATGGCCTATGGATGTAGAGCATGGGTGCCGTATGAGAGCCGCCAATAACACTGCAGGTGATTTGTATGCTGCATGTCCTAGTGTCAGGGTTTCTATTGGTGATGTAGAGGAGGATTTTCATTTCTTTGTGCAGGATTCATGCTCTTATCCCATAATTCTTGGTCAGCCATTCATTACAGAGATGCACATGGAAACAAAGGTCATGGATGATGGATCTGCTTATGCACGGATTCGCAGTAAAGATGGTATGAGAGCAGTTCAGTTTATGACTGTATGTGTGAACCATGTTAGAAACAGAGATACTCTCAGAGATGCACCTTTGCCCACTGTGAGGGATTCGGGTTTTCATTAGGTACCGCCGTTTCGCGAGACGACGGTGGTACAGAGGAGAGGAGATTGGAGTTCTCGCCTCCTGGCAGTAGTGTTTTCTCCTCCGGTTTTGTTGGGATTTCAGCAAACAGTTCGATGAGTTATCAGAAGACTTCTAGGTTGCCTAGAGCTGCCAGGCAGTATATATGCAGGAAGGAGAAAAATTTGAAAAATGCAGGAATTTTGGAGGATGATGAGCACATAGATGGGATGTATGACAGTGTGATTTGTACAGATACGATGACATAGATGGGAGATATGCTGAAAACTGATATGCTGAATTGTCACAGTAATGTATTAGTGCAGTCCCTGGACATGTTTCATGAAATTGCAGATTTTATGTCACAGATTGAGTCAGAGGTTGAGGTAACTCAGTAAAAAGTGTTGAGTGTTGAAGAAATTCAGCAAATAGAGTTTCCAGCTGGTTATGATCAGCTTTCAAAGAGACAGAGGGCTGAAAATTTTCAGCCAACAGGGTATACTGCTGAAATATTTCAGCATTCAGAGTTTGGGGCTGTTTCTATGCAGTCCATAGAGTAGAGGGCTGAGAATATTCAGCCATTGGAGTGCAGAATTGCTGATTTACAGCAAGGTTTATGTAATGCAGAAGAGCATAATGAAGCCAGGGTTGACACGAAATACAAAACTGTGGATAAGAAGGTGAAGCCGGTTGCTGTACCGCTTCCACCTGAGAGTGATCAGCAAATAGAGAGGGCTGCTAAACAGCAAATTTTGAGGAATCCGGAGCATACTGGTCATAAATTTTCAGCAGAGACTCTTGCTGAATTGAAAATTGGAAATGGTGATTTCTTGTTACCCATAGAGAAGCAATGCTTTCAGGAGATGCTTGAGCGTCATGGAAGGGGATTTGCTTTTTTCCCACATGAGATTGGATGTGTGAATCCTGATATTGTTGCTCCTATGGTCATTTTTACTATTCCTCATATTTCATGGAATCTCCGACCTATTCCAGTGCCTAAAGCACACTTGCCAAAGCTGATTGATTTATTGAATGAGAAAATCAGGATGGGAATCCTTGAGCCTTCATCTGCACCATACTCAAACATGTGGTTTACAGTTCCAAAGAAGAATGGTACTCTCCGATTTATTCAGGACATGCAGCCAGTGAACAGAGTTACTATCAGAAATGTTGGTATAGGTCCAGTTGTGGATGAGTTTGCAGAGGCATTTGTTGGACGTGCCATCTATTCTTTGGGTGAATTGTATTCAGGATATGATCAGTTTCAGCTGGCTTTGGAAAGCAGGGACATAACCACCATGAGAACTCCTATTGGGCTTGTCAGGATGTGTACCTTGCCTCAAGGTGCCACTAATTCTGTTGCGCATATGATGAATGCCATGCATAAGGTCCGTCGTGATTGCATACCTCAGCTTACTATGCCTTTCTTGGATGATGTGCCCATTAAGGGGTGTGCAGAAGAAGAGAAGAATGAGAGTCTAAATGAGCAGGGATGTAGATACTTTGTGGCTGATCATATTTCATCATGTGAGAAGATTTTGGCCAGGTTAGAAGAAGTAAAATTGACACTTTCAGGGCAAAAATCTGTTTTTGGAGTGAATGAGGTTGTCATTGTTGGGCATATGTGTGGATATTATGGCAGGAAACCCTCACCTGATAAGGTGAATGCTATAGGCAAGATTGCAGAGTATTGTTCTACTACTTCAGAGGTACAGAGATTCATTGGTGCTTGTGTGTTTTATATGATTTGGATACCTCATTTTGCACACATAGCAGATTGTTTGTATCAGCTGCTTCGAAAGGGGCAGAAATTCTATTGGGATGAGAGCCACACTAAAGCCATGCGGAAATTGAAGAAGTTATTGCAGAATGCTCCTACTCTTAGGAAAGCGGATTATAATTGTGAAAGGCCTATTGTATTGACAGTTGACACTAGTCCAATTGGCATAGGTTGGGCTGTGGGTCAAGATGATGCAGATGGAAATAGGTATGCTATTCGGTTTGGGGCGAAAGTCCTAAACGAGAGACAGAGAAGATATCTGCAAATCAAGAGGGAGTTATTGGGGATTGTCACGGCTCTCAAATGTGACAAGGAGTATTTTATTGGAGCTTCAGTTGTGGTAGAGACAGATTGCTTGCCATTGATTGGTATGATTACGAGTTGCTCTACTCCGGATATAGCCATGTTGAGATGGATTGCATACATCAAGTCATTAAATCTGGAATTTAAACACATAGCAGGGAAGGATAATCCAGTGGCAGATATGTTGTCTAG
Source organism: Lygodium microphyllum (assembly GCF_053477565.2). Lineage (NCBI taxonomy): Eukaryota > Viridiplantae > Streptophyta > Polypodiopsida > Schizaeales > Lygodiaceae > Lygodium > Lygodium microphyllum. The sequence continues at coordinate 98,188,865 of NC_141144.1, forward strand.
AGCCAGATATGATGATGAGGAGACTCTACTTGCAGAAGAGGATGATGCAGAAATTTCAGCCACTATGGTTGATCATGTTTGTTATGTCTATGATATTGTGGTTTTCACAGAAGAACTCTATGTTGGAGATTGGTTGCAGATTGGCAGGTACCTTAGTACACTAAGCAAAAGAGATGAATGGACAGATGAAGAGTTCAAGAAGATCAGAAGGAAAGCCTATGGTTATTTTCTCAAGGACGGATTTCTTTGGAAGCATCTGAAGAAAAGAGGCGGATTACCATTGCGGGTTGTCTGTGATAGAGAGACACAGTTACAGGTGATGAGGGAGTTTCATGAGAGTCCTTGGGCTGGTCATAGAGGAGTATGGGCTACTTATGAGAAAATCAAGGAGAAATATTGGTGGAAAGGCATGTATAGAGATGTTTCTCACTTTGTTGAGACTTGCAGAGACTGCCAGATGTATTCAGTAGTGCGTCATCGAGATGAGCTTCATCCGACCTATCCGCTATGCATTCATTTTAAGTGGGTAGTTGATTTGATTACCATGCCTATGGGTCTATGGCAGATGAGATACATTGTTTTGGCTAGAGAGGATCTTACCAATCATGTTGAGGGCAGATCTTTGAGAACGAAGACCACTAGTGCAGTGTGTAAGTTCTTATTGGAGGAAATTTTCTGCAGGTATGGTTGTGTGGGTAAGATCACTGCGGATTGTGGTGAATTGGATGCAGATGAAGCTAGGGAGTTTTTCTCTCAGCTAGGAAACAAGTTGACTCTAACCACAGCATATAATCCAGAGGGAAATGGGAAGAGTGAAAGAGGGCATCCGCCGATAGTGAAAGCATTAGCCAAAGCATGCAGAGGACGGATTGGAGAATGGCCAAGACTTCTACCATTTGCTTTATGGGCTGATCGTACGACTCATAGTGTTACCACAGGATATATGCCTGCAGAGTTGATGTATGGTCAGAAACCTGTTATGCCGATTGAGACTTGTGTTTTGACTTGGTCAGTTTTACCTTGGCAGGAGGATTTGACGAGAGAAGAGCTCTTAGCTCTTCGGATTTGACAGTTGGAGAGGAGACCAAAGGATATTCAGCTAGCTATTGACAGGTTGAAGGTTGCTAGACTAAGGAATAAGGACAGGTTTGACAGCAGGCATCGCTTGCGGCCTAAAGCAATAGAAGAGGGAGATTGGGTATTGGTCTTTGATAGCAGCCTTGAAAATCGGCATACTGCATTTCGGAAGATGGTGAAAAGATGGTTTGGGCCGTACATAGTTAGACATGTCTTTGATAATGCAACATATGAGTTGACAGAATTGGATGGGACAGTGCTTAGAGTGCCTATTGCTGGAAAAAGAATCAAAATTTTCAAGAAAAGAGATGATGAGGATTATGCATTGGAAGAATTTTCAAGAGAAGAGCAACGAGAAGAAACTTCAATGGAAGAAACAGATGATATGACAAATAATCTTGTTGATCTACCGGAAATGCATAATGAAGAGATTGATCTGTTTGTGGATCTTGATGACAACGATCATGGGTAGTTGGCCCATCCGGAGGATGCGCAGGATTAGAGGGGGTGGATGTCGTATTGCTACGCATTCGAGATGTGGAATCCACCAAAAAGGTTATGTTGCACATGGATCGTTTATCAAGGCACTTGCTTTTTATCATCACATGTAATTAGAGGGTGTCTGTCTAGAGCTTGTCAGCCATTGGGCATGAGTTTCAACTATATTACAATCAGCAAATAAGACTCTTATATATGGAATAAGTGGATTTTTTTTGGTATTAAGTGAAGGGTACTAAAGGTTCATACTATTTTGGAAACTTGTTTGATATGTTGAGACGGAGGCTGGGGCTAATGGGAGCTCATGCTATTGTGCTAGGTAATGGATTGATGAGCATGTATGCTAAGTGTGGTGTATTCGTAAAAAATAGAAGAATTGTTGTTTCTTGGAATACTCTAATCTCAGGGTATCCTTGGCAATGCTGAATCTGGGTCAACTGATGGAATTGAAGGACCGCTTGAATAAGTGGAAGGGGATTGAGAATAGTAAAGGGAAGAAAAGCAAAAGGCTAATTTTGGGAGGGAAAAAGCAGATTCGAAAAGGATGAGAGATCGAATAGGGGAGGGGAGTTTTGGTGGAATTGAATTTTTGGGGGAAGATTGACTGTGGAAAAAAAACACGAAGTTTTTTTTGAGCGTTTTGGGAATCAGAATGCTGAAGGAGGAGATCATGGCCGCGATAAAGAAGGTCGAAGGAGCTTTTACGAGAGCAGGGAATTAAGGGTGCAGAGGAAGAGAAAGATGGTTCATCTGAATTTGATTCCTGGGCGAGAAAGATGGTTCATCTGAATTTGATCTCTGTACCACACCAGATGTCACAAGGAGCTTCTATCAAAGAAGAAGGAACTCCAGCCGGCGGTTTGATATTCCTGCGCTGCTCGTTGATCAAGTTAAAGATATGCATGCATGTGCGAATGGACCAGCCTTGGAATAGAAAATTCTCCAGGCACCAAAGACACCTCTGCAAGTGCACACAATCTACGTAGACCCTGCTCCTTTTCTACAAGCAGACCTGGACAACAAAGCAAGGCACAACCCATGCATGAAATAAATTCTGTTGTGGACATCGAAGTAGCCCCCGCAAGTCTCCATGAAAGAACTGACCAGTGGTCAGGAAGCAGTTACAGCCACGTCTGCTCATTTCAAAGGGCACTTCAGCACTCAAGGCGGCCTACTTTCTACCGAAAGCAGCCATGCAAGTAAAATTTTTTTGTTACCCAAAGGGTCCTCACTTGAGGGCCTCGACTCAGACACACAAGGCAATATACAACTTGTAGTAGGTCCAGCTACATCTGTTGCTGTGGGATGGCAGAGATGAGGAGAGCAAAATTCAGGTAGTGGTGAGGTTAAGTATCACTGACAGAGGAACTGTTCTTGAGAACTATTTATGTGCCTTGTTTGGACTTGAAATTGAGTTCATTCGAGGTGGACAAGAGATTAATATATCTATTCTCCTATCATCAAAATGGTCACCTTGGTCTGTTGTTGATGAGGGCATTGTACCAGATAGTGGTGTTGCTTTGTTATATGCCTCAAGGGAGCTGGATAAGCTCAAATCTGCCAATTTTGACCAAAAGATTGGCATTCAGATCATTCAAAATGACAGCAAACTTCGCGCAGGCTTGAAGGTTTGTGACATCAAAGCTCCAGGCTTTGAGAAGAACAGAAAATTTTATTAACAAGATGTTTCCATACTCACTGGAGAGAGGCAATTCCTTTGGGTGCAGACTGTTTTCAGAGATTACTGCATTAAGCAACTTCTTACAAATGCATCTGAATGACATTAATCTATAATTTAGTAGCATTAGTGTGTTGAAAGAAGCAAAAACAGAGTTTTCAGATCTCTGTGGAAACCTTAACTCTTTCTTGGAGCAATGGAGGGGAAAAACTGTGAAACAGGTTGAAGAGCTTTTGGTGAATAGATACAGTTTCCACACAGGATGGACCACAGTTCAAGATATTAGTAAAGAGACTATATTACAGTTCATGCCTCCTGATTATAAACTCACTGATGGCAGTTTCCCACACATTATCGACATCTGAATCCAAGATGATCACGATAGTGTTGTATATTTGAATTCTAAATTTCTGCACATACTGTTCGAGGTCAAGGATCTACAAATGCAACATAATTAAATTGAGAGGCCTAAAATTAGTGGACTGATCAGATTTGAAGACATCTTGTATTTTGCAAACTTCATGGCAGTAATATAAATACTATTTTGACATCATTTTCACGTCTTGCTTATTCACATGCTGGATCTTCTATCTTGAAATTATTCAAGGTCCTCTGTGGTCGTGACTTTGCTTTCGAAAACCCTTCGACAACGTTTTACCACCTTGGTTGATATCTTATCCTTGGTTTTTGTCTGTTGCTTTGCAGGCATTCTCTTTGTTTGTCTGTCATTGTGGTGCGTGTGTGTGTAACCATCTGAATGGCGCCCTCTCATACTCCTCCCCCGATCCAGTATGTTCCTTTGGCTTTACATGATTATTCTTTGTTACTGAATTCAGACGTTGTTGCTAAAGTGGGCTTGTCCAAGTTCGTGAGCCTTTCTTTCCCACTGGTTCCAGATGATCCTACCATTTGTGACGAGTTTTTAACCTCTTACAGTAAGAGGTCTGGTCCAGTCCGTGGCACTACTGTTCTTCTGACACCGAAGAGTCTAGGCAAGGCTCTTGGTCTGCCATATCGTGGGGAGTCTGTCCCTGCTGCCAGACAGTTGTTCACCAATGAAGATATTTTGAAGCTATTGCAGAAGCAGACTCAAGATGTTCTTGATCCGAAGAAGGTCATTACGACGTCAGGAGTGGGTGTCTCCATGATTTCCAATACCCTATGGAAACAACTATGCCAATTCCGTCAGGACAGGTTCATGCTTGCAAAATCCCCATCTCATTATCTTTCCAAGGAGTTGTTTACAGCTTCACGAATGATTTTGAAATGCATAACTATTGATTGGAGTACCTACCTCCTCTCCAAGATGGATCACCACTTTATCCGAGCTACTCGAGGAGATGTGACTAATGTTACATTTGGGTCTTTCCTCTATGTCTTCTTGCTACATGCTGCCCCTGCAAAGGAAGTTCCTTTACCTCCAATTGATCCTCCAGAAGTTCCTCCTCCGCCTCATAATGAAGATGATGATGTGATAATTGAGGATGATGATTCTCCTCCTCCCCTTGTCATTCAGAGAAAACGCCTCAAGAGGGTGGCTGAGTCAGTGCCTATTCTTCCTCCTCCAGTTCCAGTGACAATTCCTGCCCAGTCTTGCAGTACCTTGCCTGCATTCCTTCAGATGCCAAATCTTTTCAGAGCCCATAGAGACGGGATGCTAGAACTTACTATTCCTTCTGTTCACCGCCTGGTAACAGGAGATGCTATTCCGTTCCTGTGCAAGGATATCCAGAGTTCTATTGAACTTTCGATGGACTGCATGTATCCAACAATTATATTCTTCATTTTATGATGAAGTTCAGCAGTCTAAGGAGGAATTGAATAAGACCAATACTGAGTTAGCCTCTACTTAGGAGAAATTATCTGACCTTTGTACGCAAATGGAGCAGCAGACTAAGCTAGGTCTCAAGTGGTTGCTGTAACAGAGGAGAGGGATAAGTTACAGAAGGAGAGTCAAGAGATGAAGGCAATGATAGTTGCCCAAGCAGAGAAGTTTAAATCCACCACATCTATCTTAGACCAGAGCAATGCTCAAATCCAGCAACTCAAAGATCAGTTGGCTCAGTCTCGGTCTAATACACAAAGTCCTGTGCAACTAGTTTCTCTTTTATCCCCTACAGACTTGGCAGCTCTTCAGAGACAGGCTACCTTATGTCCCTTATTTCAGGCCAAGGTGGAAAGATTGCAATCTCGCATGGATTTGTTATGGTCTTCTTTTGAGCAGTATCAAGATTATGTTCCACCAGATCATTCCTTTTTTGTTCATTATCAACAACATAAGTTAGCCTTCTATATAAAACTTTCCACGATGGATTTACCTATTCCAGAGGATGGATGGAGTGGGGCCTGGTCATCTGATTTGCTGATAGAAGTAGTGAGGATGGTTTTTGAAGACTTTGTCACTCCAGATACGATGCTTCTGTCCTATATATATTTGAGGGGTGATTTACTGATTCCAGATGATGAAGATCTGGCTTCGTATGTCGGAGATGTGGTATTGCAAGCTTCTTTATATGTCCGACATTTGGAGTTGAGGATTGATGAGATGTTCCAGGGATATTTTTCAAAGGTGGCTGAGTGTCCTGAGTTTTCATGGTACACTATGGTTGATGCTGTCATTTTGAATCACCGTCACGTCAAAGCTTCAGCTCATGCCCAGAACATCAACTGAGGGTGGATCTTTTAGCCTATCTCTCCAACCAACCTCCATTTGATACTTCTTTCTTTGAAGCCTATCATCGTAGATCAGCTCCGTCCTTACCATGCCTAACTCATTATCAACAAATGGCTCATAGGTATGATGCTTATATTTCCCTTTTTCAATCTAACCCAAAGGTCATTTTACCCCTTCTTTTCCAACCTCAAGGATCTCCTCAAATTCCTATCTTTACCCATTGTTCTTTTATTGAAGATCGAGTTTTTCTACCTCCTGATCCTTGTTCTTCCCCATCCCCTGATATTCTATCAACTTTTCCTGCTTATCTTTTAACGCCTTTCTTAACATAATCTCCTCAATTTTTAGCAAATCCATCTTTAATCCATTCTTCATTTTATGATTTTGCATATCCATCGCTTCATCCTCTTTCATTAGTTCCTCTTCTGTCTCCTAACACTTCTATTCCTAATCCTCCTCAATTGGTTAGTGGGTATCAAGGTTTTGATCAGAAGATTCTTCGAAGAAGAGGTTGGAGTTCAAATGATTCCCTTACTAGACCTCAAATCAATTGGCCATTGATCCCAGGAGAATGGATAAGTGCTAGTCAGGCTTATCAGAATTATCTGCATTTTGCTCAGCAATATTCTCAGTATGCAGATCCTTCTGTGCGCTTAACTTCTCATTTTACTTGGTACCTGGCGTATATGCATAGGCATTCTCATAATGATTCAAAACCTATTCCAAAGTTGTGCATGAATGTCAATGTGAGCATTGATTCCCAGCAACTGGATGTCTTGTACTTTCATGCCCTCTGTTTGCCTAGCAGGTACCTTGTCTTGTTGGAAAGGATGTGCTGCCTTCAATTTTTTCAGAATCCTCCCAAGACATTTGTAGATGAATCCTTGTCCATGGATCGTTTTCGAAATCACCAAGCTTTCAAAAGGGATCATCTCCATTGATACCTTTGCCATGTATCGTGGATGATTTTTAATGATAAATCTCTCTTTTTGGAGGAGTCATTCAGATGGTTGTGTTGTGTGTAGTGTTTGTGTTGTGGATTAATTTATGTGATAAGATTGTGGTGGTTGCCTATTCAATTTGCTTTCGTGCGAGCTATATTTTTAGAGAATTGCGGTGATGGTGTTGTTTGTTGGATAGTTGAAGATGCTGATGCAAAAGAAGAAACCTCTTATATCCTTTACAAGTTTGTTGTAATTTCCAGTTTGATAAGAAGTGTTAGTGTATAAAGGCTTTTTCTTTTGTTGTATTCTTCATATCAAATACAGGTTATAAGTTGGGGTCATGGTTGGATGGACTGTTTTTGAAGATTTATTGAAGATCAAAGTTGAGCTCTTGAATGAACTTGTATTCCCTTTTTCCTGGGTCGCGAGGACGCTTCCTTATTAAGTGTGGGGATATGTTGAGTGTTGAAATGACCTATTTTTTGGCAGATTTTTGTTGTTTTTGAGAGCTGAATGGTTGATTTTATGAGATGATTGATTGGTTTGGAAGTGGTTTGGGAGTGTTTTGGATAGGTTGGAATGGTTTTATTAAGCTCATGATGTTTATTAGTAGAGATGTGAAGTTCTATTGATGTTCTCATATGTTTTGTTTGGTCCAAATAGCTTCTGTTGAGCTTCTGTTTTGCTCTGTTTTCTCTCTTTATGGAAGGATGGAGTATTGATTGATAGGGTTTGAGATTTTTTGGAAGATTATTGAGTGATTTTTGATGGTTTGGAATGGTTTTGGTATGAGTTATGTGGTTCTGATGCTTTCTATTGACCTTCTGTAACTCTCTGATGAGCTTCTGTGAGCCTCTGTAGACCTTCTGCATGCTTCTGTATGTGTTCTGTTGGATGAGAGTGTAGCTTGGGAAAGTTTTCTAGTCTTGGAAAGAGGTTAATACAAGTGCAAAAGAGCTAAAAGAAGTCAAATAAGTAGCTGCTGAAGACTCAAGTAAAGACTAGAGTGAAGTGATAGTGGTGAGCTATGAAGAGTCACTGTAGTGGCTCTGGTGCCCCTTCATATGAGACATACCTCTTGGGAGGTGCATCCACCACCTAAGAAGAATTATTGAGGGTGATTATTGAGTGATTGTAGTGAGGATATGATGTACTATTGATGGAGAGAGAGAGAGAGAGAGAGAGTCAGAGATAGTCAAATCTATGAAAACAGAGTGATTGTATATGAGAGATTGAGAGAGAAGACTATGAAGACATTGAAGATGAATAGTATTTGATGTATTTCCATTCAAAGATGGTGTATTCCTTTGTTTTATTTGTTCTATTAATGGATTTTGTGAAGATGTTGGGGAATATGGTTGATTCTATCAAATCCGTGAGAGACATCTACTATAATGTTGCATGAAGAATTGCTGTTTTCTTTGTTTTGATGATCAAAAGAATGAAATAAAAGCTTGTTGATGTTACAAGATAGATTTTCTTGCAAGAGAATTCCCTTTTCCTTGGTGTTCCTCTTGGGGATCCAACACCAGTGCATAAATGTGCTCTAGGGGGAGCCCTAAAGCCACTTTTGAGAAATAGCCTAAGAAAAAGGGGGTCAAAGCACCCATTAATAGCCAAAAGGAGCTCCCAACACCAAGGAGTGATGCGGCAGCATGGGGCCTAGAGCATCAATGCAAGACATGGGTTGATCATTGGAGAGGACAAATGAGCTCATTGGTGAGACCATGGAAAAACCCTCCTTTATGCATGAGAATAGATTGATAATGAAGAAGAGGGGTAAGTAGTTGCATGATCAAATATAGGTATCTATATGATGAATTTTGATGCTTTGTAGTAATTATTTAAGTACTTGGGCATTGTTGAAGAGAAAAACAAAATCGATGAGTACCCCCTACTTAGTAAATTGTACTATCTAGTAGAGGAAGAAATCTTCCCGACAATCAATAGCTCACTTTGTCTAAGCTATGGTATCAAAAGAATAGCAAGATATACTTGAACAATCTATACCCTACATTTTTTGAGGACTATAGATTGCTTTTTCACAAGGTGTACCAAGCCCCCTATCATGTGGGAAGATCAAAAAAATGTTTGCTAGGTGCTATGCATTTGAGAGGTATAGTAATGCAAAAAAAGATCCATCAACATATAAGATTGCATGGGCAAAGTTTGGGGGAAAATGTTCTAAGTATATGCAAAAGTAAGCCTCAAGGGCGGGAAAGGAAGTTGGACAATTGAAAAAGGGTAAACGGTATATTTCAGGGTGGCTTGCTTGTGTTGAATAAAAAGAGTGATTGCACACAGGGTGTAAGCAATGTTTGCACTAAAGATGATAATGCTGCTAAGTTTGGACCTTCTAAAGTAAATTACATTTCTGATTTGTAGAGCATTGCTGATAGCACTTCTTTTTAATTGTATGCAATAGCCACTACAAGGGAAAGGGGCAATAGCAACGGCCATTTGCAACACAAAAAAGCAGTATTGCTAAAAGCATCGCTATTAGCATCACTAATTCTATTAGCGATACAAATAACGATGCTAATAGAGATGCTAGCATATAACGATGCTAATAGAGATGCTAATAGTGACACAAATAGCGACGCATATAGCGATGCAAATAGCGACACATATAGTGACACTAATAGTGACGTATATAGTAACACTAATAGTGACACCGGTCTGAGAAAAAAGTTTCAAAAACCCGAGAGTGATATTTGCCAAGAAAAAATTTGCGAGAAAGAATGAAAGAGAGAGCTTAAAGCTTTGAGAGGGAGAGAGAGAGAGAGAGGAAGAGGGAGAGAAAGAGAGAGAGGGAGGGAGCTCATCACCATTGTCATCGCCGCCACTGCTATACACGAAGAAGAAAGAGAAGTGTGCAAGGGAGAAGGGAGGGAAGGTGTGAAGAGAAGGTACAAAGGGTTTCATCTTCAGACCTTTGAGGTAGGTACATTGCCTCTTCTTGGTTTATTTTCTTATTCTCTTCTTTTCTTTTTTTGTTTTTCTTTGCAAAGAGATACATGGAAAGAGAGGGAGGGAGGAAGGGCGGGAGAAGAATGAAGGGAGAGGAAGAGAGAAAGAGGGAGAGAAAGGAAACAAAGAGAAAGAGGAAGATAGAAATGAGAGATGAAGGGAGGGAGAGAGGAGGATGAGTGAGAGAAACAACGAGAGAGAGCGAGGGGGGAGAAACAAAGAGAGAGGAAACAAAGAAAGGGAAATAGAGAGAGAAAGAGAGGGGGAGAGAAATAGAGAGAGGGAGAGGGAAGGAAGAGAGGAGGAGGAGGTAGAAAAGAAGGGTGAGGTAAAGAGAGGAAGGAGAGTGAAAAGAAGAGAGAGAGAGAGGGAGAAAGAGAGATAGAGAGAAAAAATAGAGAGTGAGAGAGAAATAGGAAAACAATGAGAGAATGAGAGAGAAGGTTAAGAAAGAAAAGTAAAGGGAGAGGGGGGAGAGAGAGATAAAGAGAGGTGGGGTGACATTTATTTCAATATCTTTGTTTTTTAAGCTTTTTATTTTCTATATTTGATTGTCTTTGCAATGAGATGAGTTGAGTGAGAGTGGGGAGGGAAGGAGGGAGAGAAATAGAGAGAAGAAGGGAGGGGAAAGAAGAGAGAGATAGAGAGAAATAAAAAATGGAAGAGAGAGTGGCTTCATTAAAAAGTGTCAAAACCCGAGCATGGCATTTTACAGGTTTATAAACTAGCAAGAGAGAGAGAGAGAGAGGCCGCCGCCGCTGCCATCCATGAAGATGGAGGAGACAAGTGTAAAGGAGAAGGAAGGAACTCACAAAGGAGAAAAAAAAGGAGAGAAGTACAAAGGGATTCTTCTTCAAGCTTTGAGTTAAGTGCATTATCTCTTCTCTCTTTGTTTTTCTCTTTTCTTTACTTTTCTCTTTCTTTTTGTTGATGAAGAGTGTATAGAGAGATGAAGTGAGAGAGATCAACATGAGCAAGGAAGATTGAGAGAGAGAGAGAGAGAGAGAGAGAGAGAGAGAGAGGCCGCTGCCACTGCCAATCCACAACAAAAATAGAGGGACAACTGCAAAGAAGAAGGAGGGAACCCATGAAGGAGAAGAAGAAGAAGGAGAGAAGCACGAAAGGATTCTTCTTCAAGCTTTGAGGTAATTGCATTCTCTTTGCTCTCTTTGTTTTTCTATTTTCTTTACTTCTCTTTTTCTTTTTGTTGATGAAGAGATGTATAGAGAGAAGAAGGGAGACAGATCAACACAATGGAGATTGAGAGAGAGAGAGAGAGAGAGAGAGAGAGAGAGAGAGAGAGAGAGAGAGAGAGAGAGAGAGGCTGCTAGTGCCACTACCATTGCGACCACATCCACTAAAAGAGAGGGGACAACTACAAAGGAGAAGGAGGGAACCTACGAAGGAGAAGAAGGAGGAGAGAAGCGTGAAAGGATTCTTTAGATGCCAAACTTCGAACCAGGGGTATGCATGCCTTTTTTTTCCCAAAAAAAAAATTGGGCTCTTGGCCACCTAATGAGTGCGCATGTGAAGTTTCATCGCATTCCGATAAAAGGTTATGGATTTACGATCACACGATGGACATTGCATATGAAGCTGCATTAACCCAGTTTTGGGGTTTAAATGGGTTAAAAGTTCATTCTTCTTCTCATTTTCACATCTTACTTTCTTTGCTTTCTTCATTCTCACACCCCCAACCTCTATCTCTTCTCCATCTTGCCCTCCTCGAGCTTGCATGGTAGGAATCAAGCAAGCATGTCCTCGTTTCTTGGCCATGGGAAGGCCTCATGCCAAGGCCCGCCACGTGGAGCACAAGGTAGAGCCTCCTCTAGTGCAACAGCAGGTGCTCCCCATAGAGCACAATGACCACCGGAAAAGAAGAGGAGATGGAAACCAAGCATTGTCACCCTTCATGAGATAAGGAGAATCCAGCACGGATACGAGCTTCTTATCCCGAAAGGATCTTTTCATTGTAAAATATTACATGGTGCAGCAAACAGAATTTGAGAAAGAGATAGAGAGTACACAACATATAAGAGGAGAATCAATAAATTCTTTAGCTCCAAACAACTGATACAAAGATGGCTCTGTCCACCCGTGCGCTTCCACTGTGTGAAGCTTAGATGGCAATCTAGATAGAAGATAGGTAAAGAGCTTAAGGCTAGCTGGAACAACAACTCTGACTGGTGAAAGATGAATGATAGATGGCTGTGAAGGGGTTTAGCTTTTATAGCCTGCGAAGGCTGTTAGGTCGGCCTAATCGACCTACCATATGAGTCTCCACTAGTCGGCCAAGGAATATTCCCTTTACCATTGGGCCGGGGGGCACTGCCCCCCTGCGACCCCCCAGCTAGAACTCGATGCAATGCGCCTCGAGTTGATACCAGCTTAACCACTCGATGGCAAAAAGGTGACCCACAATGGTCACCTTTTTGCCATCCGGTCACATAGACCTCATTTGATATACAAGTCATGACTCAACCAATGTCCGGGCTCACATTTGGCTTCTTCTCATAATGGGGGCCTTACAACTTTGAGCACCATGGATCATTGGTGGCACCTAATGAGGGTGGGACATTGATCATATCTAACACCCCCCCTCAATGTCCACCCATAGGTGAACTATCTCCTCGGCCCAATGCCGAGTCTCTGAAGATGAACTTGAAGCAGATCCTTCATAAGTGCTTTGGTGAAGATATCTGCTCCATTCTCCTCTATCAGACAGTAGACTAGTTCCACTATCCCTATATGTTTGGTGCGTGCATGAAACACTGGATTTTTAGCAATGGCAATGCAACTCTGACTGTCACATCTTAGCACAATTGGTTCTTCATCCTGCACTCCCATATGCCATAGAATCCTTCTCAACCATACGGCTTCACATGCAGCAAAACAAGCTGCCTTGTACTCTGCTTCGGTAGAAGACAATGCCACTATTGGCTGCTTCTTACTAATCCAAGAGAAAATTCTTGAACCCAAAGAGAAACAATAACCAAAAACTGACTTCCTGGAATCAATGTCTCCTGCCCAATCTGAGCCACAGTTCCCCACAAGAGAAGTTTTGAAACTGTATGTGATACCATAGTCAAGAGTTTCCTTCAAGTATCTGAGCACCCGCATCCCAGCCTTCCAATGACTCTCATGAGGCTTGTTTGAGAACCTGCTCAAAACACCAACAACAAAACTGATATCTGGTCTGCTGTTACACAAGTAGATCAGATTGCTGACCAACCTCCTATACCTCCCAATGTCTGTTAGTGCTGATGTATCCTCAACGGATAACTTTGCATTCACTTCCATAGGTGTAGCTATCTCCTTGCAGTCGATCATGCCAAATGCCTTCAAGATCTCCCATGCATACTTCTTTTGAGAGATGAAGATCTTTCCTGGCTCTTGCCAGACTTCAATCCCCAAACAATAGTGCAGCAAGCCCAAGTCTGTCATTTCAAACTCAGAACTCAAAGCCTTTTGAGTTTGGTTGATCATATCTTCATAGTCACCTGTAATAAGAAGGTCATCCACATATAGGACAATCACTACAGACTTTTTACCATCCCTGTAAACATATAAGTTAGCATCTGAGGCACATCTTTTGAAGTTCAGGTTTAAAAAGAACTTATCTATCCGCTGGTACCATGCTCTGGGGACTTGTTTCAGCCCATACAATCCCTTCTTCAGCTTACACACTTTTTTCTCAGAATGGGGGGCCTCAAACCCTGGTGGCTAAGCCACGAACACCTCCTCCTTGAGGTCACCATTTAAGAATGCTGACTTAACATCCATTTGGTACACTGGCCACTTCTTGTGGGAAGCCACTGCAAGTACCGTGCGAATAGTGGTCATTTTGGCAGTTGGGGCAAATGACTCTTGAAAATCAAACCCTTCAACTTGTGAAAATCCTTAGGCAACCAATCTAGTTTTGTACTTTTCTAAGGTATCATCAGCCTTGTACTTTACCTTCCAGATCCACTTGGTGCCAATAACCTTCCGCTTTGCTGGTCGATCCACTAGCTCCCAAGTGTCATTCTTCATTATGTTGTCATACTCCGCTTGCATAGCAGCCTTCCATGATGGATCTGCAAGTGCTTCTTCTAAGTCAGTTGGCTCCTTTACTTCTCTGATAATCTCAATCATCAAGGCCATATTGACTATGTGAGCAGAAGCCCTCCTTTGCTCCTCTATTCTCTGAGACCTCCTTGGTCTGTCTGCCTTCTCCTTAACAGATGCATGCATAGGATTATTGTGTTCATAGAGCTGCTTCACCCAGTGCAACAATGGCTTTTTCGATGGGGTGATGTCAGGTTGGTGAACTTTTTCCTCATCATCTGAAGATGATGCTTCCTCCTCCTTAAGGATACGGATAGCTCTTGGGACAGGTTCATAGTGGACTACTTCTTCGCTTGATGATAAAGTGGAAGAACTTGCCTTCTCCTCCTCCACTGTATGCGGCTCCTCCTTGAACACCACATCATGGCTTGCGATGACCTTCTTTGCCTCTTGGTCATATAATTTGTAAGCCTTCTGCTCATCACTATAACCCAAGAAGATACATTTTCTGCTTTTTGGTTTTAACTTTCTTCTCTTCTCATCTGGAACATGTGCACAACATTCACATCCAAAAATTTTGAAATGTGAGACAGATGGTTCCTTACCAGTGTAAGCCTCATGAGGTGTTTTTCCCTTGAGAGCCTTTGTGTAGCTCCGATTTAGAATGTAGACTGCAGTATTAACAGCTTCAGCCCAAAAATGGTTAGGCAATCCCTTGCCCTTTAGCATGCATCTTGCCATCTCCACAATGGTGCGATTCCTGCGTTGTCGTCGTATTAAGGGCTGAAGGTCTACCACCGGGGCTTTAGTGAAGAAGAGGACTTTAGGATTCAAAGTTCAGGAAGGGGAAACACATTGGGGTTTAATAAGATCCAGGATTTAGAAAAGATTTAGGTACGGAAGAAGAATTCAAGCTTTTTCTCTATGTATTTAGCATACATGAACGGAAGAAATAACTCTATCTTGATTACATCAAATGCCTCTAGATACATACATCATATCATAAAGGATATTTTCAGATTCTCAATTCAATTATGAATATCAAATGCAAGTTCTAATGGCTTTTATTTCAAGTACATAGATGGATTTCAACCCTTTGGAGCAAGTGTTTTGTTGATAGATTCAAATACATTCAAGATTTGGGCCAATGATACATGGAATGAATTGAAGAAGCATAATTTTAGCTTCAGCCCTGTTTTAAAATAGAAAATTTCAGCCTATAATCAAGCTCAAAATGAGTGCATAAACTCATGAAGAAGCTCCTCTAATCATTAATGAACAAAATCCTGATGAAAAGAGGTCATTTCCTTCCATTACAACCACATAAATCTCTTGTTTGCTCATAAAAAATGGACAATAACAGTGGGCTGCCTTGTTTATGACTGGTTATTTCAGCCCATAATAGCCCATATACCTTCAAAATCCTCAGCCTTTGCTTGCCACAAAGTCATTCAAGTACTTGGGTACAAGTCAGGCTTCATTGGACCAAGAATGAGGTAGACATCCCCTTTCTATAGGCTATTTCAACATGCATTTTTGTCAGACCAAATGGGCAGAGAAGTGGAGCTCTCACCGTGTTTACATCTTCAACTTTTGGGCCTGTTGATCTTCAGTTTGCATGCTCCAAAGCATGCACCATAGCTTCAGCTTTCTCCAGTTGTGCTCAGACTGTGCAACCTGCATTTTGCACCAAAAAATGCGGGCTGCTCCCTGCTCAGGCCCAAGTCACGTTTTGACCTACCCAGGTCACTTGCTGGTCACTTAAGTTTGTTACTTCAGGTCCCCTATGAACTTAGTGGACTTTTGGCAACTTTTGGCATTTTTCTTGAGTTTTGACCATATTTTTACACCTGAATCAATGTGATTTATCCTGCAGTCTGTCAATTACTTCTAGCTGACCAAGTTGTAGTTCCCATAGACTTATTTTCATCAATATACATGGTATAACTGAAAATTATATGCTAAATACAAAAGAACTTATGTAACTAAGTTGGTTATTGGATAACAATGTCTGAATTTTGTATGCAAATTCCTCATATAACTCCCAGTAAAGTTCTTCTGTGTTCATAAGAATCCCATGATTTATATTATGAACAGTAGACTCTTTGACATTCACCCCCTCCTAACCTGCACATCCTCCGGCATGTGTCATTTTATAAGATTACAAGTCAAGGAGGGTCTTCTTTTGATATATCTTCATCTTCATTCTCTAAGTCTTTTTCTTCCTGCATGTCTTCAAGTAGAGGGCTCATATCTAAGTCATCAAGTTCATAAGTTGAAGATTCTCTTCGTTTGAAGTGTTTGATTCGTTTCCCGGCTATTGGTATCTTAATCATGGTCCCATCCATTTCAGCCAAAGAGTAAGAAGCATTATTATGCACTACTTTTACAACATATGGTCCAAACCATCACTTGGCTAACTTCCTATGAGCACTATATTGATTGTCCAGGCTGCTATCATAGACAAGTACCTAATCATTCTCTTGAATAGTTCTTGGTCGGAATCGATGATACTTGTCAAACCTCTTCTTATTCGTTAATCTTGCTGTTTTCAGCCTTTCAATGGTTGTTTTGACATCTTCTAGCCTTCTTTCAAGTTGCCTTGTGTGCAGAGACATCAATTCTTCTCTATTCATGCCTTCATCCCAAGGTAAGATACTCCATGTGACAATGGATTCCTCAATAGGCATAACATGTGGCTGTCCATATATAAGTTCAGCCGATATATATCCTGTCTGCACTATGGGTAGTTCTATCAGCCCATAATGCGAATGGTAGCATTTTAGGCCATTCCCTCATCTTTCCTTTGCATGATTTTGCTAAAGCTTTAAGAATTGGTTGATGACCTCTTTCACTCTTACCATTGCCTTCAGGGTTGTAGGCTGAAGTAAGAGATAGCTTAATTCCCAATTGAGCAAAGAAATGGCGAGCCTCATCAGCATCCAATTCTCCTCTATCAGTAGTTACTTTAGCAACACATCCATACCTGCAAAATACTTCTTCAAGTAAAAATCTACAAACAGCATGAGTAGACTTTGTTGTCAAGGCTTTTCCTTCCATTTGATTTGTGAGATCTTCTCTAGCAAGTACTAGATATCTCATGTTCCAAATTCCTGTAGGCATGGTTACTAAATCAATAACCCATCTATAGTGAATGGATAAAGGATAGGTAGGCTGAAGCCCATCTCTATGCCTTAGCATAGAGTACATTTGACAAACATGACAAGACTCAACAAAATGCTCAGTGTCTTTATACATGTTTTGCCACCAAAATACCTGTCTTTGAGTCTTTTTGTCTCCTAAGACACGAACAGGCGCCCTTCCTTTCTTTTTCGCATGCCTCCAAAGGAAACCATCTTTAAGAAAAAAACCATAAGCTTTTCTCTTGAACTCTTCATTAGTCCAATCTTCCTCCTTTGTCATAGTGCTCAAAAATTGGCCAATTTTTAGCCAATCATCTGCATAATATTCTTCTTTAAAGTGTGAACAAACCATAACAAAACATTAAACATGTTGTTTACTAGCTGTCCATTGTCCTTCTTGGGTTGTTTCATCCTTCCTTTTGCCAATGTAAAATTTGTTTTAGCAGCTGAACTTGTTGTACTTGCTATAATTTTTGTTGTACCTGGATTTTTGACTACTGAATCAACATTAGATTCAGCTATACTTGCTGTTTTCAGATTTGTACCTGCATTTACAGCATCATTTATAAACTCTGATTCTTCTTCATCCATCATTTCTTCTTTATCCCTATATCTGGCATGCGAAAGCATGTCAACAACTGGATTATCTCTACCTGCAATATGTTTCAAATCAGGATTTAAGGATTTAATATAGACTATCCATCTTAGCATGGCTATGTCGGGAGTGGAACAGTTGTGGCGATCATGCCCAAGAGTGGAAGGCAATCTGTTTCAACTATAATGTGTGCGCCCATGAAGTACTCCCTGTCACATTTTAATGCAGTTATACTCCCCAAAGTTCTCTTTTAATTTGAGCATACCTTGTTTGTTATTCATTAAGAACCTTCGCTCCAAAGTGGATTATGTATCTGTTGCCTTCAAGGTTGTCTTGACCAACTGCCCATCCTATTCCAATAGGACTTGTGTCCACTATGAGTATAATGGGCTGTCCATTAGAGTAATTAGCCCTCTTTAAAGTGGGGGCTGAAATCAGTATTTTATTGAGTTTCCGAATAGCCTGAGTATGTTCTTTTTCCCATATAAACCTTTGGCCCTTTCTTAGCAGTTGATAAAGACTTTCAGCAACATGAGCAAAATGTGGTATCCAAATAAGGTAGAAGACACATGCACCAAGAAATCATCTCACCTCTGAAACATTTGTACATTCTTCCTCCATTTTGCTGATAGCATCTATTTTGGATGGAGAAGGCTTTCGGCCATATGGACCACACATATGTCTAACCACAAGGACTTCTTCGACTCCAAAAACAGATTTAGCTCTTGAAAGAGTAAGATGGACTTCTTCTAATTTAGACAAGATTTGAGCACAATCATTAATATGATCAGAAACAAACTTTCGACATCCAAGTTCATTGAGTTCTTTATTTTTCTCATGAACTTAACATCCTTTGATTGGAACATCATCAAGAAAAGGAAGAGTTAATTGAGAAATATAATCCCTCAATACTTTATGCATAGCATTCATCATGTGAGCTACTGAATTTGTAGCCCCTTGAGGTAGAGTACACATGCGGACTAGGCCAAGAGGCGTCTTCATCGTGGTAATGTCTCAGCTTTCCAAAGCAAGCTAAAATTGGTCATAGCCTGAATATAAATCTCCCATGGAATAGATTTCCCTACCTGCAAAAGCTTTAGCAAACTCGTCAACAATTGGCCCTGATCCAACATTTCTAATAGTGACTTTATTGACGGGTTGTAAATCTTGAATGAATCGCAAAGATCCATTCTTCTTAGGTACGGTAAACCATCGGTTGGAATATGGAGCTGAAGATGGCTCCAATATTCGCATTTTTATCTTTTCATTTAGAAGTTCCAATAACTTAGGCAAATGAGCCCTTGGAACCGGAATTGGTTTAAGATTCCAAGGAACATGTGGGACCGTAAAAATCACCATTGGTGCCACAATACTTGGATCCACACAGCCAATTTCATGTGGCTAAAATGAAAAGGCTTTGCCATGATTCTTTAACATCTGCATGAAGATTTGCTTTTCAGCTGGCAAGAGGAAAGAGTCTTCACCAATTTTCAGCTTTTGTAGACTTTCTGCTGTAAATTGGTGACCAATATCTTTAGGATCACGAAGGCTTGGCTGTTTGGATACCCTTTCTGCCAGTCCTTCACTTTCAGGCGATAGAGGAGTAGCTACCGGCTTGACCTTTTTATCAATTATTTTATACTTTGTTTCTACTCTTACTTCAGCCTTGTTTGGCTGTCCAAAAGCTTCATAATCTACAAATTCTTGAATTATGTCATACATATCCAATGTACATACTTGTATGGATTGATTTTTAGCTTGATTTTCAGCATGAACCGCTGTATAAATTTCAGCCATTGTATCATTATAATTCAGCCCATAAAATAGTCTTGAAATTTCTTCATCTTTAGGTAAAACATCAATTTGCTTCAGCTCTTGTTCCATATGACACAAATACTTTCTTTCAACCCTGTTCATGGCTGAAAACTATTTATAACAGCCCACACTATTGGCTATAGAAACCTGCAAATCAGCTTTTGGCCTTGCCTCCTTTATATGTGGAGGCAATTTTTTGTGACATGATGCACTGCCATAGCCTCCACTTATAGCAGCGCTATCCGAAAACCCTTAAATTCTCGGGCATTAGGAGGAACATGATGATCTCTTAATCGATCCCTATTCCGATGGTGATTAACACAGACGGTCAGGAATTGGACAGCTTTGTCATTATCCTTACTTCTTATCTGAGCATATGATGAACCATCATCAAGAGCCTTTGTCTCTAAACAAGACTCGAAAATAAATGGTTGTCCAAGAATGATAGGATAGCTACAGGAATCTTGAACAAAGAAAGGAAATTCATCTTTTACATTACCAATAGTAACTTGCACATAAGGACATGCTGCATAAAGATTGCCAGAAGAGTTATTGGCTATCTTCATGAGCCATCCTGGGTCCACATTAATGGGCCATCCGCCATTCTCATAGAGACTTCTTGACATAACATTAATTTCCGAACCATGGTCTATAAGGGCAATGCATGGAGTTTCTTTTTCACCGATTTTAACAACAGTTTTAGTAGTCGCCCTCGCCCAATGGGTACGGGAGTAGTGACTACTAGGAATAAAGTGAGCTTCACTTTCTTCTTGCATGTTGTGAAGAAGAGCCTCTTTCTTACACATGGGCTGCACTTTAGATTGAGAAGTCCCCACTATAATGGCTTCTTCAGTTTCTGCTTCATAAATGTCTTCATCTTTGGCTTCTATGGCTGCAATCAATTCTTTGATTGCCTCCAATAGAATCCCTTGAGTTTTCAGCTTCTCTTCATCTTGCAAATCACATGAAGTACTTGCAAAAAAGCATGTACAGATTCTTCAGTTTCCTCACCAACATATTGTATTTTTCGTTTAATTACATCAATTATTACATCATGAAATCCTCGTTTTGCAATACCGAGAATTTCACCTAATGTAAATTCAATTCTACTTCCAAGAATCCTTTCTTTTAGGATCTGTTTAAGATCCGTTGCGGTCTCTATGTCAGACTGTAAGTTGTAACTGGGATGTTTGCTTTTTCTTTTTCCTTCTGTCTTCTTTGCTTGAGGGGCATCTCCCATGTCAAACTCTGGCGGTGGTGGATTTTCAGCAGCCTTCTGTTGGTCTGGTTTACTTCTTGTTATGCGTTTAGTCGGTCCTGAAGAAGAAGGACCGGCAACATCTTCTTCTCTTCTTCTCTTTTCTTCTATCATGGCTTCTTGATTATTAATTTTAGCTAACCGGGCAAAAGTTGAAAATGAATCCACAGACTCGGTCCAACTGGTTCTTCCTCGAATACATTGACTGGCAGTGGTTAAATCATCTTTAGTTGCCTTGCCTTGCTCCATGAGATTCAAGGCCTGTATCCACACTTTAGATTTTGCATTAGTTTTACATGCTTTAACAATTTCATTAGTTGGCTCAATTTGCAGCCCATAGGTTGCAGCATCAACAGCTGCATAGGCCGTTTTTGTTGCCAAATCCTCCAATCTTTTCTTCATGCCAACGTTGCCGAAGTTTGGCTCAAAAGGAAGCCCGGTTTCGGTTGCATGAATTTTACCATCCTTCCAAAAGACTAATTTTTGTGCTTCAGCTTCACGGAATGCACCGCACTCCCTCTTGTCATGCTGAAGGCTATCACACCAAACACATCGTCTTTTGAAGCCTTCTCGTACAGGCCTTTGGGCAATTGACCGACCCCTTTCTTCTACTTTTACATCAAGCCTTTCCACTTTAGAATTAATCTTCGTTAGATTAAGATGGAGATCCCGCATGCTTTTAATTAGCTCGTCCGTGACATCCTTCTTTGGAGATGGAACAACAGAATTTCTTGGTTGCTCGGCCATAGAGACAGGAGGTCGAGAAACTGGAACAGGCTCCTTCATAGATTCAATTGTTGCAGGGGTTGATCCCCATCTTAGGCGCATTCGCTCTCTTCGAGCAATCATATAAACTGCTTTAGTGACATCACTCCAAGTAGTTTTCAATCCCGTCTCAGAGTCAGGGTCTTCAAGTCGATTAGTTAATTTTTCCTGAAGAGAAGAATCTGCAGCCTTTAGAAACAATTCAATCTTTTGACTTTCCATACCTTGTTGGTCGTCAGGATCTAGTTCGGCAAATTTTCTTTCAAATTCTCGATGAAGAGCAGTGGCAGTTAGACCCTTATTGGGCCTTTCGACCCATTCGGTGAAGACTTTCTTTGTCATAAGGCCAGAATCTTCAAGGAAAAATTCTTCTCGAAGAGCCTTCTTGAACATAATCCATCCGGCATCTTTTTGGAAAAGACCATGAATTCGGTCCTAGAGACTATCCACAGCCAAACGGGCAAAATAACGGCTCCAGGCATGTTGAGGGACTCCAACGAAGACCATCTTGTCAGTATAAAGGTGGATAAAAGAGGATACATTTTTCCCATTCAATTGCTTGAGCTCTTGTCCAACTACTTCTAAGGCTTTAATGGCAGTAGCATCAATCCGCTCTTTTTCTTGTCTCCGTTGTTGTTGCAATTGCAACTGCTGCTGAAATTGCAAATATTGTTGGCTTTCTTGTATTAGACGAACCAACTGTTGCAAGGCATCTCCTCCCGAACTTGATGATTCTCCCATTGGACTTCTTCTTCCGCAGCGGACCTTCACGTCGGGTTCACCACTATCGTCGTGTTAAGGGCTGAAGGTCTACCGCCGGGGCTTTAGTGCAGAAGAGGAGTTTAGGATTCAAAGTTCAGGAAGGGGAAATAGATTGGGGTTTAATAAGATCCGGGATTTAGAAATGATTTAGGTACGGAAGAAGAATTCAAGCTTTTTCTCTATGTATTTAGCATATATGAACGGAAGAAATAACTCTATCTTGATTACATCAAATGCCTCTAGATACATACATCATATCATAAAGGATATTTTTAGATTCTCAATTCAATTATGAATATCAAATGCAAGTTCTAATGGCTTTTATTTCAAGTACATAGATGGATTTCAATCCTTTGGAACAAGTATTTTGTTGATAGACTAATGCCATGAGACATATTTCACGGTGGATTCCGTGAGGTTTTATGGTGGATTCCGTAAACTTTGTTGATCGGGGCTCATACACAAAGTGGATTCTTTGTGCGAGAAGTCGATGGGGACGCCTATCCTTTTTGGGCGTTTCATTAATTTAGTGTGTACATGGGTGATTCCGCAAAATACATATTAAATTAATAAATGTTTATGAGTTTAGAGTGCGCACTCGTAATAAATTAAGGTTAGGATTGATTTCTAACCAGTTGATTTATTTATGTAGCTGAAGACTTCTAGGTATTCACTTTTGTCGGTTTAATTGTATTATTTTACTAATGATTGTGAATGCTTCAGTTGATGTGTAGAGATAGCAGCAATGGCAGAGGAAAGCATTGGAGGATAGCGTGTATTCGAGTTATCACTTATATTTTGATGGGCGTATACCTTAGGCATGGCGCCTATATTTTGTCTCGCCTATTTATTGAGGCATTGGATATTTATTTATTATTTTGTATGCGCATGGGCGCACGATTATGATATTTGTATTTGGACATTGTATTGTGTATGCCTGACTCTTTGGGCGCCCGCACATTAGCTTGATTTCTATTTTGTGCTAAAGCAAACTCAAAAGCCAAAAGCGTGCTATTTTGTAATTTGGGCTATTATTTGAGCTTGAAGATGATTAATACATAAAAATACATGCTTTATGGAGCGCTCACACAAGGCATGGGGGGAGATTGCATCCAATTGGTCTCTTGTTCATGTCGTGCATGCTTTTTACCTTGAGTTTTGTGCAAAAAGTAGAGTTCTTTTGTTCTTGGGGACCTTCCAGCATTCACTACGCGAGCATACAACATCCGATCTGCGCACCAGTGGTATCAGAGTGAAGCTGAGATCGAGAGCTTCCAATTGCTCTCATCGCGAACGGTCGATACGGGTGGATTCCTGGCAGTCAAGAACCTCTGTTTCCAGCCTCTAATTGCGAAGGACCGGCCTGCAACGGCGGAGGACCACTCCTACATCCTCTTCTCCAAGTCATCAACATACAGAGATAAGCCAAATCTTTCATTAAGCTTCCAAGCTTAAGTTTAAAAGTTACAAAGCTTAGCTTAGCTTGAAGCTTTAAAAAGCTTCAAAGAATCAAATCGTTGATCAACGGCGGCAGGACGTGCTGGGCAGCGAAAATTCCGCCGAGGACATGAATATGTCCTAAAATTTGACGACTGGTTGATAAGCTTAAAGCTTCTTAGTAATCTAAGTTTACTAAGGTTCTCCAACTCCTCAAGTTCAAAATTACCTATCCTGCAAGTTCTGTTAGTCATCAGTCACGTAAATCTACCAAGTTGATCAAGTTTCGTAAGTATACAACTCTGCAAGTCCGACAAGTAACCTGAAGTCACGAAGTGACTTGTGTTCAAAACTCCTATAAGGACTGTTCCTGTGCAGAAGTACCAAACTGCAAAGTTGTTCCCTGGAAGGTATTGTTTGCATACGCAGATTTGCTGAACCAGTTTCAGCACATGTAGAAGGACAAAATGCAGATTTTTCAAAGATTTCAAATCCCGTAATTGCCAAAGATGAAGATGTGAAAGCCACACACAAAAATATATAAGCCCCGCTAATTGAATTTTGAGAGTGTGAGGTCTTTTGAAGTTTTGCAGGATGACGGAACAAAATATGGATGATTTGATGGCTGAAGGTGATCTTCCTGAACCTACGATGGAGCAAAAGTTGGATTTAATTATGATGCAGTTGGACGAAGAACGAAGAGCCCGGTAAGCATTGCAAGTTCAATTGGCCAATTTACAAAGATCAACTACCGACAAAGAGGAACCACAATCTGAAGATCTTATCCGACATACCATCGATGTGACTCTCGAAGCTCAATCCATCCGCAAAGAAACAAAGATAAGTAAAAGAAATTTCAAATTCCGTACTTTCAATGGCACTTGAGATGGAAAAATTGTTCTTGCATTCATCAGTCAGTTTGATGATTACTTTCATGAGGAAACATATGCTGAAAAAGATAAAATCAAGTGTGTCACTAATCATTTAGTGGATAGAGCATCTCTTTGGTGGACCGTGGTTCGTAAGAGCATAGATTGTCCCACTACCTGGGAGAGTTTCAAGAAGAAGTTTTATGCAGAATTTCCTTCCTCCACAATTCCATGAAAAAGCCATAAAGCAATGGGACCTTCTTCAGCAAAGAGATCGTGAGCCTATTCCTCAGTACACCGAACGCTTTTGGAATGCATTACTCTAGTTACGCATGCTTGAAGACGTACCTGAAGCGACTCATAAGCGCAAGTATATATTTGGATTACTTGGGCATTACTATGCTGAAGTCAATATGTTCAAGCCTACAACTCTTGAAGATGCAATTTCTTTAGCTCATGACACTGAAGACAAGCTTCGAGGAAGAGACAAGCGTCCACAACAATTTCAAGTCAATGGTAACTATGGATCTAAGCAATTCACTTCAAATTTTAGAAGATTCAATCAAGGTCGATTTCCTTCATCATCTTTCTGTAAATCTTGGACAAAACCACCTGCTTTGCCATCGAATACCAATCAAAACCCTAAGCCAACTTCATAGCCAAATCCTAATATTCCTAGACTTCCTGCTATTGCAAACAATATATCTAAAGCCAAATCTATAGTGTGTTACAAATGCCATCAACCTGGACATCTAGTAGCCAATTGCCAATCGAAGAAGCCACCTGTTCATATCAACTATCTTGGAGCAATGGAAGATGAAGAATATGAAGAAATGCCTGACTTTACGGAAGATGAAGACGACATTACTACTCCTTCGGATACTTTACCAAGTATGCCAACTCCACATTCTTTGTTGACAATGAAATGTTTAGTGCATGGAAAAGAAAAGATCATTTTGTATGATGATGGTAGTACACATGATTTTATTTCTGCAAAGTTAGTGAAAGAATTGAAATTACAAACTGTTCCTATGCATTATCGCATTAAAGCAACATTCTTAGGCACAAGGTATAATGGAACACAAGAGGTACATGATTTAGAAATTCAAATTGGTGAATATACTAAAAGAAGGACTTTTCTAGTTGTACCATTATAGTCCAGTGATATTATTCTATGTATACCTTGGCAACATCAACATAACCCTGATATAGATTATTCCACACATTCAATTAATATTCATTTTCAAGGAAAACATATTACATTGTATGGTATGCATGCATCTAATGCTCTTCCACTGCTTTCTCATACTCAAGCTAAATGTGCATTACGCAAAAGTAGTAAATCTTATCTAATTTGGGTGAATGAATTGCAAGCTAAAGAAAAACATATGCACCCTAGGCATAAAGAATTTCTTGCACAATTTAAAGACTGTTTTGCAGAAGATCTACCACTTGGATTACCTTCTTCACGTCCTGAAGACCACAAAATAGATTTAATTCCTGGTACACAACCACCTTGTAAAGCACCATATAGGCATAACCAAATAGAGCAAAAAGAAATTCAAAATCAAGTTGGGGAATTACTAAATAGAGGATTGATTAGACCTAGTAGTTCTCCATTTGGTGCACGTGTTTTGTTGGTAAAGAAGAAGAATAATACTTATCGTATGTGCATTGATTATCGTGCTCTAAATAAAATTACTGTAAAAAATAGATATCCAATTCCTAGAGTCGATGATCTTATGGATAAACTGCAAGGTTCTGCCATATTTAGTAAAATAGATCTTAAATCTGGTTATCATCAGGTGAGATTAGATAAGTCTGACATATTCAAGACTGAATTTAGAACACAATTTGGTCATTATGAATTTTTAGTGATGCCTTTTGGATTGACTAATGCACCTGCTACATTTAGTAGGATGATGAATCGTATACTTTGAAATACCAGCATTGTGTTATTGTATTCTTTGATGATATCTCGGTCTTTAGTAAAAATGAGAAAGAACATTATGAACATCTATCCTTGGTTTTCAAGTTGTTGAAAGATAATCAATTGTATGCTAATCCAGAAAAGAGTGAGTTCTTTCAAACAGAAATTGAATATTTAGGTCATATTGTGTCATCAGATGGTATTAAGTTTGACCCTAAGAAGATAGAAGCAATATTGAACTGGCCTATACCTAAAAATGTGCATGAGTTACGTTCTTTTCTAGGTCTTGCTAGTTTTTACCGGAAATTTGTATAAAATTTTTCATTACTTGCTTTGCCTTTGACTAAACTTTTAAAGAAAGGTATTGTTTATCATTGGCCTGATAATCAACAGAAATCCTTTGATTTATTGAAACGTGCATTAACCCATGCTCCTGTATTACAACTACCTAATTTTAATAGACCATTCTTTTTAGTAGTTACTGATGCTAGTGGATCTGGAATAAGAGCCGTGCTTATGCAAGATAATCATCCCATAGCCTATTCTAGTTGTAAACTGAAACCCTCCAAACTTAAATATTCCACATATGATAAAGAATTATTAGCTGTGGTACAAGCTTTAAGACAATGGAAACATTACTAAATGGGTTCTGAGTTTATGATTAAGACTGATCAACAAAGTATTAGACATTTACTTAGTCAACCTCAAATATCTGACAGACACATCAAATGGGCAGTTTTTATTCAGATTTTTCATCCCATTATTTAATATCAACCAGGTAAAGAAAATGTAGTGGCCGATGCATTAAGTAGAAGACCCACCATTCATAATATCTCTGTTATATCATTTGATTCTCTAACTCCTATGAAAGATATTTATCACCAGGACATTGCTTTTCATGTTGATTGGAATAAATTAGTTGGAAATAACTAGATTCCTATTGATTCACTATCTTATAATGATGGATTCATGTTTTATGAAAAGAGATTATGTGTTACAGTTCCATTCAGATCTTTTGTTTTGAATGAGATTCATTGTCCATATCAAGGTCATAGAGGTATCATATCTACTTTACGTACATTGACTAAAGATTTTTATTGGCCACATATGGACACTGATGTATCTAACTTTGTTTTTGAATGTCTGATTTGTCAAAGAGTTAAGAGACATCATGGTAAACAGTATGGATTACTTATGCCTTTATCTATTCCATCAAGACCATGGGAACAGATTTCTATGGATTTTATTACTGGTTTACCTAATACTAAAGCTAACCATGACAGGATTTGGACTGTAGTAGACGGGTTTAATAAACAAGCATAATTCATTCCATGTAAGAAAACTTTAACAACATCTCAGGCAGCACAATTGTTTTTGAAAACTATTTTCACTAATCATGGATTACCAAAAGTTATTATTTCCGATCGTGATTCTAGATTTTGTAACAACTTTTGGATTACTTTGTTTGCTAACCTAGGAACAAAGATTGATTTCTCGTCTGCATTTCATCCCGAAACTAATAGACAAACAGAAGCCACTAACAGTACTATTTTAGATCTTTTACGTGCTTACACTATTTCTAAACCACAGACATGGGATACACATTTGCATTTACTACAGTTTGCATATAACAATACACCACACACATCTACAAAGAAAGCACCGTTTGAAGTGATTTATGGTTATAGATTATCTACACTTGTTGCATCTTTATCAAATAGAATTCAGAGTGCTGATGATATTGCTACTATGCACACTACTATTTTTGATGAGGTTAAAGACATGATTGCCAAAGCCTAGCAATCATATACCAAATAAGCCAATAAGAAACGACAAGCAATGAATTTCAAAGTTGATGACTATGTTTGGTTGAGAATAGAAAAACGTAGATTACAAAGTGTAGATAAACACCTAGTTGTGAAATTAGCACCTAGATTCTATGGACCATTTAAGATCATTCATAAAATCAATGACAATGCATTCAAGTTAGAATTACCACCACACTGGAAAATTCATAACACATTTCACATTAGTTTATTACGACCCTTTAGAGGCCAATTACCTATACACCCTGTTTACGAAAACCCACCTTTGTTAGATGAAGAGATTGAAATACTTGAACCTGAAGCTATTCTAGATACAGACTTTATGACCACTAAGACTGGTCGAAGATATTCTAGATATTTAGTCCAGTTTAAAAACCATCCTGTAGAGGAAGCCCAATGGATGCACGCTAGAGACTTAAATGCTTTCCCCACTCTGTTAGCTCCACATTGAGCTAATAGCAATTGAGGTCAATTGCTATCCCACCCTGGGGGTATGATGCCAGGAGGCATATTTCATAGTGGATTCCATGCCACAGTGGATTTCGTGAGGTTTTACGGTGGATTCCGTAAACTTTGTTGACCGGGGTTCATACACAGTGGATTCTTTGTGCGAGAAGTCGATGGGGGCGCCTATCCTTTTCGGGCGTTTCATTAATTTAGTGTGTACATGGGTGATTCCATAGCGGGTGATTCCGCAAAATACATATTAATTTAATAAACGTTTATGAGTTTAGAGTGCGCACTCGTAATAAATTAAGGTTAGGATTGATTTCTAACCAGTTGATTTATTTATGTAGCTGAAGACTGCTAGGTATTTACTTTTGTTGGTTTAATTGTATTATTTTACTAACGATTGTGAATGCTTCAGTTGATGTGTAGAGATAGCAGCAGTGACGGAGGAAAGCATTGGAGGATAGCATGTACTCGAGTTATCACTTATATTTTGATGGGCGCATACCTTAGGCATGGCGCCTATATTTTGTCTCGCCTATTTATTGAGGCATTGGATATTTATTTATTATTTTGTATGCATATGGACGCATGATTCTGATATTTGTATTTGGACATTATATTGGGTACACCTGACTCTTTGGGCGCCCGCCCATTAGCTTTATTTCTATTTTGTGCTAAAGCAAACTCAAAAGCCAAAAGCATGCTATTTTGTAATTTGGGCTATTATTTGAGCTTGAAGATAATTAATACATAAAAATACATGGTTTGTGGAGCGCTCACACAAGGCATGGGGGGAGATTGCACCCAATTGGTCTCTTGTTCATGTCGTGCATGCTTTTTATCTTGAGTTTTGTGCAAAAAGTAGAGTCCTTTTGTTCTTGGGGACCTTCCAACATTCACTACACGAGCATACAACATCCGATCTGCGCACCATAGACTCAAATACATTCAAGATTTGGGCCAATGATACATGAAATGAATTGAAGAAGCATAATTTTAGCTTTAGCCTTGTTTTAAAACAGAAAATTTCAGCCCATAATCAAGCTCAAAATGAGTGTATAAACTCATGAAGAAGCTCCTCTAATCATTAATGAACAAAGTCTTAATGAAAAGAGGTCATTTTCTTCCATTACAACCACATAAATCTCTTGTTTGCTCATAAAAAATGGACAATAACAGTGGGTTGCCCTGTTTATGACTGGTTATTTCAGCCCATAATAGCCCATATACCTTCAAAATCCTCACCCTTTGCTTGCTCCAAAGTCACTCAAGTACTTGGGTACAAGTCGGGCTTCATTGGACCAAGAATGAGGTAGACTAAATGAGAGAAGTCGTGCATTAGAGCAGGATGAATAGTTTTCTCTCAGATTTTTCCCTTTTATAGACTGTTTCAACATGCATTTTCATCAGACCAAATGGACAGAGAAGTGGAGCTCTCACCGTGTTTACATCTTCAACTTCTGGGCCTATCGATCTTCAGTTTGCATGCTCCAAAGTATGCACCATAGCTTCAGCTTTCTCCAGTTGTGCTCAGATTATGCAGCTCGCATTTTGCATCGAAAAATACGGGCTGCTCCGTGCTCAAGCCAAGGTTACTTTTTGACCTACCCAGGTCACTTGCTAGTCACTTAAGTTTATTACTTCATGTCCCCTGTGAACTTAGTGGACTTTTGGCAACTTTTGGCATTTTTCTTGAGTTCTGACCATATTTTTGCACCTGAATCAATGTGATTTATCCTACAGACTGTCAATTACTTCCAGTTGACCAAGTTGTAGGTTCCCATAGACTTATTTTTCATCAATATACATGGTATAACTGAAAATTATATGCTAAATACAAAAGAACTTATGTAACTAAGTTGGTTATTGGATAACAATGTCTGAATTTTGTATGCAAATTCCTCATATAACTCCCAGTGAAGTTCTTCTGTGTTCATAAGAATCCCATGATTTATATTATGAATAGTAGACTCTTTGACAGCGTTCCACAATACCGTTTTGTTGAGGTGTGTGAGGCGTCATCAATTGACGCTTGATCCCTTTGCTCTTGCAAAAGGCTTCAAACTCCTTTGAGTTGAACCCACCACCACCATCTGTTCTAAATTTCTTCACACTTTTCCCTTTTTCATTCTCAACAAGTTTTAACCATTCTTTAAACTTACCAAAATCTTTAGCCTTATCACGAAGGAAGTACACCCACATCTTCCTACTGTAGTCGTCAACAATCAACATAAAATAAGAAGATCCCCCCAAGGTCTGTGTAGGCATCTTACCACACAAGTCAGCATGCACCAACTCTAGAGGAGCCTGTGCTCTATTCTTGCTTTCTTGTGGAAATGCCTTTCTCTGTTGCTTGCCCATCATACAAGCATCACATGGTTCCTTCAATTCAGTTATTGTAGGTAGGTGAGTAACCATACCTTACTTTTGCATCTCCTTCAACACTGCAAATCCGATGTGTCCAAACCTTTCATGCCAAAGCTTACTTGTGCCCACTCCAACAATGGCTGTAAGAGCACTTAGCTTATACAAGTTGTTCCTTCTTTCTCTTTTGCCAACAATTGTGCCAGCACTATCAAGAATTTCAGCACCTATCTTCTTGAACCTCATTTCATGACCAAGATCAGTTATGGCAGCACTGATAATAGATTTCTCCTCATTTCGAGAACATACAACACATTTGAAAGCTTTTTGACTTCACCATTTGCAGCAACAAAAGAAATAGTACTTGTGCCCGCAGCAGGGCATTTAGCATCATTTCCAACCATCACAGTGATGGATTCTTGTAGAGGCTGCATAGAACTTTATAGACCTTTCTTGTTGGTCATGTGACGGGAGGCCCCACTATCCAACACCCATGAGTCAGTGGTAGATTCTTCTTGCACTGAGGAGCACACTTCCTCAATGGTCACCATGAATAATTCCAACTCTACTTCAGCCGTATTGGCTGTCTCTTTCCCTTTACTTTTAAGGGTACTATTCTTTTCCTTTGGCTTCTTGACCCGACAATCTGCAATTGCATGTCCTTTGTTCTTGCAGTAGAAGCACTCTCCTTGAAACTTCTTCTTGCTGCCCTTCTTCTTTTTGTCACCATCATTTTTGGTGGAGGAATCGCCTTTGCCTTTTGCATTGGCAGAGAATGCAACATCTCCATTGTTGCTTCCTTCTCGAGCTTTTAGCCTCAACTCCTCCTCCATCAATAATGCACAAAACTCCTCAAAAGTCAAAGCTTGAGGTCTCACCTGAGTATTAAGGGCAATTACTAGTCCATCAATCTTTTGTGGACAAATCCGAAGACACCTTCGAGCTAGCTCTTCGCTAGTCTTTTGTATCCCAGCGCTAGCCATCTGGTCGCGCAAATTCATAATCCGAGTGATGAATGCTTCAACCGTCTCTCCTTCAGCAAACTTCTCTGCTGTTAGTTGATTCTCCAAGTTTTGAATCCTTGTTGGTTTTGTGTTTCATACTAACTCCTTAGTACATTCCAAGCCTCTAACGCTTTGGTTGTATGCTGAATCAAAGTCAGAACACTGTCAGAACAGCTTGTAACTAAGGCACACAATGCATCTGCATTCCTTCATTTCCAAGCTCGTAGAAGATTTGCATTCGGAGGAATCATCACACTAGGATTTGATGGGTCGGGGGTAGGCTGTGGTTCTACGTCAGTCCCCAACACAGTCTCGAGAAGCTCATAAGAATCAAGGATAGTTGTAATTTTGAACTTCCACAAGGCGTAGTTTGTACCATCTAACTTGCCTTCGCTAAAGGTTGGTGGACGAATCCTCAGTGTTTGAATAGCCGGTATAGCAGCACCACCTCCTGCACTGCTTCCTGATGCAACATAACCGCTTCTGGAAGTCGACATAGTTTCTCTTTGCTGTTGAAGCCTTTGCCTCTTACACACTCTCCGATCTCTAGAGCCCCCTGGGCTCTGATACCATGTAAAATATTACATGGCGCAGCGAACAGAATCTGAGAAAGAGATAGAGAGTACACAATAGATAAGAGGAGAATCAGTAAATTCTTTAGCTCCAAACAACTGATACAAAGATGGCTCTGTCCACCCGTGCGCTTCCACTGTGTGAAGCTTAGATGGCGATCTAGACAGAAGATAGGTAAAGAGCTTAAGGCTAGCTGGAACAACAACTCTGACTGGGTGAAAGATGAATGATAGATGGCTATGAAGGGGTTTAGCTTTTATAGCCCGCAAAGGCTGTTAGGTCGGCCTAATCAACCTATATATGAGCCTCCACTAGTCGGCCAGGGAATATTCCAAGGAATATTTCCTTTACCATCAGGCCGGGAGCGCTGCCCCCAGACCCCCACCAAGGGGGCCGCTGGCCTCCCTAGGACCCCCCAACTAGAACTCGATGCAATGCGCCTCGAGTTGCTACCAGCTTAACCACTCAGTCTAACCCAAAGATTAGACCCACAATGGTCACCTTTTTGCCATCCGATCACATAGACCTCATCTAATATACAAGTCAGGACTCAACCAATGTCCGAGCTCACATTTGGCTTCTCCTCATAATGGGGGCCTTACAACTTTGAGCACCATGGATCATTAGTGGCACCTAATGAGGGTGGGACATTGATCATATCTAACATTCATAAGGTTGTTCGGGAAGTCATGCAAGACTTGGAGCTGAAAGGGATGGAAAGATTTTGGGCACGAGTGCGGGATGGCCCCCCAGTAGGAAGATAGACTAATGTAGCTATGATGGCAGAAATAAGAGCCTACATGATGTACTACATGTACCTTCTATTACCAAGAATCTATTGTCAGTTGGACAAATGGCAGAACAGAATTTGCAAGAATCTACTATCGGTTGGATAGATGATTTCAACTGATACACATGGCTGTACATTTAGAAGTACAAGGATGAGGTACTTGATGTCTTTAAGCAAATGGGTTTATAAAGAGAAATGCAAGTCAGATGGATCATTGGAAAGGTATAAAGCCCGACTGGTTGCAAAGGGATATGCATAGCAATACGGCCTAGATTATGAGGAGACTTTCAGCTCGGTTGCCAAGATGGAAATGGTGAGAATAGTCATTGCATTAGTAGCTTCTAAGGGCTGAAAATTATGGCAGATGGATGTCAAAAATGCATCTCTGAATGATGACTTGCTTGAAGAGGTATATATGAAGCAACGTGAGGGTTGTGTACACAACCTGAGGTGTATATGGATGCTAGCTAGCAACCCCATCTACCATGCTAGATCCAAACACATAGAGGTTCATTAAAATTTCATCAGAGAAATGGTACTTGCAAGACAGATTGATCTACTTCATGTGAAGACAAAAGACTAGGTAGCAGATATCTTTTTCAAATCACTTGGTAAAGAGAAATTCATTCGTTTCACGGATCTACTTGGAGCACAACAACTAGTTTGAGCTCAAGAAATGGAGTTTGAGAAGGGGGAGGATGAGCTTGATTCTTTTGATCTTAGAACACCTCCATCCATTGAGATTGAGGGTGAAGACAAGAAAGAAGAGATAAAATATGACTTAGACATAGGTAAAAACAAGAAGAAAAAAGTAGAGCTTAGAGACACTACTCTCTGATGTGCCATGCCTCCAACACCATTGTATAACTCTTACAAATGTCCAAATGCTCCCCCAAAAAGACTTGAATAAGTTTGGAATGAGGTGGAGTGAGCATAAGATCAATGGGACTTATTCATACCTCAGGGTCCTGACTATAATGAAAGCTTAAAGTGAAGCTCTTCTTCTTGGGCCTAACAAGTGATAAAAAAGCTCCTTAATACTTTTTTGAATTGATTATATCTAGCTTTTGCAATCACAAGCTCTTTTTCTTCTCGGACCTAAGCAAGTGATGAAAAAGCTCCTTGCGAAATACCTTTTCGAATTGATTATATCTAGCTTTTGCAATCAAAGGATTTGATTTTTTTTTGTTGAAAATCTGATACACAATTTTTAGATAGTAGGTGTAGGTGACATTGGCAAATGAATTATCCAAGAATATTTAGTGCATATAGTAGCCCTGCCACCTAATTTTTTTCCCCTCTGTAACCGTTGCTATTTGCGTCGGAAATTTACCCTACAACCATCGCTATTAGCGTCACTAACCTAATTAGCGAGGCTAATAGAGACGTGTAGTACCAATAGAAAGCGGTATTTGGAGAAAAAATCAATTACTTGAGGCTTCTCCAAATGGTGGATTGGATATTCTTATCCCATGGGATCCACCTTATAGAACATGTAGTAAGATACCACACATGTGTTCAAAAGAAAGGGTATTATATTTAGTAACATTTACATGATTATATTTATAAAACGTATTTTTAAATTACAATTCAAAAAAAAACTTGTAATTTTAGTAAAGTAAAAGGGGTCATTTTAAGGCCTAATAGCATATAAAGAAATGGTAATTCTTAATATCATTTGAATGCATGTTATATAGATGATTTCTTATAGGTGGACTCCTCGAGATTCTCATATAAACATCTAGTGGTCCTTTTACTATAAGCATCCCTTTTGTTAGGGGATACCCATATCTCATCCATGCAAAACTAGAAGTCTAAGTCTTTGATAGTTTCATCCATGTGGGTTCTCCATCCATCTTTCCTATGACATCCAAATAAAATGAACAAATCATTAGTTTCACTTGCCACTATTACATGATGTTTGGTTGTATGTTCCATTGTGAATTTCCATAAAGCTAACAAATTGTGATATGTTGTTGTTGGTGTGTTACCCCATTTCTTCAACCATTTATCAACATCAATGTTATTGATTTTTTCACAAAAACTACATTTTAAGATTTTGGGATCTTCACATAATTCAAAGTATTATGGATGTTTCTCAACATAACTACTTATAACTCTTTGGACTTACTCTACTGTGGGAGCTTTCGCTCAACCGCCAAGACCTACGGACCACTTATTGTTCAAGCGTTCCAAGCGAGCTCTCATGGCTATCTCTCACCTAGCCGACGCGCCGTCGATCCTATGAATGCAGTGAACTTACCTTGATGCTTGATTGAGTGCCCTCCTCTCTCTCACACTTTGGTAGCTCCACGATTCTTGATGCTAGCTCAAGCATCCTCAAGCCTCCTCCTTCTCCAAGCCTCATCCTCCATAGCCGCACGCGCAAGAGAAGAGAAGGAAGGAGAAGAGGAGAAGGGGGGAGGAGATGGTGGAGAGCTTCACCCTCTTGATTCCTCACTCTCTCATATGCTCACTCCCTCACACTCTCACACTCCCTCTCTCAAGAGCACACACAAGGAGAGAAGAAGAGAGGAAGAGGAAGACTAGTTTTGCCACACCAAAGAATGAGCTCTTCATTCACTTTTCAACTTTTTATACAAAACCCTACTTCCCTTTTGGGCGGTCATTCCCTTTTTCCCTTTTTTACATGGCCGGTCATAGCCCACGCCCTGTTTTCCATTGTTCTTTTCTCTTCCTTGCTTTCTTTTCACTACCCTTCTATCTTTACAAATAGCACGGGTGAGAGACCGGCACTCTTTTACAAGATTTTAGAGTGTGCTTTTTATGCGCATTTCCCTTTTTATGGTTGCCTTGGTCTTTGACGGTTGTCCTTGCGCTTTTGGGCTTTTCTCCTTCTTTTCCTTTCGTCGAGCTACCTTCTTTTCGCCTTTGCCCTGCGTCTTCTCTGCCTTCTTTCACTCTTGTCGTGTTGAGGTTAACATTGCCCCCATCCTAGACAAGTGCCAGTCCCATGGCACTTACTGGCGGAGGGAGCAAGTGGTGGTAGGCGCTGAGGACTTCGGGGGGACCGGGGCTTGGGGTCTGCAGTGGCGACTGGGTATGCGGGGGTTGGTTGGGGATGCCGCGTTGGTTGATTTTCCAGCTCGCTGGATGCCGGGTGGGAAATTAGCATGGGAGGTTGATGAAGAATGAATGCCACTTGGGTTGTGGTTGTCGATACCTGCAATTGAAAACCTGTCAGGTGGTCTCTCCCTAGGGGGGGGTGCTAATCTCTGTATTGTGCGCAAGACTTAGTTTGGGAGACAGGTCGAACTCTAAGCAAGCTGAGAGTGTTGTCCTGCACTTGAGGACCCAAACTGTGAATTAGTTCTTTGTAGGTATTATATGAGTGCCGTGCATGTGCATACTTAATTATTACGTAGTTAGGAGATTGGGCGACGGGGGCCGCGTGGAGCAGGAGGGTGGTAATGGGGAGATAAAGTACACCTCAGTTTTTTTTTTTTGCCATGGTTACATGGGAGCGGCAATACAAGGGATAATGGGAGTTCTACCCCTCATCATCCGAATTATGGGAAAGTGTGGGTGGAGGCCGGGGGGCCTTGTTGAGGAACTTCCGGCTTAGCAAGTAGCCTTTAGTATGGAGGCGGGTTTTAAGGGTGGTGGTGGAGAGAAAGGGGTGATTGCACTGTGTGAACTTGCTGTCATTCATGTCTTCCAGTAGTGCAACACAAAAGGATGGCAAAAGGGCAACGCGCATCATGAAACGAGTCATGGTGGTGCTATCTATGGCGTTGGGATTAAAATAAAGGGGCGGAAGGTGGCGCTCTTGGGGTGCAGGTTCCTGGTGTACTAGTATTCTAGTTAATCTGAGGTAGTTACAGGTGGTGATGAAGGCTGGGTCAGGAAAGAAGAGAATTCAGTAAGGAATTTATTTATGGAGCTGTACAAGTCGGGCAGGGTGAAGAGAAGGGTGCTCCTATGGGAAGTGGAGTTGACATTGTAAATAATGGGAAAGTCAAACCTGCCATGGATGGACGGGTTAAAATCCACTCCTACCCTTCGAGGAAACGGCATAAAGGTGGGGTCGTTCCTTTCCGAAGGGAGGGTGTTGCAAAACGCCATCCACGCCTCCAGGTTGACGTCAAAAATGCGCTGCCTCCAGGTAGGTTGGGAACTATATCCTTCCACGGTGCGGGGTACGTGGAGGACTTTGTCCTGCCAAAATTCGCGGTCCTCGGTCCCCCAAGCAGTTGGGTGGGCCTCACGCTCTTCTAACCATCTAGCCTTGAGCCGGTCCCCCATGGCGATGACATCCTCCACCAACTGAATGGGCAGCACCCTATTCAGAGCGGTGGGCAACTTGAAGCGTAGGTCGAAGGGGTCCCGGCTATACTCCTGCTGCTCCCAATCAGCACGGTACTCAGCGGGTGAGTCTTGGGTGTGCAGCGGGAAAGGGGCGGGTCTGGCCTTGAGTTTTCTTCTTGCCTTCTCCACTAGTTTCTTCCTTCGAGTGGTGTGGGCTGCTCTTCATTCGGCGGGTGCGTCATGGGGTGGCACTTCGGTTTGTTGGGGTGGAGGGGGTGGCGGGGCATATTCCTCGTCCTGAGGCCCTAATTCAAGATCGGGCTCACCCCCTTCCGCTTGCTCCTCCTCCTGTGTTTTTTCTTCAGTGAACCCCAGATCATCCATTTCCTGTGTTGTGAGTCCTGCTTGTGCTAGACATTTCCTTTGTTCCTCTAGGCTCTGCGGAGGGCCTCCTAGTTGCAGTGGTACGTGCAGGCCTGCCGTAAGGGCCTTGCGCGCAGTGGTTAGCTTTCTCTGCAACAACTGATCATTGGTCTCTCCTGTTTCTGAGTGGGTGGTGTGGAGTAGCGTGTTGATGAAAGTGTGCTGCTGAGCCATCATAGCAAGTTGGGCTGCCTCTGCTTGGTTTTCAGCCATCACTTTGTCGCCCTCAGCCTTGGCCAGCCGGCGTGCTAGGTCTCGCACTCTCTGCTCATTGTGAATTGCCCACTCCTTTGCCCGCTTCTCCATGTCTTCCAGGCTCTCTCCTTGTCCGAGGGTCATTGCCATGAGCTGCTGTTGTTGGGCTTCGAGCTCCTGGTGCAAACGGGACTACTCTCGGTGTTGCTCTGCAATCTGCTCTTTGAGTTGGTCCTGTGTCGCCTGTAATCGGCGCACCTGTTTTGCCCGCAATTGATCCAGCTCTGCAACATCTTCTCTAATTTTTTCGAGTTGGCTCTGCGCTTCCAAGTTAGTTGCAGATAGCTAGTCATTTCTGCGCTGAAGGTGGGCATTTCTCCCTTTCCCTGGTGAGACGCTCCATCAGAATTTTCCTTCGTCCTTCCCAAGTAGCATCGCGCTTCTTCAGGGTTTTCAGCTCCTCCACCTCCTTGGTGCTGGCTTCCTCCTTAAGCGTAGCAATTTCTTTTTGATACTCTGTTATTTGTCTTACTCTCTCTAGTTGGAGGGCAGCTTGCGATTCGCACTCCGCTACCAGCTCTTCCACCACCACCCTCCTTTCCTGCATGGCTGTTTGCAACTGCGCGAGCAGCTCCTTTACATAGTCATCATAGTGTCCTGCTGGGGGTGGGGAGTCGGGCCTGATCGTAGTAGTGGCAGTCTCCTCCACCTTTTGTCTTTTCTCCTCTGGCCCCTGCTCTAGCTCGGTCGTCGCTGCCCTTTGGCCCCTGAGACTGGGGTGGCCTTGGCTGCTTCCCTTGCCAATTCTCGTTCCACTAAGAATTGTAGCCAAGTAACTATATTGCTTTCATCTACTTTTGCGGTGTGCATCAGGGCGGCCGTGTCAGGGGGCGTCACCTTGAGGGGAGTGGCTTGTGCAGTTGGTGCGGGGGAAGGGGAGGCGGGTCTGATCGGGTCTTTTCCCTTCCCTTCTGTAGGAGGCGGCGGCACGGGTTTCGGTGCACCAGTGCTGGGGCCGGGTGCTTCAGATTCAGATTGGTATGCCCTGCCCGCTCCCTCTATTTCTTTCCTACGCTGTTCCTTGATGGAGCGACGCGTTGCCAGCTCCAATTCTTCTTCTTCTCTCCTCCTTAGCTCTTCCTTAGCTCTTTTTCTTCTTTCCTCTTCTTCTCTTACTGACTCTCTTCAGGCCCATTCGAGCTCCTCCTGCTCTTTTCTCCTTCGCTCCTCCTCTCTCTTTTCATGCAGGGCTTTGGTTCGTTGCTCTGCTTCCCTTTCTGGTGCAGCCTGGCGCTCTTCCTCCTTGTCGGTGTCCGTCTCTGTTTCATCTGATTGTTCCTCCGGTCAGGGCTGGGACTGTGACGGCGATTCGCCTCCTTTTCCGCCGCCTCCCTGTTTGTCCTCTTCAGCACGTCCTTGCCCTATTGCCTCGTGGAGGATTGCAGTGAGGACACCTCCAAACCCTACGGTGGAGGCCTTGGAGGACGAGGCCTTGCGGGTCGATCGAGGCAAGAGGGATTCTCCTGCCCCGGCCCTTCCTCTTGTTGCTAGGGCCTTTGCTGAGGCCTCGATCATCCTTCTCACAAAACCATTGAGGTTTACCTCATCCAGTGCCTGAGCCACGATGCTTTCGAGTAAAGGTACATTTATCCTGGACATGATGCTATTGTACCGGACTCGAAAATAGGGCATGCATCATTTTTGCCTGTAGCTGGATCTCTGGATCAGGGATGTCTGCCAAGTTGACTCCGTTGTTGGTGTGGACTTTCACCTTGTCCATTCCCAACATGGCGTAGATGTCCCTTTTCGGCTTCTTCTCCACCTTGTTCGGAAGTTCCAGAGCTCGTTCTACCAGTTCAGGGGTCAGCTCAACCTGCACCTGTTTGGTGGCTCCTGCATCCCGTACTGTGATGGTGCCTCTGTTTTTGTTGAAGGTGCGGAGGAACTCTGCGCACAGGGCATAGTCTATTCTTCAGCCCACTGCTTCCAGGTATCGTTGTAAGTGGCATTGCTCCATGATCCGTCGCACTGCTGGCTCCTCGATAACCACATCCTCCAAGTTGAATATATGGCGGAACTTCAGTTGATTGAATGCTCTGGTTTCCATTGTGAGGCCGTACCGCGCCTGTTCCTCCTCCAAAAAAGGGAGTTTGCCCACTTTGTCTTGGCCTGCCATGGTTACTACCTGTACATCCAGTCAACTCGCTCCTTAGTATTTTTGGCAACCAATTTGTAGGACAACCATAACAGATTTCATCATTTATAATCATGAGATATATATATTTTTTTTTTATTTTATTTTTTTCAACTTCTATCACCTGTTTCTGCATGGCATTTTAATTTGGAGCTTTTTCATGCGTGGTTCTCTTTTAGTTTTAACTTCCATGCTTGGTTTGCTTTTTAGATTTACTGATTTACTGCCCCACTAATTTCCTGCCCTTTCCCTGGAGGAAAAGAAAAATCCGTCCCAGGATTGGGGTGTGGGCTGCAGGTGTTCAGGTTGTTTTGTGGAGGAGCCAATCGTAGAAGTTGGGGTTATATTCGAGGTGTGCAGCGTGGTCCAGGTCACAGGGTCGGATTCCTACCTGGGTGATGTATGTGAGGACATCAATAAGGAAATCTTCGGAGTTGATCTTACTTGCGATGTGGAGCTCTTCTTCTGTCAGGATACGATCGAGATAGGGGTGTCCTAAGATATGATCGTCCATGGTTCAACCTCGAAGAGTGGTTAACACTCGATACGAGGTGGGCACGACGTATGTGGGATCATACTCGGCCGTCTTGATGGCTCGGTGTTGGTCATTGTGCGGTATCCTTCTGTTGCCCACTTTAATCGAAGAGTGTACCATT
Organism: Lygodium microphyllum; assembly: GCF_053477565.2. Taxonomy (NCBI): domain Eukaryota; kingdom Viridiplantae; phylum Streptophyta; class Polypodiopsida; order Schizaeales; family Lygodiaceae; genus Lygodium; species Lygodium microphyllum. The sequence goes on from NC_141144.1 coordinate 98,230,074, forward strand.
GCTTCAAGAAGGGAGATTCGGTGTCCGCGAGGTGGGACAACCTTGCTATTTCTTGGTTAGTGAGGCTGGACATCGTGCGCGGGTCAAACGATGGGATGAGGCGTTGCCTAATGGCTTGCTCTTCAGAGACCTCGCGAGCGAGTAGCTCAGCGGCGGCAGAGCGTGAAGCTTGTGCGAAGGCAAATTCGAAAGTCTCCCAAGAGCAAGGCATAGTGCGTACGTCTGTTGCAAGGGGTTCCGCTAACAGTCCCAAGTCTAGGCGGTCATAGCTAAGGGCAAGTGCCACAAAAGTGGTGTCGAGTTGTTTGATGCAGTCCACAACGTCGACCCCTGTGTCCTCGGCAAGGTCCGTGGCCAGCGCTAGGAATGACTTCCGTTCATAGGAAGGCTTAAGGCCGTCGGGTGGTTGAGGTTTGTTGGGGCTAGAGGTTCGGTCGGCACAGAGCTGCCGGTGGGGGCCTGTTTGAGTCAGCAGCGTGGCCAACGGTTGAATGGATGGGTCGAGGTTGATCTGAGGAACCGTGCTAGGGTGGTCGGCAGGGCTGCTGGGTTGCGGGCTAGGGTGGTTGGGTGATACCGTCGGCAGTAGTGGCCGGTGTTTGGGCCGTTGGGCGTGTATAACGCCTGTGGAATGACTCTCAAAGGAGTCGGACGACTGGGATGGATTGTGCGGTTTGTGGTCTTGAAGTGTCCGAGGACCGGAATTTGCGATTGACGTAGGAGCAGGACCTATGTCAGTTGGGACCTTGGGGATCCACAGCAAGGCATTCCCTTCATGGTAGCCTTGTGCACGCAGCAGGGTTTTAGGGACCCATATTTTCTTAACCATGCGGCGCTTGTGATGATGGTGTTTTGGTCTTCTAGGTTTAGGTTTGTATGTGTTTCGCGGATCCGCGCGTCTAGTTGTAGACTGATCCCGCGGCTTTTTCGGCACCCAGTGCAAGCGAGTTTGTTGGGGTTTTGCCTTAGGTTTGGTGGGTTGTGGTGCATAGGGATCTGGGTGTAGTAGATATGCACGACCCTCTTTCTTAGTCCTGTGTGCAACTATTTCTAATGGTGGTTCGTTGAGCAAGGTTGGGGTTACGAGGCGCTGGTTGAAAGTCGTGGTAATTGCCACCTTTCCGATTGTTAGGTGGATGCATTGTAACTCATAATCAACATTGCAGCGGGTCTGCTTTTTAAAAGTTCGCCCGAGCAGTGACTCTGCGCCTGCCTCCCTGGCATCGGGTAGGACATAGAACAACATGGGAATAGTTTCAGTCTCAATAGAAACTGCAACCTTGCATGTGCCAAGGAGCGGGTAGGATTGGGCCCCATATGGGTTCAATCTGGCTGCTATGGGATGAAGTGTTGGAGCGCCAAGTTGGGTCCAATGCTCGTGTGTTAAGATGTTAAAATCCGCCCCCTCGTCGATCAGGACGTTGAAGGAGCACGTTTGCTTGGCCGTGATCGTGATGCGGAGGTAGGCGGGTTCAACAAGCTCGTCCTCATCTTCTTCGATTTCTGTAAGTGTGGCTACTCGTATTTTAACAAGCGGTTCCACGATTGGTTGTTCATGCAGTGGGTGCGTGGGCAGATAATACTTTTTGATTCGACTACCGTTAAAGAAGCCGATGCCCTCTCCATCCAGGGTTTCCAGCTCGACATTACCAGTACGGCTGATTGCAATGACCTTAAAGGGCCCAAGACCTCTGAATTTCATCTTCTGTTTGTGTCCTTTAACTGAATAGAGGAGTACTAGGTCGCCCTACTCAAACTCTCATTGCTTGACGTGCTTGTCAAACCAGGTTTTGCGTCTAGCTTTCTCACAAATAAGCGCATGGGTGGCTAGTAGACATACCTGTGACAGGCGTTCTAGCTCGACTAAGCGTTGTGTCCATGCCTCCCTCCCCTCCCATCGTTCTTGTAGTGCTATCCGCAGGCTAGGGACAAAGAATTCTAGGGGGAGAATAGCTTTGGTCCCATAGGTTAGCCTGAAAGGCGTTTGTCCGACGGCCGTCTTATAAGCCGTTCGGTAGGCCCACAGGGCCGCCATCAACTTGTTATCCTAGTCACTTCGTGAGGTTGAGACAACTTTGGTCAGGACGGTGATGAGAATTTTGTTGGTTGACTCAGCCTGGCCGTTAGCCTGAGGGTAGTATGGTGAGGATTTGCGATGGATGATGAGGAATGTGGATAGGAGACGGGCTATCACTTCGTTGATGAAGTGTGTTCCCTGGTCGCTGACCAATTCGATGGGGCACCCAAAACACGAGATCACTTGTTCCCATAAAAACTTGGCAGTTGTCCTAGCGTCGTTTTTCCGCGTGGCTCTCGTCTCCGCCCATTTGGTGAGGTAGTCGGTGGCTACCACTATATATCTAGCCTATGAATATTGTGCCGCAGGGCTGATGGGTCCTATGAAGTCAATACCCCACTTTTCGAAAGGTTGGCGAGCGATGACCGGGGTTAACTCCATCTAATCTTTACGGATTGGGACCCTCATTTGTTGGTACGCATCGCAGTGTTTGACAAATTGTGAGGCATCCTGGAAGAGCGTGGGCCACCATAGCTAGGACTGCAACACCTTCCGTGCTGTCGTATCCCCGCTAAAGTGTCCTCCTGCAATGCCGATGTGCGCCTCTGAGAGCACATCGTGCATCTCATGCTCACATACGCATCTACGTAGCAGACCGTCTTGCCCCAGCCTATAGAGCTGGCCTGCAATCAACTGATAAGGCTGGATTTTTAGGATTAATCACCTAAGTCGTGCTCATTCCATTGGTCGTTCGGGCAGCCCATGCTCGAGTACTTGGACTATGCTCGAGGTCCACAATGCCTTGTCCAGCAGCTTCTCCTGTGTGTATTCGGGACAGATGGTCAGCCATATAGTGTTGCTTTCCCTTCCGTACTACCACTGAGAAGTCGAACTCTAGGACAGGAGAAGCCATCGTGCTATATGCCCTGTAGCGCAAGGTTTGTTGACTAGGTAGAGCAGAGCTTGATGGTCGACAAAGAAGGTGAAGGGGGTGGCAAGCAGGTAATGCCGGAACTTCTTCACGGCGAGCACCATAGCTAATCCTTCCCTTTCTGTTGTTGAATAGTTCATCTCTGTTTCAGTGAGTTGCCTACTTGCAAAACTTACTGGGTAATCTAAGTTATACTCACCTGGTTGGCACAGCACCGCCCCCATGGCGAACTTAGAAGCGTCGATGTGTACGTGGAATGGCATGGTCCAATCTGGGGGTCGTAGGATAGGTGCTGTCATTAGGGCTTTTTTCAGTTCCTCGTAGGCTCGCTGGCAGGCTTCGGTCCACTCGAAGGCAATTAGTAGTTTGTACAATGGCCTAGCGATCAGCGCGTAGTTTAGTACAAACCGCCGGTAGTATCCTGTGTGACCTAAGAAGCATTGAACCCCCCTATAATTACTTGGGGGTGGGAGGTCCACGATAACCTTGACCTTTGAGAAGTCCGTGGCAATGCTGTTCTTGGACACCACGTGTCCCAGGATGCAACCGTGCTTTACCCAAAATTGACATTTCAAGGGGTTGAGGGAGAGACGGTATAAACGGCATCGTTCAAAGACCGCGCGGAGTTTTTCGAGATGCTGGTTCCAAGCTGAATGGACACACAGGTCATCGACGAAGACCTCCAAATCCTTGCAAAGCATATCCTTGAATATGGTGCACATGAGGCGTTGAAAGGTGGCGGGGGCATTGGTTAGCCCGAATGGCATGACTACATAGGCAAAGACACCCCACTCAGTGGCGAAGGCGGTCTTGTGCCTATCTGCAGGGTGCACTTGCACCTGATTGTATCTCGAGAAGCCATCCAAGAAACTGTAAGCTTCCTCACCTGCCACCCTCTCAAGCATGTGCTCAGTGTATGGTAAGGGGTAGTTATCTCTCTTTGTCGCTGCGTTTACTTTCTTATAATTGACGCACACTCGAATCTTGCCGTTTTTCTTCATCACAATGACTATGGGTGATACCCAGTCCGTGTGCTCAATTTCATAAATGAACCCGGCTTGCATTAACTTGTCAATTTCCTCCTTGACAGCATGGGCGTGCTTGGGATTCATGGGGTATGGTCGCTGCTTGACCGGCATTGCATCCGTCGTCATGGGTATGTTGTGAGTCACAACACTCGGGTCCACCCCTCGTAGCTCGTCTAGGGACCAGGCAAACACATCCCGGTACTCCCGCAAAAGAGTGATGAGGTTGGATTCCTCCTCCGTGGTCAGGTCCTCGGCAATGAACACTGGTCGGGGTGTTTCCCGTTCCAGGGCTAGGTTCATCTCCTTGACCTTGGCTGGCCCTTCGATGGGTTCACGGATTTGCCCTTGGCGTTTGGCACTTAGCAGAACCACCACCCTGTCCCCTTTTTTGAATTTCGAAAAGCGCTTCGGGAGGTCTTGCGGCTTTCATTGTTCTTTCGATCGCATGTCGTTGGAGCGCTCTGTTTTATTCTGTCGTAGTCATCGGCGCCTCAAGTGGATGGGCAGATCTCCCCTGGTGCATCTGGCCATGGGTGGCCTAGGGATTTCCGGGTCATCCTCCGAAGTAACTTCAGATTCAGAGTCGAATTCCTCATTTTCACTAGGGGAGGTGGTCTCTCTTGGCGGCCGCAGTTCGGAGGGCGACTCGGTTCTAAGCAGGGCTGCCGCTTTTGGTTGGGTCAGGCTGGCCTGCTTAAAATCCACAGCCCCCATTTGTTCCAACCACACACGATCGCATTTCGCACACATGACCCCTTGGTCCATCCAAATGGATGGCCTCGGCTATGGTTTTGCATCCGCTCAGATTTGTTCAATTTCTCACCCTTCGGTATCATATTCTACCGTGTCCATCTCACCCTCACTTTCTTCATCGAAGGGTTGGCAATCTTCGTATTCGTCGCTGGAATCCGCTTCGCTGGACTGCGCATCATTCTCCAAGGCCTGTTCTGCCTCATTTTGTTGGTCGGGGACCAATGCCCAGTTGTATCTGAGATTTAGTTCGTGCACTCTGGTCCACTTCCATTCGGGTTGTTCCAAGAGGTCTTGGAGCGGCTTGAGATTGGCGGCTGCGTTGCGCTCCAGTTGGTTCGTTAGGTGTCCCAGTATCCCTTGAAGTTCTCTCCTATTGGTTGGTACTTGGAAGGCGACAGGTTTAGGTCCCCGTCATGGAGGCTTACTGCCATCACGTAGACAGGCGTGGGCTGTGTTTCTCTTGGCTTGCCAACTGTTTGGACAGCCTGCTTGTACGCTTCCTGATTTGAGAATGGCAAATCAAGCGTAGCGAGAACGTGCATCCAATCCCGCTCGTCCTCCGGGTAAGGGATATACTTCGTCAAGGACCCGCGGGGTTCCTTGTTCTGGTCGGTTCCTTTGAGGAGAGTGGAGATGGTATCTAGGTCGACTGGTAAGGTCTTCCAAGTGTCCATCTCTATTCTCACAGTGTCAGCTCGGTTGCCCAAGAAGATCAGGTTGTTACCCCAGTCTTCGATAACTTTGGCATTGCACATCCAGGGTCGACCCAATAAGATGTCATAGTCTACTTTCTTCATGACGATGAAGTTGACAGAGAACTGGATTCCTGCAATCTTCACTGGCCAATTCTTCAAGACCCCGAATGGTCTCACTCGCATGCCATTTGCTAGTGTGACGTTAAACCGGGCAGTTTTGACGGGTGGGTTTCCCCACTTCTGTAGCACTGCATGGTTAAGCACACTGACCCTTGCGCCTGTGTCCACTATCCCCCTTCTCGTTGTGTCCCCTAGGGCTAGGACTGGCAGGACTGCGTGCATTTCTGAGCCCTCCTAGAAGGCGTTCATGTGCAAGGACTTAGGGCTTGAATGGAGCATCAAAATTGGCAGGTGCGTTTTCGCATCCTGGTCTTGAGCATTTCCTGGCACTTGCTCGTGCGGTCTGTCGATCCACCGCTTAAGATCCTGCCACAGGGTCGACTGCTGCCTGAGCAGCTCCCCCAGCGCGACCGTTATAGGGGTGGTTACTAGTGTGGTTAGGAGATTGCTAAACCCTTGTCCTGCTCTATGTTCAGACTGTCCGGGCCAATGGCCAGGGCTGTCTTGTGGTTCTGTTACGTCTAGGCCTGGCCTTGCCCTCGTCGGTACTGCTTGTGGCGTAGCCACCTCGGCAGACTTAGGGTGGGGTAGCGATGATGGTGCACTCATGCTGGAGAGGTCCTCAATCTCATCCTCCGTGATGGGCTCGACGTCCTTGAGGTGCTGTTGAGCCTCCCTCACCCATTCCTTTACCTTTTCTATGGCTTCCAATTTCTGCCTGGGGTGTGGGTATTCCCCCACCTTAGCGCTCTCCGGTTGCGCAGTTCTAGGGGCTGAAGTTTCTGCCTCTGCGTCTGAGACTTTCTTGCAGTGGGGCAAGGTCGTGATGTTGTCAGTTTTTAGTGCGACCTTAGCCTCTGACCTCTTCTTTTTCCGCCTACGGCTTTTCTTTCCTACAGAGACAGCGTCGAAGTTGCTAGGTCCTGGCAAAGAGACGACGGCCTGCTTCGTTTGTGCTCGGGTCATCACTCGTAGAGGGATAGGTGTGGCCTCCCCATCGAGGTTTTCAACACCAAATAGTCCCAACGGGACGGATGGCAGATTGGCCGTCCCAGAAGGCAGCTTCCGCTTTGGGCAATCTATAAAAAGATGAGTGATTCCGCACTTTGCACACCTTTTGTCGGTTTTGTCCCTATTTTGCTGCTCTCTTTCTGGGCACCTTGACGAGACGTGGCCGGGATGTCCACATGTCCAACAAGTGACTGGATCCGGTGGTTGCCCTCCTAGGCCTCTACCCTGTCCTCGTCTTAGTGCCATCACCAGTACTGGTCGATAATCCATGAGGATTGCATTGCCCTCGTTGTCATGCGAGACGTACGGGTACATGTAGGTTTCCTCGTCACTGGGCTCCTCTACGTAATGCACAGGAGCATCGCTCAGTGGGTGGGTCACATAGGGACTAGGTGGCCTAGGGATACCGGTAGGGTTTATGTCCAGCCTAGGGACCACTGGCTTCGTATCGTTAGGTGCTGGTAGGGCAAGAGGAGCTCCCCTTCCGTAGAATGGCTGTGGCCTGTTAGCCGGATAGAGCTGGCCGTAGGGCTACATGTACGGCAGTCGTTGCGGTAGTCTGCAGTGTGCGGCATCATGGCCGAACCTTCCGCAGTTGGTGTAGGGTCTCGACCTAGGGTCCTGACATTCTACCGACAGGTGATTTCCTCCGCAGTACACGCATAGGTGTGCTGACGCGTAGGTCGCCTTAACATGTCCTGTATTTTGGCCAGTTCTGTCTTGACCTGGGCCAAGCCATGGTCTGCCTCGGTGGACTTCCCCTTATCGTAGGATGGCGTGTTGGATCGCTCGCTAGAGGTTGGTGTTCGTTCTAAACTCCGTGGGTTGACTTCTTCCGGGTTTGAGCTCCTGGAGCTCCGCTCCCTCAGCTGGTCATCGACCCTAATGGCCTCCTCGAAAACTCTAGCCACCACGTTCCTTTGCAAGCTCGAGTTGCCTGCTAGTGCTTTGTACAATTCTTCATCCGAATCCCGCTGATGAACACGGTTGACACTGCCCTGTCGGTCGGTCTTTCGCCCAAGGGGATTCTCTTAAGGAGACCTCTAACGTGGGTGACGTAGTCGCGGATGCCCTCCTTCTCCTTTTGCTTAACGTTCATCAGACGCACTAGCAGGTTGTCAGAGTATCCGGGTTCGGAAAATCTCTTAACAAAGAGATCCTTGAGGTTATTGAAATTGGCTTGTTCTACATTATCTAGACTTGTATACCACGTCCTACCCTTATCGCTCAAGCAAAGTCTGAATGCTTGCAAACGCTGGGTTTGGTCATTGAGGCCATTGGCTTCGCAGACCTGTTCGAACTGTTTGACAAAGCTGTATGGGTCGTCCCGTGGTTGGTACTTGTCGAGTTGCTTAGCGACAATAGGTATTTTGGCCTGGCTCTTTGAGCCTTGGGTTGCCCCTAGTCCTGCAAGTAGCGAGGTTGCTAGTGCAGCGGCATTTTGTTCCGCCGCGGTGTTATTGAACAGCCGTTTCATGAGGAGCTCGCCCAGCGTCAGGTCTCCCTCGAGTGCTCTCTCTTGGTCTGTTCGGTTTCGGCCAGCCAAGTTCAGCACTCGCTGCACCTCATGCAGCTCCATGCTTTGCCTTAGGCTCCTGGCTTGTTGGTCCCTATTATAGTCTGCTATGCCCTGTAACGCCTTGCGGGCTAGCCTCCTCTCCTCCTCTAGGTCTGCAATAACTGCCTCCACTGTCCTGCCATGGTGTTCGTACCGGGCGTGCGCATCGTAGCTGCTCACCATTTGTTGTATGGCTTCCGAAAACATGCTAACATCTAGCTCCCCCGCAAACCGATGATCTGGAACTCCCTCTGTCATGGTGAAATCCTCACGCCTGGTTGTCAGTCAAATCCTTGTCGTTGTTGCTCCTTGCTTGATCCTGCCCTGCGCTCTGTGCGTCTGTCACGCTTGGGTTTTCTCCTAGTGGTGGGTTTTTTTGGCAATTTATCTGAGTGAGTTCTTTTTAATTTTTTGAATGCAGTGCTCAACTTAGGGCCACTCGTAATTGTGTTATCCTTGTGCACTCATGCTCAAACAGGCTTTTGACTTTCCTAAGTGTTCTTCAAGTGCGGAAATTCGATCAAAGTGTTGTGAGTGCTTTCCCTGTGTCTTGCCTACTCTTGTTCGTTTTGGGCCTAACAGGCTTTACTACTCCATTCCTGGCCACCTCATGGGTCACAGGGCCTCATGCTGCTTCTTGTTGCGCACGTGGGGGGTGGACCACTGGGGGAGAGCCCCAGTGTGCTCCTAGATGGGTCAGGTTTTGTTCTGGGTTGACTTGGAATTGGACGTTCGATTTACCAGTGGTCCGATTTACCAGTGGTCTGATTGCGGGGATTGGACCAGGTATGTCAGGGCGAAGTGGGGGTCTTAGGGTCCGCGTGTCCGATTCTCAAGAATCGGACGGGCGAGTGTGCGAGGAATCGGTCCGATTCTAGGAGGTCCAATCGGACATGGTTCGACTGGTGACGTGTATTACTCCGTTCGATCGGACCGGTGGGTTCGAGTCGGGGCGTCTGAGTGGTCCGAGTGGTTGAGTCGGACGACTTGGTCCGAGCGTCCGCTTTTAACAAAAGGGACTGGTCGGTTCGAGTGCCACGTGGCACATCCGATCGGACCAGTTAGTCCGAGTTAGTGATTGAGTGGGAGGTCCGATCGGACGATTGTCCGAATGTCCGATTCTGGGAATCGGACACTGGGCCGACCGTCCGATTCCGCCGTTCCGATGGGTTGCGCACACCGATTTGCTCGATTTGTACTAGGTGTATTATCCTATTGGTTGTGCGATTGCCCCGCGACAGAGTTGGAGTGGGGTGGACAAGATCGATTACCTGAAGTCGTCGAATGCAATGTCCTCCTAGCTCCCGTCGATTGGACAGCTGCCCAGCTCGCTCACTCTCTCCCTCTCTATCTCTTTCGCTCTCTGTTGGTTGGAAATGGGGTCCTCCTGCCCCCCCCCCCCCCAGAGTTTTATACTCTGCTAGTTCTTCCCTACACCCTCTAGGTTCCGTCCCTGGTGTTCCTTATGCCATTACCTCGCATCTACTCCATTTTTTCCCTTTGTTCATGTGATTTCTCCCTTGTTTCACAGCAGCAGCCCTCTGCCTCTTCGTGTGCGATTTCCTACTACTAATCTATCCTAAACACATCCTGAATCGAAAACAAAACACTGAACCAATTTCTCCATGTTTTCCAGTCATTAATAACCAGATTGTTCAAAAACACTTACCTGTTCTGAAGATTTAAAACACCAGACTTCCTACCTATCTCAAGCTCCATTTCAGGGTGAATGCCCTACTTCGGTGCTCGATATGGGGCACGCAAGTGCTTGAGCTTGAATCCGTTGGTCCCGGCAACGGAACCAAAATGTGGGAGCTTTCGCTCAACCGCCAAGACCCACGGACCGCTTATTGTTCAACCGTTCCAAGCGAGCTCTCATGGCTATCTCTCACCTAGCCGACGTGCCGTCGATCCTATGAATGCAGTGAACTTACCTTGATGCTTGATCGAGTGCCCTCCTCTCTCTCACACTTTGGTAGCTTCACGATTCTTGATGCTAGCTCAAGCATCCTCAAGCCTCCTCCTTCTCCAAGCCTCATCCTCCATAGCCGCGCGCGCAAGAGAAGAGAAGGAAGGAGAAGAGGAGAAGGGGGGAGGAGATGGTGGAGAGCTTCACCCTCTTGATTCCTCACTCTCTCACGTGCTCACTCCCTCACACTCTCACACTCCCTCTCTCAAGAGCACACACAAGCAAGGAGAAGGAGAGAAGAAGAGAGGAAGAGGAAGACTAGTTTTGCCACACCAAAGAATGAGCTCTTCATTCACTTTTCAACTTTTTATACAAAACCCTACTTCCCTTTTGGGCGGTCATTCCCTTTTTCCCTTTTTTACATGGCCGTTCATAGCCCAGGCCCTGTTTTCCATTATTCTTTTCTCTTCCTTGCTTTCTTTTCACTACCCTTCTATCTTTACAAATAGCACGGGTGAGAGCCCGGCACTCTTTTACAAGATTTTAGAGTGCGCTTTTTATGCGCCTTTCCCTTTTTATGGTTACCTTGGTCTTTGACGGTTGTCCTTGCGCTTTTGGGCTTTTCTCCTTCTTTTCCTTCCGTCGGGCTACCTTCTTTTCACCTTTGCCCTACGTCTTCTCTGCCTTCTTTCGCTCTTGTCGTGTTGAGGTTAACATCTACATAGCATGGAAACAAGAATATTGAAGAAGTTTATCAAATATTTTCTTCATACCACTTGCATCCATTCCAATGATTAATTTCTTGAAGTATTTTACCATGGATTGATATATCCAATATTTTTTATTCATCCACCACCTCATTATTGCCTTTTGCCTAGAGTTGTCCATTGCCTTTAGTTCCTTACACTTTTGAGAAACCCAAAACTCTTTCTTTGTTTTTCTATAGTGAAGTTCAACCTCTTAATTCAATCATGGAAAGCTTATATTGGGTTTTGTTTTTGAATTAGTACTTTCAATGGATTACCCTATAAGAAACATAAGACATGTTATTACTAGCCATTCTACTTTGAAATGAAACATTACACCTTTTGCACTGACTTCTAGCCATGCTAGCTATGTATATAGGAGTCAAATTAGATACATCACAAATAATGTAGAAGAGGAGGCAAGAGAGTGCTTCCTAATACTACATTGGAGAGAGATTGTATGTGCATGTCACTTATGGTGCTTGTATAAGATTTTCTTAGATGTCACACTTGCACATGTACATTACTCTAGAAAGAAAGTTAGAGAGAGAGAGGTGGAGCTTGTAGAAAATATAGATAGAAAGTTCTAATAGAGAAAGCTCTTAGAGAAGGGAGGGGAGCATTGTTTAATTTATAGTAGCATGTAAAGGAACACACACACATAGAGGTGTGGAATATTATATCCATCCAAAATTTGTGACTTAATGCAACCTCATTGGAAAATTCTTAATGCATTGTTGAATGCACCACCATACCTTGTTCTATGAGAGAGAGAGAGAGAGAGAGAGAAAAAAAAAGTTATATTAACGTCTTCTAAAGACCAAAACTGGCCTATGAGACAAACTGTGATACAACTGATGAGGTCCAGCTATCCAAAATAAAAGTGCTGAATGAAAAGCTAAAAACTGGAAACTGAAAATACAGTGCTGTGAGTGTGATAAGTGTCGTGTATGTGTATGTGCGTATGTAGCTCTGGTACTCCAGATAATGGCTACAAAAGGGGAACAAATGTCCGCTGTGATAGGGGAACAACTGTCGGCTGTAATAAAGTGGTGCGATGTGTATATGTAACAGATGCAGGGAGATATACTATCCCGGGATGTAGTAGTAGTCGTCGAAGTCGCTAATAGTAGGTGATCCCTCCTGGATGCAGGATGTGGTACATCGGCGGTGGAGAAAGAGCAAACTGGAGATCTGAGATCCAATGTGTCGAGTGTCGTCGGATCTCATTCTACTGTCGATGTAGATCAAGAATCCTCTGGATCTCCTGTCGGTGTGGCTGTGGGGCCCAAAACCCACGGATCCTCATGCGGTGTCGGGTACGCTGGTCCTTAGCCTGTTGTAGTGTGAGCCTGGAGGTTTGGCTGGAGGCTGGTACAGTAGCTCTCACTCTGTCTGTTTGAAATAACTGTGTAATAGTCGTCTGGGTGGGCCCCTCTCTGACTGGGACCCGCTGTGTGCTCTACTCTCTGATGTGCCATGCCTCTCCCAAAAAACGGCCAAATGATCTCTGATCCATATCAGTCATACATCCCTAAAGTGAGCTGCTCAATGTGTATCTAGATAAAGAGAGAGAGAGAGAGAGAGAGAGAGAGAGAGTGTGTGTGTGTGTGTGTGTGTGTGTGTGTGTGTGGTTTGGAGTTGTCTATTCTAGATGCAACAAGCTTACAACTAATCATGAATTTTATTAAATGGAGAAACAAGTATTTTGGTAAGTCTAACAATATGAGATTTTTATTATCAAGATTTTTTCTGAGACTTGAAGCACTTTTAGGTCTCTACTTTTAAGCACAAAAAAACAATGTCCTAGATATCACTATCTAGGCCACCTACACATGCAAGTTTCCCCTGTGTGTATGGTTTGTCTTTGTCAACCATAGGAGTTGCTTGATGCTTCAACTTTGATTTGGACTGTAAAGGTTGATCCTAGTTGATTTTACAAAACTCTTACATATGCATATATACCATGGGAACATGTGTCTGATTTCATCTTTGGTGAGAGTAAGATATCAATGAGAGGTCTCTCCGTTGAGTGCTACTTGGAGCAGAAGGACGCTTGGGTACCAGGGGGGCTTTGGCTGTAAATCCCTTGCCTTTCAGACCCTGCACAAGAGGCTAACATGACTCGGGATTGGATCTCGAGGCCTGCATACTAGTCTAGGGGGAAATTTTGGATTAGTGATCCGTGTGGATTGCTGGATAGCCTTCGGGCGGATTGTGGATAAGCCTACGGGCTAGACTTTATGTATTTCAAAGATAAATATGATAAACTATTAAAAATAAACTTGTTTGACATTACTTTTCTATGTCAAGTGATATGATTACGTGAAGGAACTAGTGCCTAACGGGCTAATTAAGGAAGCTGATTGATACATGTTTAATTGAATGTGTTAGGTAATTAAAATAACTAAAATAGCCTGAGGAAAGTGCGATGGATGTGGCCATAGGTCCGTCCTACAGATGGGTGGTCCCAGTTGGCTGAAAACTTTTCTCAATTAAGATGGATAGCAGAAAGATCGTTCAAAGAACACGAACAACAAGAGCGTTGACCTAGAGTAGGGGAACGGAATGGGACTATGCTTTATGGCAGAGAGGTTGAGCTTCGCATCCCTCTCATTTCCCATTCTCCTTGAGCCAAGTACAGCATGAATGCACTTCGGACCTGGCGTTTCTGTGTAAAGTAGTTCACTCGAGTTCGACGCTAGTTGCCGTTAGGAAATGACCAATAGGGAAAACCCTAATTCAGGTCGGTCCTAAGTGGGAACGATTGGAATACTTCGGCTACATGGCAGACATGGAAAGTCCTAGACCTTAAACCCCGTGACATTCCATGGGAGTGCCAGGCGGAGCTTTCTAGACATCCTTTTCGATGGACTGCTAAGACGTGTCCTGAAGATAATAGGTGGACATGCTACAATTGGTATCAGAGCCAACCAATGAAGGATTTGTTTTTTACGAAATCTTAATAAGATAAAGTAAAGCAAATGTTGATGTCCAAATATTTACTTACTTCCAATGGTGTCATGGAGAACTATAAAGCATGGAATAGGTTCTTGGTGTTCTGCATCATGTTTATGACTACGATGCATTCCTCGCATTATCGACAAAGGGTTGAGATGATGAACATCCTAGAACGTATCTATAATCCATCGCCTTTGTACATGGAACGAAGATGGACGGGTACCTCAGGAATCTACTATATAGCTGCCCACCAGTTTGCATACCTATAGACCAACCTAAAGAGGATCAAGTAGTTGGAAGACCTAAAAGTCGTGAAGCTATTCATTTTTGTAGAAGCTCACGTAAATTCAACTTTACATATTCGAGGTCGGAAGGTCGAACTAAACTCATATGTATATGAGGAAGTGACTCGTGTAATTCCCACTGATAGGATTAAAGTATTGGGGTGCGATGAGAAGAATGGGTTCCAAAGGAAAGGATACCCTGAACTTCCAATGAGTTAGCGATTCTTGAAGATCCATGACCCAAAACCATACTATTATATAGTTCCTATAGATTAATGTAATACAACATTATTCTCCCCAAACTAAATGTAAATAGTTGGCTTATCATCCCAAGACATGTTGTATTCCGAAAGGGCTATGCCCATATAAATACAATAAGGCTTCTTTTTATCAATGTTTGTTCCGTCGTTGAGAATTGATAAGAAGTTGAGTGGTTAGATTACTTGGATTGATTGCTGAAATGGAAATGAAATATAAATCACAGCATTTAACGAGTAAAAATGATAAGAAATCTTTGTCCAGGCACAACCCCAGGTAAAGGTTCCTAGTTCGCCTCCTACATCAAGTACTGCTGTAATCCAGGAGAAGAAATTTCTTCTCAAGCAGATTAAGCCACCCGAATTTGATGGGAGAGACAGGTTCGTCCAAGCAGATGTTGAAATTTGGATTGAATCCATGGAGGATTACTTTGAAGTAGCCGGTACTGCACCCGCCAATTAGGCTATGCTTGCCGAGTTGAAGCTCACCGACGAAGCCAGGCTTTGGTGGAAGCAATGGTGCAGAGATCAAGGGATTGCAGAAGGATCCGTTACCTGGGAGAAGCTGAAGAAAGCCGTGCATTGAGATTTATATGGAGCAGCCTAAGGCCTTTGCAGAACCTGGCAGGGAGCACCTAGTGCACAAATTGAAGAAAAGTCTTTATGGCTAGAAGCAGGCACCTAGGGAGTGGTATCATAAGTTTGATGCCTTTATGCAGTCACAGAGCTACAGCAGGAGTACTATGGATCCATGTCTTTACACAAAGAAAGCCTATGATGGTTCTTTATTGATTTTGGTACTCTATGTGGATGATATGCTGATAGCAAGGAAAGCTCATGATGAGCTAGATGCTCTTAAGACTCAGCTCAAGAAGAGCTTTGAGATGAAAGATCTGGTACAAGCCACTGACATACTTGGTATGCGCATTAGACACAACAGGCATCAGGGACTTCTCTACTTGTCACAGAGGGAGTACATCCATAAAGTCCTTGAGCGCTTCCGTATGCAAGACGTAAAGCCTATTGGCTATCCATTGTCTTCTTATGTGAAGGTATCACAGAGGCTGATTGTCCGCAGACAGATGAGTAGAGGGCCGAGATGGCCAAGATTCCCTACGCATCCACAATGGGTAGTCTTATGTATGCCATGATAGCCAAATATTGCCTTTGCAGTTGGTGTTGTGGCACACTATATGGCTACACCTAGCAAGAAGCATCGGGATGTCGTGAAGGGTATCATGAGGTACCTGAAGGGCACTGTAGATATGTGCATATGCTATGGTAGCCAGGATACAAGAGTCATGGGGTACACTGACTCTGATTATGTAGGACATGCAGATAGTAGGAAGTCCACTTCCGGCTATGTATTCACCTGTGCTAGAGGTGTTGTTTCTTGGATGTTCAAGGTGCAAAAATGCACGGCCCTTTCTACTACAGAGGCCGAGTATGTTGCAGCCACTGAGGCTTGCAAGGAGGCCATTTGGTTGGGTCGTTTAGTTGCTGACCTTGGTATTGATGATATCCCTACACTGCATTCGGATTCTATGAGTGCTATTCAATTAGCCAAGAATCCAGTCTTCCATGCGAAGACGAAACACATTAAGGTGAGGTATCACTTCATACGTGGGGTAGTTGAGGACAAGTCTGTTGACCTTGTCAAGATCTCAACTGACCAGAATCCTACAGATTTGCTCATCAAAAGCCTCTCTACAGAGCGCTTTGCCTTCCTCATGAGGTTGATGGGCGTGGGATGAGATGATGTCTTTCCTCATCCTGTTGTACATGTTGTACTATCTTTTTTCTTTTTCTTTTCACTCCTCACTAGGGAAAATTCACCTTTAAGTGGGAGGTTGTTGGGGGTAAAGGCGGCTCCGCCTAGCCGCCTGTGTATTACTACATTGATAGTCATCACCACTGCACACTACAGGTGGCGGGCACCCATCAGCTTCACTTTATTCTTTATTCTTTTAGTGACAATTTGAATAAAGGAAGGCCCGGTCACACATTGTGACTGTTGGAGTTCCCATTTCTTGTCTCTCTCTTTCTTGCTCTTGCTCTCCCGCCATAGCTCTTGGGTGCAAGCTTCGATCCTTCTCACCTTTCATGCAAAGAAAAAGCAAGACAAGAGAAAAAAGTATCATGGCAATGAATAACGAGGGGAGATGATGATCTAAAATTATATCTTTTGTCTGTGTGTTTGATTTTGAAGCATGCTAAAAAGGTGGCACTCTATTTGAAAGTAAGAGAACACTGTGAATTGACTTTGTCTTCTTATGATCGTGCTCCAAAATGGCAGTGACATGACATAGTTGTACTACATAGTGTGGTGGACTCCGCTCTCCATGCTTGTGCCCTATGAATTCCTTATGTTGATTTCAATTCATCATAGCATCAAGCTTGTAGCCAGAGTCTGAGCTCTAACCATCATGTCTGAGGTGATGATCAAACTAGCGAATGATGTTCCATTTTGCATGTAGAGGTATCACATGAATCCACACATGGCCAAATTGGTTAAGGATGATCTGGATTGACTCCTCCAAGTCAGATGCTCCAATAGATCAAGAAAATGGATTTTACAATTGTCATTTTCCTAAAGAAAAACATGAAATTACGGATCTGTGTGATTATAGAAAATTGAATGCTGCCACTATCCTAGACCCATTTCCCATTCCATACCTTGACACCATCTTAGATAAGGTAGCTAACCATGAAATGTATTCTTTTCTAGGTGGCTTCAATGACTACCTTCTTCCTAGTCATTCTCAAGAAATCCTCTCCATACTACCCGCAAGAAAATGGCTTGGCCAAATCAATCAATAAGACCCTATGCAAAATCCTTACCAAGTCAATGGAGCAACACAGAAAAGATTGGGATACAAAGATCCCAATAGCATTATGGATTTACCGCACATCCTTCAAGGTGGCAACATGCCTTACCCCTTACAAGATTGCTTTTGCCATCAAGGAAATCATGCCTTTGGAGTTCATTTTTTCCAATCTTTGGATTACTATGGAAGGTTTACTTCTTCCACAAGAGTTCCTTCCATTCTAGATTGAGAAACTAGTAGAAGTGGATGAAGATTGGATTCAAAGTTCCTACCTATTGTCAAAAGTCCAATTTTGGCATAAACACTAAGCAAATTACCTCTCCAAGAAGCACCTCTCCAAGCAAGGACAAGGGTTTTGGTCTTCAAGAGTTGGATGGACAAGCTTCCCAACAAACTCAATATGTGATGGAGCAGCCCTTTTTGGATTTGTCATGCAATTCCATCTAATTCTTTTTAGCTTGCTAATTTACAAGGAAATCTCCTTGCATATCCGGTCAATGGATTTTGATTGCAGCACTACTATGAGGATGGATAGGTGTGCCCTTTCCCAATCACTCTGGAGTGCCATCAATACCCAAAAGTGTCCCCCTCCATACTCAATTCTAATTACTCTCAGTCCAATTTCAAATCTCCAATGATTAACAAACTCCATATTGAATTTGATCCAAAATCCACAACTTATGATGACATGGCCCCTTTTAAATGTTTTTTATCATATTCCAATCTTATGACTCCTACCAATAGTGCTACGATGTATCAAGAAGTGCATAGCATTCATTATTTACTGTGGTTGTAGTTTTCGACATGGCACACATTCATTGGCCACATTCAAACACTTGAACCTCCATGCATCAATGCCCCTCAAAAGCAACTTTCTTATTTTCCCCATTATGTCTTTTATTATTATCATTGCCATTTCATGCTCTCAACACACTTTGTTTGTTTTCCCTTCTCCTTCATTGATAGCTTCTCACCACCACTATCAACACAGTTTGTTTGTTTTCCCTTCTCCTTCATTGATAGCTTCTTGCCACCGCTGTCAACCATGTTTACCTCCTATCTTTGCCTCAATAGGATAACACCATTACTCCTTGAGCACCAAGAGCCTATCAAGCCTTGGGTGCACAACCTGCACCTTTATGCCTTCCTCATTTTTCCCTGGGAGAGCACCTCTATCCACCTCGAGGCTAAATTAATCCTCTAGGAGATGAATTATGACTCGCAAATCAAAGTGTCAAGGCATCAATACAACCTCACCCACCAATGCCTGTATAAGCAATTACACCTCTCCATGGATGGGGTGTCAAAGGCCCCTTATCAACTCCCCAACCTCGACATGGAAGCTATCTTTGGGCCTTCCAAAAAAAATAAATATCACCTCAACAGCATGGTGAGCAACCACAAATCAAAACAAGAGGTACTAAATTTTTTCCTAGAGCCAGTGTACTTGTAGGCCAAAACCTTCAATATCTCCTATAAAGTTACATCTATGTCTTTCCCACCCAACACTCCAACCATAGCTTGGGTAGGAGTCTTTCAGAAAGATTGTGTGTGGAGTGCAAGAGAGTGGCGACCTACCCTCCAGATGTGAAATCCTTGAGGTTCATGTATGCCCAACATTTCACTTTTCTTTTTTCCCCTACTATCACTATGGATCCTCCCTGCCCTATTTCCATCACTGATTCAAGTGCATCCATTTGCCTTCCCCTCCACATGATACTGCATAGGCCCAGCTAAATGAATAGCTCAATAGAGTATATAAGCGTAAACACAATTCGATTTGTTGGATGCCCTAAAAACAAGGCTAGTGTGAGGAGTGACCTTGCAAGCAACTCTAGTCCCCCCCTCATCCCACCTTTGTAACAAAAGCCTCTCACTCTAACTAGAGCAAGCTTGACTTCAAGTCCAACTATACTCTATTGTTGCAAACCTACCACAACCAAAAACATAGCTACTAGGAGGAAGCTTCATAGATGGCCAATCAAACTACCACAACTGTCATAGGGATTACCACTATCTCAACCCCAGCCTAGTCCACACCCCCTACCTCTACCACTGATATTCACATCCCATCAAAATTCTACCCAAAAATTACACAATGCTACCTCACCTATGTGGTAGCAAGAATCTACATGCATTAGCAGGTTTACATGCTCTAGACAGAAATAGAGCAAGTTTGATTAGGAGAATGTGACCCTCTGGTTAGCAATGGCACAATAGGCGGAACTCCTAGGGTAATGGTAGCACCTTCTGGCTTGTCAAGAGGCTCAGCTAGACTTTTGTGGACTCCATCTAGGAGTAGCTCTAGCAAGCACAAATGGAGTCCATCTTCCTGCACGGATAGGTGGCAGTGGAACCCTAATGCAAACAAATCTATATCCATCTCTTCCAATACCTTGCAAGAGTTATAGGAGTCCTTCCAAGTGGAGATACACAAAGTCTAGGATGAGAGGATGCAATAATTCCAAGCCGCACTAGTGTATCCTTGTTCTCAGATGTTGCCTCTATCACCTCATGATGATGATTCAAATATGTAGTCCACACTTTCATGTAGCTATCATTGGTTTCCCCTTCCTAGTTGACCAGTAGTCCCAAGGTAGGTGCTCAATCTTCTTCATCCCCTACTATCTCTTCTTTTACAACAAGCTTAGTAGCCAAACTCTAGCATTATGCTAAGATCCCCACCACACTTGTGTTCCCCAAATGTTCCTGTGGAATACGGCAAGGCAATAGCAACCCTAACACCCATTTCAGTGGCCACATATGTTGCAGATCATGGCATGGTGGGCCTAAAGCCTATCTCAATATATGGAGATCTAACTCAAGAGGAGAAAGAGCATACCTTGCAAACACCCAATTCACAAGAAAGAACAACCCTGATGCTAGCCTCATCTAGTAAAAGGCATGAAGTACTCAAAGAGGAGCCCATTTCCCTCAATAAAGATGAAGAACCACAAAAACCCCTTGACCTAGACTTCTTTGATTTCTTAATTGGCACTTCCTCTAAGTATCCAAGTGACTTCTGCCTGGTGAGACACTACGATCAACAGTGGAATACTGCCCGTGGAGTGTATTGATGTACTCCAAAACTATCATCACCAACTTTTTCTAGATGTAAAGGGCAAAAGAAAATTATCTATGGGACCACATACTACCATTTTTTCAAAAGATCCTAGACTAGATGATCCACCATGGTACCATTTCTTCCTTTGCTTTGCCTCACCCGGTCCCATCAACTCCCACACCAAAAAGTCCCCACACTAGAGCCCAAGCTTCCTCTATGTAAAAAAAGCCCACTATGGATCACAAATACCAACAATAGCATAAGTCAAAGGTGCCTAATCCCGACATCAAGCTATGAGGTGGAGCAACTCAAAGGAAAATTGATGCATGCAGAGGCTCTATCTTCTAAGCTTGCCGTGCACATTTACTCTCTTGAGGATGCTACTACCCACCAAAACGACCACATTGAACATCTCAAGTATAGCAACTCATGGTGGTGAGATACAAGTGGACTCAACCTCAGAAGGCCCTTCAGATGGGTGCCTACTACCAAGCCCTGGCTGCAAAACTCCTATTCCACAACATCCCCCATCCCCCGCACTCAACCCGCATTGATCTCTCGCTCCAATAGCACCATTTGAACTACAATCCACTCCAACCCCTGCAGCCTCCTCCTCCAAGTCCTCTCCCATAGCCTCCTCCTCCTCTAGGTCCTCACCTAGCCTATAGCCCTTGCCTCCTCCTCCTCATCCTAGTTTGCCTATTCCTTATAATCTACCAATTCCTGGCCCTAGCATCAGCTCAACTAGCATACCTTGAATGTTTCCACTCTTGTTGGTGGCAACTGAGTGTCACTAAGATGATGGTAGTGGCATAGTAATGAAGACGGCTTTGTAGCCAAGTATAGTATCAAAATGACTTCAAGACACTGTGGGCAAAAGGCTATATAAGGAGCAGAGAGGAAGAGATGAGAGTTAGATAGTTTCATACATATGTACACTTAGCATTACTTAGCTGACACTTAACTATTACATCAATGAAGATATCCAAAGACACTCAATATTGTCATGATGTTATTGCAGCCATGGTTATCAAGTTTGAGCCTTTTTGAGTAGTCCTCTATACGGTCCTTATGGTCAATCCTTATGTGCATTCACTAGTCTAAGTCTTATCCATTTTTTCTTACCATCTCCGAAGGGAGACTATGGTGCATTGTATGGAACTTGTAAACAAAACTTATAGAATATATGAGCATTCTTCTTATTGTTTATTATTTCTATATTTCCTATTTAGGTATGCACTATTTGATATGCTATGAATGATGCATCTACAATGGTAGCACATCTCTATGTCAAGTCCAAGTATGTTAAGGCTCTATAGTCTAGGAGGGAAGGTGTAGTTTGATTACACCGGGTGACCATAATCTAGACTCAAACTTCATTACACAATTGAGCATCAATGGGGAAGGGACCTCAGGGGGGTCACCTTATAGAACATGTAATATACCACGTGAGTTCAAAAGAAAGGGTATTTTTATTATGTTGACTTACAATTTTCCAAAAACAGAAGGGGTTTATAAATGCACCTCATGTAAAATTTACATTAGGGGTTTTTTTATTCAAAAAATTTTAGAAGTACACTTTTTAAAGGAATCAGGGGGGGGGAGCAGGGGGTGTGTGTGGGATGGGAAGGGGATGGGTGGGGGGAACATGGGGGGAGGGGAATCGATACTTAAATTCATATATATTCTCATGAGACAAATATTTACAACTAGCATGGGGGAGGGGGGCAAATTCTATCATAGCTTTTCATCAATTCACATTGAAATCTAGACAACTTCAAAGTTTGAGGATTATAGGCAACACAGGTGCTTTTGTCGGGTGAGGCAAAGCATCCATAGTTGTTCCTTCTCCTTGCAATTTTATTAGCATTTCCCTTTAGGTCATATGCTAGTAAAATGGTGTGTGGCAAGGTAGTGCATGGCTCCAAAAAATTAGCCACACTTAACTCAAGTTAAGTGGCTCACTATCTTGAGTAAAGTGGCCCACTTTATGATTTAAGAGTTGTGGATCTTGGAAAAAAATGAGTCCTTAAAATTAAGCATTGGCTACATCAAGGCAGATTAGAAATGTTGGAGGAGGGCAATCAAGAGGTTGCTCAACTCACTCAACCTTGTAAACTATCATGGATAGTGTTCAAAATAGAAGTGGTACAATGGTGTAGTAGTAAATTGCATCTTAGTATGTATAGCACCCCCCTCTCTGCATAGAAGGCAAGAAGATCAGCCAATCGTCTTCCACTCATGTTAAGAAGCTATTGTTAAGGTGCAGACTTGATTTTAGCCACATTTGCAGAATCTGGGGCATTGAATTGTCAGATGTTGAGATTGAGGGGGCACTTGTTCATCTTTGGAACATTACAGCTCCTCTTAGAGATAGAGTATTTGACTAGAAACTCATTTCAGGTGCTTTTTTTATACGTTAAAAATTAAAGAACAAAGGCATTTTAGATAGCCTATGTGTCAGTGGAGGAGTGAAATGCCTTCACACTTATTCTGGGATGGTTTCCATGCCCCCCATATTTGGAGGGAGGTTCTTCCCAAATTGAGTCAATGGGGATTAACTATTCACAACCCAAAATCCTATATCCCAGCACGCAAACTTTTTTTGTCAACATAACTAGGTGATTTACACTACGTGAGATATGGTAGCCACACATTAAACTCCTCTTAGGAGAAGGAGATGGGCAAGTTGTCTAGGCTGCAATATGGCCAAAAGTTTGGTGATATCTTAGGGGACTTTGTAAGGAGAATCGCTTTAGCAATAATGAGCTAAGTTAGCTAGCCAAATGGAGGCCAAATGACTTCCGATTTTGTAACCCATAGATTCTTTTTTGACACCATTAATAATAATACAATACTTAGTCACCTTCAAAAAAGGAGTCCTTGATTTTAGGTTAATGCATACTAAACCATCAAATGGCCACTTGATGGCTTGATACTAGAAACTTTTCTCCATCATATGGCGTACTAGACCATCAAATGTCCGCTTGATGGCTTGATACTAGACCATCAAATGGTCGCTTTGATGGCTTGATACTAGACCATCAAATGGCTGCTTGATGGCTTGATAGTAGACAAATTTTCTCCATCCTTTCCTACAATTAGAGATGTAGGAGAGGAGGTATCATCATCATCATCATTCACCATTATCATCGATCAGATCATCATTCTTACCAGTAGCATTTCTACAAGTCTCAGTAAGAGAGATGGTCTAGCAATTGGTAGCTCCCCTTTGCGAGCCCTTTGCATTCAATCAAATATCAAAAAAGTGAAGATAGAGTCGTTATGGACACAGTAGTTTAAAGATCCCTCGTTGTGGTAGGACAATTACAACAATAAGCTAGTTTTCCCCGACATATCTCATCATGACGTATTCAACCATTGCAAAACATGAAATCTTATGAGCTATCATAAAGACATGGTTTTTTCTCTCACCCCATTCCAACCGCAAGCCAATGAAAATGTCTCTAGATTTCAAGCACAAAGTGACAATAGAAGTCTTGTGGTTGGATTGCTAGTACAATCCAACCTAGGTTTTTGAAGAGCTTAGAAAAACAAATCGAAGTTGATACTTGAATTGAACAAAGCGGAGCCTCAAAAAGAGCTATCTTTTGATAGGAGACTGCTCATGTTGTGGGACTTTTTAAGGCTTGTGCAAAGCAAACCAATCTATTCAAGGGCACAAGGCTACGCAAGGACATTTGCAAACGGCGCTTACTTGAAAGAAGCCCCTATGCTACAAGCACTTTAATAACTATGTATGCTAAATGTGGTGCTCTTGCAAAAGCACAACAAGTACCTAACAAAGGTATTGTTCATGGATAGATTCTCATGACATGCACTGATTGCAAGTTATGCACAAAATGGCCATGATGATGAAGCTCTAAAATGCTTTGATAAGATGCAGCAAGAAGGCCACTTTCCACATTCAGTTACCTTTGTATGTGCATTGAAAGCCTATACTTGTGTAGAATCACTCAATAAGGGTGAATGAATTTGTGATGAGATTGTCAAATCAAAGTTGTTGGAGAATATTTTGTACTCGTTAATAATGTTGCTTTGGTGAACATGTGTGCCACTCGTGGTGCATTGAGAAAAACACGTGTTGGATGAACTTCCTGTCCAAGTTGTAGTCACTTGGAATGCAATAGTTGTTGCAAGGTATGCACAACATGGGCAAGGCAAGGAAGCATTGAAATGTTTTAATAAGATGCAACATGAGGGACACTCCCCCACTTTAGTCACCTTTATTTGTGCCTTAAAAGCATGTGCCGATGTAGGAGCACTTGACAAGGGCGAACAAATTTGTGACTGGATCATTAGATTGGGGTGGCTGGGCTGAAATGTAATGCTGGCAATTCTTTGGTGGAAACATATACCAAATTTGGTGCACTTGTAGAAGTGCACGAGCTCTTGGGCAAGCTTCCTGTGCACTGTGTAGTGTCTTGGCGTGCATGAATAGTAGGGTGAGTGTAGGGTATGCACAGCATGGGCAAGGGAAGGAGGCATTGAAATGTTTCAATAAGATGTGATATGAGGGGCACTACCCCACTACAATTTCCTTTGCTTGTGCCTTGAAAGCATGCGAAGATGTAAAAACAACTGTAAAGGGTGAAGAAATTCATGATGAGATAAATAGACTAGGGTGGTGGGAGAGAGAGTGTGTGCCTGACAATTTTGTGGTGAATATATGTATGCCAAGTGTAGTGCATTTCCAAGGCAGAGTGAGTAGCTCCCTATTAGGGATGTTTCTTGTAGTTTACTTATCATAGGTAATGCACAACATGGCAATGTAAGGAAGCACTAAAATGTTTTGACAAGCCATGTCAGGAGGGTCACATTCTTAATGCAGTCACCTTCTTGAGCGCCTTGAAAGCATGTGTGCTGACATAAGAGCCATTGACAAGGACAAAGAAATTCATGAGCGCCTTGAAAGCATGTGTGGTGACATAAGAGCCATTGACAAGGACAAAGAAATTCATGAAGAGATTGCTAGGCTAGGGCTGTTGGAGGGAAATGTTGTGCTTAGAAATGCTCTAGTGGATATGTATGCTAAGTGTGGTAAATTTACAAAATCATGAGAAGTGTTTGATGAACATCCTATGTGTGGGATGTAGTGCGGGATATAGTCTATGTAATCCCTATGGTTGTTGACTAGGTTGATGAATATAAAAGTTTGGTAAAACAAAAACTATCATGTAGCATCAAGACTCCATGAGAAATTCATGAAAACTGAAAAAGAAAAGAGTGAAAAGGTGTAGGATTGGAGAAGAAGGTCGTACAATGAGGGTTGCAAATCTAGCAAGTGACTTGTAAGTGCCTTGTAAGTTTGTGATACTTTCTTAACCTTATTTAACAATTCTTTAAACAATGTTTCAGGAAAGAAAGCATGTACCATGGGTTGTGTTTGTTGATGTGGAGGCTGCTACGATCGATGAAGTGCGCACATGAACATACTTCACATTGAGCAACTAATCAATGGCAAGGAGAATGCTGCAAATAACTTTGCTCGAGGTTGCTACACCAAGTAAGCATCTTTGCATATTAGGTGTTTCATTCTTTTAATTTTTTTTAAACATGTTTTCTGTCATAATTGCCCACTCTCTATAAAGATAGTGATTTAATTGTTCAAATTTCCTAGATGTTACTAAATGATGATTAGGTCCCCTCTATCCCCCTGTCGGCTCCTCTCTCTCTCTCTCTCTCTCTCTCTCTCTCTCTCTCTCTCTCTCTCTCTCTCTCTCTCTCTCTCTCTCTCTCTCTCTCTCTCTCTCTCTCTCTCTCTCTCTCTCTCTCTCTCTCTCTCTCTCTCTCTCTCTCTCTCTCTCTCTCTCTCTCTCTCTCTTTGATGGGACCTAAAATGGACCGACACTGGCTATGGCACTAGCCGGACCTCATGCTCATAACAAACAAACACACTCTCACGGCCTCGCAGACTAGGAGCGTCAGTCTACTGCTAAAGGACAAACTACCCTAAAGCCTAATCTATGCATTTATAGTTTTATAGTTTTGTAGTCCAATGTTTCCCTTTCTATAAAATCCACGGAGGGAGAACCCATACACATTGGTAATAAATACCACGATAATCACATACATGGGAGGCAACCTCTCGGTAGAAATACCACGGCCCCACTATAGCTCTCTTACATCACAAGGATTAGCCCCTTGATGCGCTGCTCAACATATAAAACAAACGAACAAACTCCACTCTTTCATTTTAAATGTCTCCAGGAGATATACCATGTTTCCTCACCAAATAATCCCACAAGAAACGAACCTCTATCTTACGGCTTAAGATGCCTTTCCACACTCAAACGTGGATCATTGGCATTGAAAACAGGTGCTATGCATCCAGGGTTTTATATTCTGATACCATGATCGTCATGCACATGCAAAGGTGAATAATTTTAAAGTGCTCAAACATCATTTTCAAATCAGCAATGTGCTTGTACACAATCAGGCTTTATAATGCATTTACTAACCCGTTGTGGCGATGCAAGGATAGCACCGAGATCACACTCGTGCTACTATCCTCTTAATTATCATACCACGAAACTCTATGACATGATGTGCATCAGAAAATCAGCAACAATCAACATGCAAATCACACCATTCAAACCTCCCAACCCCCTACATTTAGGTATTGCTTTCGTTGCATAGGTGTAGAGGTTCATTTTGTGATTTTTTTGATGTATAGAAAGCGATAAATCACCAACTTTTACAAAGAGATAGGGCAAACTGAGGCCAAACCTCATGCTTTGCCACTACCATACATCCACAAACAATTATTATATTTTTTCTTATTTTTCCAAGACGTATTTCTATTTTTTCACTTATGGGCTCCAATTCAAGCTCCGAAAAATGTGCACCTTTTCAAATCTTGCCAACTTTGTGGCCATTTCCTCGTTCGGGCTCCGATTCAAGCTCTGAAAAATCCTAGGTGTCCGGCTTGACATCCCGCACTAATTGGCAACTCCTGAAAACCCGCAAGGCAGTCTCAAAAATTATCAAAAATCCACAAGTGTCGCTCGGGCGCCTTTTAAAAGCCGTCTTTCACTTGGTGCTTAAAATCGTCCTAATTGCAGCCGCCACCTTCGATGTTAAATATTTTTCCCCTAAATTTTGGATTTTTTGGCAAATTTTAGGCACATCCCGAGCTCAAAACTCTCTCTCTCTCTCTCTCTCTCTCTCTCTCTCTCTCTCTCTCTCTCTCCTGCCTTTCACCTACTCCTACCTTCCTACCTACTGTTGATGCTACTACCAAGTCGATGATGCTGTCGATGCTGCTATTCGATGATGCCTCCTACCTGTTTGTCGATGATGATGTCAATGTTGTTCGATGCTGCCTGTTGTCGATGCTGTCCATCATTGCCCTAGTCTCCTATCCACCTTCTGTGAGCCCTCAATTGATCATGATGTACCTACAGGCTGTATAGAGGAAGATAAATATTTATTTAGTCAAAAAATGCATTTGACAAAAGAATTTTTTAGCATCTTAAATCACATAATCAGACCATGTCTGATCCATGGTATAACTAAGCATCTCCTTGAGGAGAGTAGGCTGGTGCTTCGGGCCTACCAGCCTTGCTGGGCAACCGACCGCAGTAGTCCTCAGTGGCACCTCCATGAGTACCATTACACCAGCTCCAATTTTGCCCCATCCCCCACCTTGATGTCGCCCTCATGTCCCCCAAAATGGTTGCAGTGGCACCTATCAGAACTCCATTTCCTATCTTAGGATGCATGTCCCCACCAACTTTACCTGTCCCACCTAAGGTTACATTATGCAGAATAGCCACATTGTCACCCACAACTATTGTCTCTCCAATAACAACCCCTGTGGCATAATCTAACAAAATACATTTTCCTATGCGGGCAGCTAGATGTATGTCGGCAGCAAAAACCTCTGCAACCCTGCTTTGTAGTGTCAATGCTAGTAGAGCATGCCCTTCTATCCACAACCTGTGGGTAATTCTATGTGCTTGGAATGCCCGAAACCCTTTAAAATTCAACAAACAATGCAAATATGAGACACGTGTTGAATCCCTCTCCTTGACGGCCTTCATATCTGCCCTCAAGGATTCTTGTACATCAATGTCATGCTTCAACATCTCATTAAATAAATTGCAAAGCATCAGAGAGTCCAAGGTAGCATGATGTCCTTGTGTAGCCTTGTGCCATAGCCATCATCTTTATCTTACTTTGTATAATTTGTAGGTACACCTTGGTGACCTAGAACAAGGAGAAGGCTCTCAAGCTTGCACAAGGGTGAGTAGTTCTAGTTGATCAAGTGCATGCTCTCTCTTTCTTTCTCTCATACGGGTGTGCTCAAAGCCAACAATTTATATTCCTCATCCTCATTTTCTTTGAGGTATGCGTAGTTTCAACAATCCAACTTTGTGTTGTTATTTTAAGAATAATTAAGACATCTACTTTGAGATGCTTGGTCCATTATATGTTACAAAGAAATGCTTTCCAACATAGATGGTTTTCTCGGACTGGTGTTTTGATATTTATATTCAGCGTGCACCTCTCCTATTTTGGTTGAATTAGCATGAATGGAGATTTACTTCTACAATATTGAAAATAGGATAAGATATTATTGCTTAGACCCTCACTAGGACCTACAAATTGATTTAAAAGCTTCAGAATTGTAATGAAAATCCCTTTGATTAAGAGAAACGGGGGATAAGAAGAGGATTGTGAAAAAGAATTTTATGACAAATGTGCAAAGTAACGTGTATAATTTAAAAGATTACTTATGTACTAGTATCTTAATAGATTTATGTATGTATTTATGTATGCGTACTTCTATTTAATAGATTTATGTATTTATGTATATGTACTTCTATGATTAACACTTAATGATCCCTTGCCTCCTTGAATGCATAACATAGGTATACACACATAATTAGAATCATCACTATGTACAAGGGTCTCAAGGAATGAGTGCTTCTTGGGGGATGAGTGCATCATAATACGTTTGTCTTGTGATGAGTTCGTAGGGCCAAAAGGTGCTTGTCAAATAGGCACTTAGTCGTGAAATCGGCAAGTGAGTGTATTTTGATAAGTATGTCACAATTAACTTGGCACTGTGTCGTGTACTCAGCATAGAGGTGTCACTTTGGTTGTGATACCCTCCCTTCCCCCCTGGGTGTAGATGGGCACTTGGTCGTGAATTTGGCTAAATAGTGTCTTGACAAGCTACACATAAAATAAGTGATGGGCATTTGATCGTGTATTCGGTTTCTTAATGTCCAGATACACTAATTGTTTGCTATTGTTCGATGGGCATTTAGGTCATCTATTCGGCCAAAAAATGTCCTGATCTATGTGTAGTTTTTTTTTTATCTATCATGTTCTTGCATTTGTATGTTTTTTATAAGTTATGACTTGATGTAATTTGTGTTACCTTTTCAATGTTTAGATGGTATCATGCAATTGAAGTTCATATGCAGCACCAATATAAATTAAGATTGATATCATACAATTGTATTCTTAATCAAAGACTATATGTCATACATTTATATTAAAGTTATGTAGCTTAACTTACAATTGGTAGCTTAATCCGTGGCCATTATGCTTATACACTTCTTTTCTTTATTGTAAAGAGTTTACAATTTGTGAAGATGGCCTTGAACATTGCCAAAGCACTACGCATTTGCTTGATAGAGGCTATATCATCCAGCACAGAAGAGCAAATACCACTCGTCAATAGTAATGAAATTGTCTATGTCACTTTCTACGATTCAACATGTACATCCATGCAAATCATGTTGCAGTAGCAAGGGCTTTCGCACCTAGTCACTGACACACTTTGGGATCCCGAGAAGAACATGCATCTTTGTCGTACACTGCTTGGGAATGCACCCAAGATGGTTGAAGATCTTAAGGAGTTAGCACCAGTGTCTGCATTGAAGGAGAGGTTAGTCTTTTGGAACATGAAGTGGAGAGAAGAGGTGGCATGCTTAAAGCGAGCAAAGGACTTGTATGGGACAACCTCTCTACCAAAGCATCTAAAGACCACTATAAATGCAAGACCCAGTTTTAGTGGCAAGGCAAAGAGAGAATCCATAAGGGGCAGGAATTATGTTGTGCACATTGAGGAATCACCAATGTGCACCAACGATTGGCATTCCCTTTGATACCATCAAGCTAGATAGAGTCATTGGTGAAGGTTCCTTTGGACAGTGTGTCCAAGTTACTATAGATAATATTACTTATTTTCCTTTAGATTTAACATATTGCGCCAAAATGTACAAGGGATTCAACAATGTTAAGCTGCAACAATTCCAAGTGAAGTATGGGATGCAAAAGGTCAATGCATCCATTGTACCATGCATTTCCTTTACTTATGAGTCCCCTTGGGTTATGGTCTTTCCCTTTTTCAATGGTGGTACAATAGATGATATATTGATGTGGGGCCCTTTTCAAAAATGTAAATATAGGAGAACCATCGAGCACCTCCATAAGCCATCAATGAGGTTCAGACATGATCTTGATAGGGTTCCTATTGCAGAGGAGAGGGCTAGGATCGTGGGCATCATCAATAGCATGCCAAACATTATTCATGCATTGGTGGATGGGATGAAGGCCATGCATAGTGCTAGTATCATCCATTTGGACTTACATGCCAAGAACATGGTGTTGGATTTCACCAAAGAAAACACCCCCAGGGTGGGCATCATAGATTGGGGTCTCATGTTTATTTCTAGTATGAAAAGACGAGCTCTCAACTACCCATCTAGGGGACCAAATGAGCCCATGCACATTGTAGATGAGTGCCAACAGAAAGGAGTATTGAAAAGATGAGCTCTCAACTTCCCATCTGGGGGACCAAATGAGCCCATGCATATCGTAGATGAGTGCCAAACGGAAAGAAGTATTGGAAAGGAAAAGAAGGCCATGGATTGCTCCTGAGATCTATGATCCATTGTGTGAGTCTGCTTACAACAAGGAGTCAGATATATACGCAGTTTTTTGTCTCGTTGAGTTTTGGTGCTTAGGCCAACGTCTGCGGTTGTATAGGGAGTCAGATATACACGCAGTTGTCTGTCTCGTTGAGTTTTGGTGCTTAGGCCAACGTCTGCAGTTGTGTAGGGAGCCGAGAGATACCCCAGATGAATCCATCATGCACTTAATAGAGTTCAAGGCAAGGGATTGCATGTTGTTAGATGATAAGGCCATGCAAATGTCCTTTGCAGATCTCGATGACTTTTTGAGAGCACAGTGCGGCACTGATCCTGTAAAGGTAGAAAGATCACTTGTAGAGCTTGGCCCTATTCTAGCTCACCCTTTTTGAACATCCCACATCTTGTAATCTCTCCTTGTATTTTGTAAAACAACCTATCAATTTTTGGAGTCTCTATGACTTATGAAACCAAGGATAGTTGTATATTTTTTGTAAAGCTCTATGCTCTATAGAATACATCTTGTAATTTGTGCTTCAAGATTAGGTTAGTTATGTGGATGTGCATCTTCAAGAGCAATTATTTTGAGATTATGTGTCTTTATGTGTCTTGTCAGCAATTTGCATGGTTGACTTTCTCAAGTTTTGAAATTTAATAACCACATTGTTTCATATTTAGTATCATGGTGTAGATTTTATATCTATAAATAGTCTCTAGCTAGCATATGTGAAACATTAATGAACCATTTAATGTATATACAAAGTTTCAATCTCTCTTATTTTCTTTGCTAAATATGATTGTGCAAGTGGAGTGTTGTATACATGCGATTTTTTAAAGTTGCCAAAGAAATATATTGTTATTGTAAACACACGAACGTGCAAGAAAGAGAACTACTTCAATGGTTTAAAACTATGATTTTCACATCGTATTCATATTGCATTTTAAATTATTAATGATTAGAGAACAATAATACATTATGAATGAATGATTTAAAAACTAATGACCAAGTGTACCCAGCAATTATAGATGATACGAAACCTCTTAAACTTTCCCCAACAAACTATTGCTTTTGAAGTGATGCAATAACTTGTCACCTCCACTAGTGCAAGTAAACATTCTCCTGTGAAAAATACCCTAGTTTTGTAAGCTTAGTCATCAACGTGATCAAGTGTGTAGAATGTATTGGTGAATTTTATATCTTGTTATCATTTCTAATGTTATGTACTTTATTTTCTATGGATAGGCTTTATTAGATAAATATTTAAGTCTTTACTAGATGCATTGCTTTAATAGTGAAAAGCTAAAAGCGTGGGGTGTATTTTCCAATGAGTAGAAATTGATGCTTGTATTATGTGATGGAAACACTTCTAATTTATTTTTTAAATATTAGTGTATTTTTTATATATGAGAAGTTACTAAATTATTTTTTGTTTTGTATTTGGTTATAAGGTTGATCATTCATGGCTTCAAGAACTCGCATGAAGGTCTTTGATTATGGGTCTAGCGAGGAGAAACTTTTGGGTTATGTCCGAGTTATGGTTGATTCCACGTATAGTGCAATACAACAAGAGATTACACAAGATGAGCTTATATCTGGTCCCTTTAAATTCATAATTGAAGATGAAGATGATGACAGTGGTTGCACCCTAAACCCAGTACAAGAAGAACGTTGGCATGTAGAGAATGTCAAGTTTATTGTTATAAATAGAGATTCAAGCATGGTAGATAAGGTTGGGGATGAGGGCAGACCTAGAAAACGCATATGTGAAGGCTTGAAGGATACTCTCGAGGACACTAACTTCAATGCAAGCAATGAAGGTGATCATAGTTTGCACAAGTCAGGTGACAACCTAAACCATGTTAAAAGCATGATCAAGAGCACATTGATTTCAAATTCTACTCTTGAAAGTTGGTTAAACCAATGTGAGAAGACTCGCAAGAAGTTGAGGGAGCAAAACCCACCAAGAGATCATAGGTTTGAGCTTGCCACAGAAGATCTTAATGGTGCACCCTTGGCTCGAGTATGGTGCCATGAATGTGAAGCTCCTTATGGATTGGGAGTCATTGGCAAGTAATCCACTTACTCGTGTCTTTCTAATTTCATGAGAACCCATATATTAGAAGGTCAAGCGCATCAAATAAGATATTTGACAAATCAAGGGTTGAAGGTGGGAGCGACATCTAGCTCGAAAGACGTAGAAGAAAGCAATGAAGATAATATGGTTGCAGTTTTAGCTATAGTAGAGGAGATGGATATTTTTAATAGCACTCATGAAGGCAAGTGACATCTTTTTAACCATTGAAACCTCCAATAAAATGTTATTTTCATATACGACAATTACTGGTTTATGAAAGAGTTCAGCTTTAGTAAGGTTTGGGTTTGTTTTAAAATCACTTTTGTATGTGTATATTAGGGCTAATTTCTAATCATTTTGGATATTAATTTGTGAGTCTTGACTTGAAATCACACAGGATCTGATTTTGAGCTTATTGAGGTAACATTGAATGACTACAAAGATAAAGGGAGAGTAAGAGCTGTATGCAAGTATGATAAGAAATGGTTGCATTTGTGCCCTCCAAGATCAGACTTGCATACGATTCTCACAAAGCATATCAAGTCAAAGTCTCACAACATGGCTATATCCAAAAAAACATCTACCAACCATGTAGTTTTGACAAATTCTATAGGGCGATCAAAGAAGCTCTTTCATGTAGATCCACAACAAAAGTCACTGAGCTCTTTTCTTCACCCAACCAAAGAAAGTACCATACTAACAAATTCAGAAGGACCTTCTACTTGTGCGGGTGACCCATATATGCCTTCTTCTTGTGATTTAAATTTGCTCTGTTGGGGATTATGGCAAAGGACTGTGCCTTACAAAGCATGTAACATCAACATAAAATCTATTCTACATGACCTTAAAATAGGAAAGGAATGGTATCCAGAGCCATATACAAAAGCTATCTTATATGACGAATCTCTTGAAATTAAGGTAGATGGATGCTACAGGCACATAAATTGCCTTCGTATTTCATGTGGTGGAAATCCCTTTGAAAGTTTTACTTGTGAGTATTGTAAAAATTTTCCCACTTATGATGATTTTCACATGAGAGTATACAGAGAGAGTATTGCTCTTGAGAAGAGAGGGGTTAGGAATACAGGAGGAGGAAGGCGATTAGATTATCTTAGCACTGAAGAGTTGAAAAATGTAACAGTTAAGTCCAAGAAAGACTTGAAAGAAGCCAAGAGAAAGATGTGGTGGTTAAAAGCAAGAATTGTCATGCTTTCTTTGAGGATTAGGTCCTTGAAAGAAGCAAACTTTGAATGCTTTAACAGGAAGGATGTGCGGCACTTTTGTAATAATATAGTTGAGGCCCATTGACAAGGTAAATTTGGAGGTAAACAAGATTTGTGGGACTTTTTTCAAGATGTAGCAAAGAATATAGTACGAACAAAACAAGCACAATAATTCAATGAGTCCACAAAGGCCATGTTTGAGCTTGTTAAGCTTTGGGGTAGACCACGCTTGCATGAATTTATGAGTACTAACCTTGGAGGGCCATCCATGTGCACTACAAGAAGGCAAGGGAAGAAAGTAATTCACTTCATGCCTTGAGAGCACAAGTATATATTTGAGGCAATGAGTAAGATATACATGGATGCAAAAAGTAAACATGGAGTAATGTCAATGGTGTCGATTATCATTGTTGAAGATGAGACAGCCATCAAAGGTCACGTAAGGTGAGCTTA
Source organism: Lygodium microphyllum (assembly GCF_053477565.2). Classification (NCBI taxonomy): domain Eukaryota; kingdom Viridiplantae; phylum Streptophyta; class Polypodiopsida; order Schizaeales; family Lygodiaceae; genus Lygodium; species Lygodium microphyllum. Next base: position 98,264,897 of record NC_141144.1, read on the forward strand.
ATTGATCTAATGTCTTGTAATTTGCAATGTTTTTTACTTTCATTCATGTAAAGAAAGTTTGTAAGATATTGAAAGTTAAAGCAAACTTTTTTTTATGCAGGTGGAATGCAAAGGATGACACTCATATTGGATTCTATGGAAGTAAAGGAGAATGTCACCAATGCCTTACAAATGACACAATTATTGTGGGAGAGGGGTCACAAGGTTATAATACGATAGTGGATGCCTTTCTAGATCATGTGGTGGGAAATTATGCAAGACTTTTGACAGTAAACCCTCTTCATGAGAGTCTTCCACTACTAGCTTTGGTAGTGCAAGTCACATGTAAGCACTTTGATAGTGTTTTTATTAGAAATCAATGGAATCTTGTGGAGCATTTATGGAGTGCAAAGCTAAAGGATACAATAGGTCCAATAATTGGGCATGCTTCAAATGGAGATAGTAGATGGCGCAAGCTCATGCTTGAAGATTACCTTGGAGAGCATAGCGACCAACTCTTTATTAATTTGTGTGGATGGAAATTGAGAGGGAGAACAGTGGAAGGGCATGTGTATGGTTTACATGATCAAGACTTTGTACATTGTGGAAAAAAGCTTGTTAGTCCACTTGATAGCCCTACTCAACAACTTGCGATTGGTAAAGTTTGGATTACACTCAATCATGTTGCAATGGTCTATAACTCATTTCCCATTGATAAACACAAGCTACAGGATGGAGATATACAAAGAAATGATCGTCAAAATTGGGCAGCTGCCCAAAGGATTGCAAGCAAACAAGTGCAATGTTGTATGAGACAATTACAAAAGAAAGAGAGAAGTATATAAGGAACTGTGACATATTTTCATATTGTGGATGATTACATTGATGTTTTCCTATCACCGTATCTAAACTTGAAGGATCGTGTGGTGATGGCAACTAAGGTTAGTTTCTTCTTCAAGCTTTGGATGTTGTGGATACATCAACATGCAATGTACAACTTGAAGATAAATTTCATAAGTAGAGAGGCCCACACAGATATTCAACTCTCATGCCATTTTGTTCTGCTTCTCATAAAGGTTTTTCATGATTTTTATCCTACTCTCAAGTGTCCATTGCATCTCATTGGATCGGATGCAGCTGAAATTTATTTTAGTAAAATTGGAGGTATGATGGGACAAGAGAGAGCCTTTGACTTTGGAGATTTGTTGCATAGTGTTGGTACTTTGAATAAGATTTCCATGCATGAATGTAGTTCAAATGGATTGATTTTCTCAAATGCTCATAAAAAACAAGAGCATATATGGAAGTGATGAATAAAAAAGATGGAATTGTAGAAGTAGATTTAGGCAACTATGAATGTGTGTCTTCAGATGATGTAATAGTGGATGCCTTGAAAGAGGGCTTGCATCAAGCACAAATGTTGTGTCAGTCATTGGGATTGAAACCTAGCAAAGTAGATAACTTACACCCTTGGGAGGATATAGATTTAACATGGTCAAAACTAGATGCTGAGATGGGGGAGGTTGATGAGTACGATGACTTTGCACAACCAAGTGGTTGACCAGCAATTACAAGAGGTTCCAGATGGGGATGATGAGATCATTGCTCTTAGTGAGATTCGACATGAAATCAATGGGCTCTTGGATGAAGTTCATGACTCGGGCACTATTGCAAAGAGACAAAAGATCAACCCAATAGTAGAAGTTGATGGAAAGTATATCTTTAAGTCCACATTGGTCAGCCAATTGAATGGGAATTCAACATTGTCAAAAGATCGATTGACAAGAGTGAGGCAAGGTTTCTATTTCATTCACAAATCAAAATCACAATCATCAAGCAATGTGAATTTCTTTGGGATAGGTTGTGATTGTGCTGTATATTTTGTGTATGATACACAATATCAAGGTAGTAGCAAGCATCCAAAGAGAGATTGAAAAGCCACAAACTTAAATAAAATGGATAAGTCTCGTGGCACATGGTATCTTGGCCGATTCCAAAAGATGAGGAAGAAAGTAGGACGTATATATGTGGATTATAAACGGGGCTTTGATTTGACAAATCGACCTCAAGGGATAGAAGTTTAGGTTGGTTGGTACCAAAGGGTAAAATGACAATGCATGTTCACGTATGACTTAACTGACTTGAATATGATTGCTATAGAGTCAATCATCGCATTGGCAAATTTAACATACAATGCATCAAATGATAGATACCAACTAGATGAGAATGATTATAAGATATTTAATTACTTTCTCAAGCATGCTAAGTAATCATTTTCATGCTCAAAGTAAGTGATTTTAATCTATGATAAGCTTTGTATTGCCTTTCTAAATAAGGTCATTACCTTTATTGTAGTGTCTTCTTTCTTGTAGGTAATGGACATTCAAGCTAGAACTTGGCAAGGTTGGGGTATACTCTTTACAGCTGAAGTATTGCAACATAAGAGTTCTTTTGAGATATCTTCAAACTAGTCATATGGCAATGTGCTACATTGATAGAATTATATTTTTGTAGTTGAAGTATTAAGGTGATGTATCACTATTGCATCATGGTTGAAATATGTTGCATATATTGTAAGTAATATCTAATCTTTTTCTTTTGATTTTAGTTATGCTATATACTTTGCACACACTATTGATGTGTGAGTGCTTGACGAGAGGGAATTTGTTTTTGTTTTTATTTTAGACCAATTTTGTGGCATTTTGATCTTTTGGGATTATTAAGCAGCATAATGCATGGAGATGGCTAGCCATGGAAGCAATGAAGTCAACATACTTATGTATTATTATTTTTTATAATATACAACCTTTATCATACTACACAATCCAAATGTATAGAAGTGCTTTGGACATGTGGATCTTGGAGTCTTTTGTGTATAGCTCTATGTTGTAGTGCTATTGTAAAAGTTTCATAATATTAACATTGTGTTTGGATATCCGTCTTGGATCATTGTGAGAATTCCATGGCTAAAATATTGTAGTATCATGTTTTAATTTGAATTATACAGAAGGGGCCATGAAAATGCACATTCGATTCGAATTTTAGATTTATAGAGGGGGTATAACTATTGCCTTCAAAATTCATAAAAGGGGTATATAAAATGGTGAAAAAAAATTTAAAAGGGGTTTTTAAAGTATCCTTTGAGCGCATGTTATATAGAGGGCTTCTATAAGGTGACCCCCTCGAGGAAGGGGCATTAAGGCTCTTCTTGGAACAAGTATATCAGTCACCACAGGTTCCTTGATGATATTGTCTGCAATCATGTCCCCTAGTTTATGTATGGGTTTTGGAGGAGCCTCTTTAAGTTTATGGGAGTACAACTGAGCATCAATGGGGAAGGAACATTAAGCCTCTTCTTGGAATAAGTATATCGGTCACCACAGGTTTCTTGACGATATTGTCTTCAATCATGCCCACTAGTTTATATATGGGTTTTGGAGGAGCCTCTTTAAACTTATGGGAGTACAACTGAATCCATCTTCATCCCATCACCCACAAACTGGTGGATAAACTAAAAGAGTGAATCAAGTCTTAGAGAAATACCACAAATGCACAATCAACTATATCAAGATAATTGGGTGGACCTATTACCCCTTGCTAAGTTTGCATACAATAATTTCTCCCATGTCTCCACTCAATTCACACCATTTCTTTGCTAATTATGATCAATACCTAAGGATAGACAATCATGCAAGATCACAAGATAAGAATCCAAGTGCTACAATCTTAATTCAATATCTCTTTGATTTTCATAAAGAGTTGTAAGCACAAATCAAACAAGCTTAAGAGAAATATAATAGAAATGTAGATAAGCTTCGCATGCGACACCCATCATACAAACTTGAAGATCAAGTTTGGCTTTTTCAACGTGATTTACATTCTTCTCGCCCCTCCGAAAAACTAAATTATCAATGTCCTTGTTAACCCTTAGATGAACAATGTGGAAAATCTAGAAAATCTAAAGTGGAAGGCAGGGCCAAGGCAAAAGTGAAATGGAAGGCGAAGGCATGCCAAGAAAAATATGGAAACACAAGAAGTGTAGAAAAGTCCTAAATCAAGGAGAAATACGCACAAGAAAAAGCACAAGTCAATACTTTTTTAAAAGAATGCAAGGTGCACCATGATTTATTTTAGGAGCGTTGAGCTGTCACCCGTGCAAATTGTAAAAGTAGATGGGTGGTAGGAAGGAAGCTAGGAAGATAGGAAGATAGGAGGACAATGGGAAAAAGGGCCTAGGCCACGATCGGCCATGTAAAAAAGGGGATAAGGGGATGACCACCCAAGAGGGATTTAGAGATTTGTATATAAAGTTGAAAAGTGAATGAGAAGCTCATTCTTGTGTGTGGCCAAAAGTAGCTCTCCTCTTCTTGTTCTTCTTCTTCTTATTCTTGCTTTCTTAAGCTTGTGCTTGAGAGAGAGTGTGTGAGCGTGTGAGAGACTAAGTGTGTGAGGGTGAGGGACTATGGTGGAGAAGCTCTCCATCTTCTCCTCTCTTCTTCTCTTCTCTTCTCTTGCTCGCAACAATCAAGATTGGAGGGTGGAGCTTGAGGATTGAGCTCACTTGAAGCTTGCCCTTGGATAGTGGAGCTACCGAAGTGCTTGGGAGAGAATGCAACTCAATCGGGCATGGAGGTAAGCTCACTACACTTCTAGAGAGAGATAGTGTGTCGGCTATGTGAGGGATAGCCATTAGTGCTCCACTTGAAACGCTTGAACAATAAGCGATCCGTGGGTCTTGGCGGTTGAGCTTGTGCTCGCCTCTACATTTTGGTTCTATTGCTAGGACCAATGGATTCAAGCCTTGAGTGCTTGCATGTTTCGAATCGAGCATTGAAGTAGAGTTTTCCTTGACCAGGTGCTTGAGGTAGATAGGTAGGAAGCGAGGGAGTTTGAAGAGGTATTCAATCTCCTTGGCAAGTAGGTTTTTAGTTCTTTGGATTCAAAAAAGCAGGTTGGAGTAGTGTAGGTGTTTTCTTTGTGATTTTTTTTTGCATTTAGGTAGGATAGGAGCAAAACATTGTGAGCACACAATAAGGTTTTTGCTGCTATATAACAGGCTGAAACAAAGGAAAGAATGATAAAAAATAAAATATGGGATTAAATGATGGTAAGAGGAGCAAGGTTAAGATGAATGCAAACCTAGGCAGGGGAATATGAGGCCAAGAGTGGCAAGGAAGACCTCACTTCACATTTGAGAGATTAAGGAGAGCTTGAGAGAGAGAGAGAGAGAGAGAGAGAGAGATCTACTAATCACAGAGGGGATCACGCACTTTGATTCTGGTGTTTTTGGCCAATCCAGGTGCGTAAGGATATTCTTTATATGCCATTGATGTGATCTGAAAGGTATGACAAGGGGCTGTGAACGAGCGCTAGGAGAAATCAACCAAAAATCATCGCATTGTGCCGTCGGGTTCACAATCGAACCACTATGTCCTAGTTCCTTCGACTCCCAGAATCGAGCAATTGGACCGTCCAACTACGAGAGTCCGACCATACCCTTTGGTCCAATCGGACCAATTATCCGATCAAACACCCACCTATCCAATCATACCACCCATCAATCGGACCACATGATCCGATTGGACCAAAACCCCACATCCAATTAGACACCCACTTCGATTGGGCAACCTTCCCAGTTGGACACCCATTCTAGTCAGACATGCAACACGGACCAACAATCAGACCATCTTAGGAATTGTACCAAGCTATCCGATCAGACCACTCATCAAAGCGAACTAGCCCAATCAGACCACCTAGAATCGGACATCTGATTCTGATCATCAGACCCCGGAGAATCGGACCTCTGAAAATCGAACAGAAAACTATCGAAATCGGACAGGTGAATAGAATACAAATTTGACACATCTAAGCCTTGAAGCTGACCTAGAGACCATATAGAGCCAAAAGCACATCATAGATCTATCACCAAGCTAAAATCTAGAGCAAGTAGTTCAAAACAGTCCTTCAAATTGTGCATGGTGTTTAGCGTAAAGGCCCTGCGGGCCGGGGGGACTACCCCCTGGACCCCTGCAGAGGCCCCCTCCGCACCTCTCCCAAGTAGGTTGGAGAGAAAACACGCACCGTGACAAGTCCTCCAAATTAGATCCTTGTGTATTAATAGCTTTGCACAAGCATAGATTCTCACTTGCAAAACAACAACCAAAAGCCCATACCCAAACAAAGACAAACAGAGACCCTAGAACCTCAATGGGCCAATCTAGCCAACAAAGGCAAAAAGGCCATACCACAAAAACATGTATAGGTTGCATCCAGATTGCATCTAGTCAAAACAGAATGCAATAACATCAAGCTATTGCAAGGATGACTAGACATGATAGTCTTGATGACAAATGCACCTTGAACAACATTACACAGATGACCCAAGATATCAATAGAGAATCCAAATCTAGCTGTGCAATTGGGGACTCAAAGGTATGTATCAGAAGGCTTGAATTTATAAGCCAAGACCCAGAAGATAAAGACACAGTACCGCCTTCTTATCTTAGGATCAAACTCACCACAAAAAGAGAGTACGGTGTCGATGCTCTCATCGATGAAGGAGCTGATTTTAATATCTTGACCTATGAAGCATGGACCCTCTAGGCCAACCAAAGCTCACACCAACTGATGCAACTCTTAATCCTTACAGGGTACACCCATAGCACTTATAGGGAAGTGCAAAATCCTTGTAACTATTGAAACTCAAAGCTTGCATATCCCATTCCATGTTCCTCCAAATAGTGCTAATTGTGGAAAGGGAACCCTCCTAGGACGACCCTTCAAAAGGGCGATGAAGTGTGAAACTGATTATGTAGCACAAAGGATAAACTTGACACTACCAAGTGTGAGGATAATCACAACCTTTAGCAAGGGCGACCTCATCAAACCCCAAGGGAAAGACAATGAACATTTTGACATACAAGGCAAGCCTAGTAATTAGAGCAAGGACTTGTTGAAAGAGTTGATACAAGCACATGTTGAACAGAGAGAACTAGTGAGTGAGGTCGTGCTTGAAACTAGAAGGTCAGGAGACAATGCCAATGATAGGCTTTGGACTTACAAACATCGTAGAAGACCACAAAAAAATCCCAAGCCTTATAGACGAAGGTATCGATGGAGAGCTAGTACAACACCACAATGGATATCCAGTGTTGCTACGTGCTCAAGGGTATTACGCAAGTAACCGATGGATGTGGGTGCCAAAGCCCCTCTGCTAAACCACCTCTATTAGCTAAAGGTGAGATCATATCAAAAGCAAAGAAGTGAAGGAGGAAAACTAAATGAAAATCCAAGCCTCAAGTCAACAACATCGAAGTGACTAAGCCCCTCACAATTGAAATCAAAAAACCAAACATGACTGCTTGAAAGGTAGATCCTCAGCCTAGTGTGCTTAACAAGTGGATATCAGATGTAACTTTCAAGTGTGCATAGAGACCACTAGTGCCCAAGGAGCCTTGGACTTCCCAAGAGGATAATGAGCACCATAGGCACAACATTGATCATGATAAGGCTAACTGCTTAACAAAGTAAATGATAGAATCATCTAACTGCCACGAGCAAATCTTCCAGCCAGTGCCAAGTCCACCTAGGAGTTTCAAATCTCCTACACCCTCTTTCTTTAAATGGACACAGGAAGCACAACAGCAGTTGTCAACTACAACTACTCAATCCCAATTTCTATCTCCATCTAAGTTTCCAACTATCCAAGAAGTGGGACATGACAGCCCCCCTAATTCTCAACCTAGGGATATGCATGTGCAATCCACCATGGCTAGCTAAATTGATGCTCGATTTGCACAAGTGAATGCTCAAAGGGCAACAAAAGACACGACCACTTTCGATCTGCCTAAGGACTTGGCACCACAATCCACCAACAGTAGCCAATCCACTGAACTGGCTACTACTACTTCCAATCAAGAACCAAGCAGTCATAGCCTTTGGCCGTGACAACGCCCCTTGCAGAATGTGTCCTTATAGCAATTCACCTATGGGAGAGGTGTCACAACCAACATTATTAACACCTCTAGCACTTCCAAAGCACCTAAAACCTAGGCTTGAGGAGAAATCTCTCGAAGATTTGGTCAAGGAGATGGCACATCTGACCAATGAACCAAAGATGAAGTTCATGATAAATCTTGATCAAAAGCTGATAGCCATAACACATGTGTATGTCCATGTGGACATTGGAAGGCCAACACCAGAGCACACAAAGCTCATAGCTGAACCCTTGACTTGGGACAAGCAACAACAAGTTTGCTCACGCTATGTAGTTTTCGTCTACTAAAGAAGTCATAAAGAACATCCCAAAGCCCATAGCTAGAGAATTGTGCTTGATACCCTCAATCTATATTGCTCAATGTGAGACAAACAAGGAAAAACTTGAAGCAATCAAATCAAAAGGGAAAGGACAAGGCAACTTTGTACAGAAATGGTACTCCAACCAAAGTTTGGCAGGCAAAATTGGCCACCAACTAATGACACTCACTAAGCAAAGGAAAGCCCTTTGGACATCAATACATGACCCCATGTACATTGCCCCAACCTCATTGAGAGTGTTGGCAATGGTCCATGAGGTCCAGCTTTCTGCCACTGTCCAAAAACTAACACTTGGTTGAGAGAAGCCTAGATTGATGAAAATCTTGGACCAAGGGAATAGTCTGATGGGAGGATGTTTGGGACTAAAACCAAATGCATTTCATGTTTATACAAAGGATTCAATAAGTTTTCAACTTGGGAGGAATGAAGTTGATTTCATTCGCAAGATTTATGAATAGTGTCAAATATGAGTGGCCCACTTCCATAGTAGTTTATTAAGGAAATCTCATTAGGTTTTTGGTGGCATCGATTGGAAACTCCTCTAGAGTTACAATGATCCAAGGATTTTCCAAATAGGATAAGAGTTTGGTGATGCATGTTGCCTAATATTGAAAAAGGTGGAACCCTTGAACTAGGTAGAGGACTTGGCACATGAAAATTCAAAGGGTTTGGACTTCTATGCCATCAAAGAAATTTAATTTCCTACTGTGAAAGGTGGTAATGACCAACCAAGGAATGGCTAAGTAAGTTTCTAAGTATCCCTCAGTCATACCTCTTTTGTAAAAAGATCTCAAAGACTGTGAGACATTTGGTTTGGAAATGTTGTGAGATTAAAAGGGTGTGGAGGTAGATTTAAGCATGGGTTAAGAGAGCTAGCTCTGATGAAAGAATGGATACTACATTAATTCTTTTTTGAGGATAGAGGTGGGAAGGAAGAGCATACCTAGAAACTATGGAATGCTCTACGAGCAGTTGTGAGCCACAAGGCTTGGAAGCTTCATAATGAGAGATGGTTTGGAAGAATCAAGATTCCCTTAGTCCCTATGGACAAGTGGTTGACAATTAGGGGAGAAATACTTGCAACTCTTTGAAGGGGTTTAGGAAATTTGACAATGCCTACAAGGTTTTTAAGGAAGCTTTAGCTATATTTTGAGGTGACTGGCCTAAAATGGCAATGTAACTATTATTGTTTATAATATTAACTATCTATGTGCATTATTTTTTAAAAAATTTATTGATTCATCACCATGTAGAGACTAATAACTTGCTCATAGAGATACATAAGTTGGTTTATGTATCTATGTTATTGACCCTAGAAAAATCGAGCCCATTATTATATAGGGTTAGTTCAATGCTAAGGCTATAGACCATATGGCTAGGACATTATGGGATGTTCCAACAAACTTTATGAAATTGGGCATAGGAGACCAATACAAACCTTCTACGTATGTGTGGTATAGACCATATGGTCTAAGACATTGTGCATGAGATGTTCCAACAAACTTTATGATTTTGGGCATGGTAGATTGATATTAATCTTGTAAGTATGTGTTTTATACTATACCTGGCATTTAGTAGTATACTTAGATTTCATTTTTCTTTAACACTATTTTTGGATTATCTAGATCAATATCATTGCTTGGATTTCATGCCAATTATATGTAATCCAAGCAATCATAGGACTCTGATCATCCAAACATTGTTGAAACAATATAACTATGAAATATACTATAGCATATTCATGTAGTCATTGGATGCTTGATGCAAGAACTAAAACTTAAGCTCCAAAGCACTATGTAAAAGGTGAAATTTGGTCACCAAGAGTATATCTCACTCACTATTTTGCCTTATGGATGTGCATGTAAGCATGTTTACACCTAAGAGATAAGATGTTAAAATCAATTTGGTTCAATTCTTAATAAACTATATCAATTTTAAACTTTTATATTCGATTTGTTACCATCTAATTTAGGTGTTGCTTTGTCAAGTACTTTTGAAGTGTAGCAAGTTGAATCAAGAAATGTGTGATAAATATCTTGGGATTCAAATCTATGCACTATGATGCCTTTGGAATGCAATAGTGAAAGCTAATACTATCCTAGAGTTTTCTTGTTAAGATAAAAGCATCAAAACCATTGGGAACTAAGATTAAAAATAAAAAATCATATGTTTTTGTTCTCGAGAAAGCCTCTTGCACAATGCTTGACTTCAACTAATGCCTTTAAAAATCATTTGTGATCTATCTAGGAAGTGGGCATTACCAAAGTATATCAAATTAACCAAGAGCAATGCCATTCACTCGAATGCGAGTACATTGACTCATCTTTTCTTTCTCATCATTTGTTGCAATAAGGATGAAACTTGAGGCATGATAGTGCTCCAATGATCCTACAAGCTAACTCTTGATGCTCTACTCACTAGCTCCCTCCTCAATCGAAGAACAAGAACAAGAACAAGAATATGCTATAGTCATGCAACTCACAACATTTTTTAATTCAAAGCGCTGCTTGTGCAACAGAAGTCATAAATGTCACATAACATTTTTTTATTTGCAAACATTGCTACACACGTCACATAATTAATGTTGTGGATATTTCATGGTTTTTGCCTAATTATTATTGTGCCAATTTCAACTCACGATCCTTAAGGCCATGTGATAAGTTGTGTTGTTACTATTTCCACCAATGCCCACAATGTCATGTCCATGAGAAAGGAATCGGCCAATAGGCATAGCCTTTATTGAAGGATAGTTCATTTCATGAAAATGAGTAGGGGGATAGGGGCATGATGGATGAGAGCATTGTTGCTAGTATGATGACTAGTTGACTTACACAGATTAGAGGGATTAGAAGCAATCAATTGAAAAAATCCAACAGTTTAAGATGGAATAGGTTAAGTTTGAATGCATTTTTATCTTATTAAACTTTCATTTAGCATTATGTAAACACTATCAATTTGAAATAAAATGAGACATGATTTCACTTGGATTATGATTATTAATGTATTCTACCTTAAAAATAGTTCTCATTATATTTTCCTTCCTTCAGTAGTTAGGCTCTTCATCCCACCTTTCAATTTTTCCCTTGATAGAGCTATACCTAAGTTTTCCATGTTAGTCCAACCTAAAGAGGTCATCCCATTCATACAATATGAGCATGGATTTTCCATTCCTACTTTCTCCAAAATCCTAAATATATATTTTAAGGCCTTCTAATTTCAATACAAAGATAAGTTTCCTATCAATATTCTCTAGAGTACCATTGAACTTGTGCCCTCCTAAGACCAAAGCATTGTTATATTTAGTATATGAAAAAACATGTCTAATTTTCTTCTTTTCATTTTCAAAAAACATTGAATCTATTATATGCTTGTAGTCACCCAAAAGCTTCACAATTGCAATTTTTATTAATCTCTCCTTTTGCAAGGTTGTATTGTATAAGAAGAACAAGTTATTTCTTATTGTCATCACTTGTTTGTTTTTCTTTTAAAAAAACATGTCATGCTGGTTAAAACTAAAGCTTCCATGAATATCAAAGTAGCCTCATCAACTTGAGATTATCATCCTCCTCATAATAATCCAATCCAATTGACAGTTTCATCATCATAATTATCGTCGTCTCTTCATCCTTGCTATCATCCTTAGCCCTATTGACTATCAAGAATCGCATGGTGGAGGGACTTGCTTGAGATGATACACCAAACACATACCATACACACAAGAGAATGCTCACTCAAGAACACAAGAAGAGAGATGGAGGCCGAAACATTTTCTTGCTAGTTTCTTAGCTCTTGAAATCAATTTTTCCCTTGATTAGGATGGATATATCATAATACTATGAATAGTGCACTCTACTAGTCTAATGAAGCTTCAAAAGCATAGTATAAGACTTTGGTTAAGAAAAATAATAATTCACTTCCATCCAATCAAAGAATTAATTAAAAATTATAACCCTCGTCCACAACACAAACTTGAAAAGAGAGCGCATCCTCGTCATCACCAAACTACAAGTACTGCAAAGAAAGAGACTAGTACCCAACGTGAGTGACTACTAGGTTTTGTTCCAACGTACACTTGGCAAGACCTCTTGAATGTTGCAAATCAATAATAATCACTTGCCAAAACTCAAATTGATTTGGTTGCACGATAAGACTTCCATACTATAATTTCATATACCATGCAAGTTGGGAGCATAGACATGCACTTCTTAAAATTGTTTTCCCTATAGCATAAGCCTTTAACATGGAACTATTAATGTATATTTAACTAGGGAACAATGGAAGTTTAAACATAGGACATGATAATAGGTTACAATATATGAATCCAAAGTAATAGGGCTTAAAACCTTTAATAACAACCAATGGAGGCACATTTCCAATCGAATGGGCCTCTATAAGTTGTGTGGTGAAGGAAGGAGCCTCTTACATGTGGAGAATTGAGGTGAGCCTATGGACCTAGCTTTAATGAATCACACATCTGGTGTACCCTATGTTAATCAATAATTTCCATGTGCCTTGGAATACAAATGCATAATATATTCATTGCACAATGTATGAATGCATTTGGATAATCAACAAGAAGGATGGGTGCTTCAAGCACAACTCCATTGAGCATGTATGCAAAAGAAACAACCAAGCATGCCAAGTTGGAAACACTACTTCACTGTGATTGTTCTCTAGAAAAACTATAATAGTGCATATAGAACAAGAGAAAAGTCATCATATTTCGCAATCATTGAACTATTACATGTGTATCATACTTGTGGATACCATAGGCCCTACAAGTGAGGAAGAGAGCATAACTCCAACAAGCAAGTCATCTAATTATTCGAAAGTCCCTAGCAAACTCTTTTCTTGAAGAAACTACACATTAGGACTTTGCAGCTAAAACACAAAACCAAAGCACATGGTAGACTTCCTTAATGGTTTGTGCATTTTCAACATGTTGCAAAATGCAATGCGTCTCTTTTCCCTCCAAGTGCAACCTTCTAAGATCTCCATAAAACATGCATTATCCTAATGGTAGTTTGCTCCTTCGAAAGAGTTGTAAGAGTCCTTTTAATACATAGTCTTGATGTGTATGTGTTTGAATCCATGGGAAAAATTCAACATTCTTGGCTCTTATACACTAATACAAAAAGAAAGAGATGGATTAAGCAGACATACAAAAAGAAGAAAATATATTCATAACCAAATCTCAAATCATATGACATGGGTTCCTCTTCTAGAGGACTCTTCTTGAGGGGGAGATCCCCTACCAAAATCTACATTACATACAAAGGTAAAATCCCCTTCTTTTCCATTCATAATGACACCTCCTATAAATATATGACATGAGGTATGCTTTCCAATACTAAATAGCCAAGGATCGAGCAAAAGCAAGGCACCTATGAAGACTCTACTATTAATGAAGGTATATCCTATACATAAGGTACTTTAACATTTATGTTCAATATTGTGCTAGCCTTTTAGAGAAGATAGAACCCTTCATGCATTCCTTGAGACTCCCAAAAGGATTCACTATGGTTGTCCATCAATTGGGAATGTTTATCATCCAAGGCTATGTTTGTTGAAGGAAACTTAACAACAATGTGTCTGCCTTTGTGTGCAATTGTGCTCTAACAATTTCCCACACATATTAGGCTTGCATACTAATTCTTTTTTTAAAAGCCTTGTAATTTCTCTATATTAGAGACACTACATCCTTCACTAGAGTAGATTGCACACACTTCACAATGTCATAAAGCAATATCACTTTATATTATTATGCTCCCAACCACAATCTTCATGAACTAATGTGGTTAATTCTTAATATTTTTTAAATGTGTTGAGTGGCATGTGAACTGCTATATCCAAGGGTGGATAAGGGTAGATGAGTGTGAATGGATTGGAGGGCAAGAAAAACCCTAACCCTAGCCATCCAAAGGCTATTTAAACAACCCTAACGGTCACTCTCAATGTGTGTGAGAGTACCCCAATTGTACTTGTGAGCAACTTACTAAGCAAGATTTTGTTCTTATACTTTGAACTCTCTTCTCCCTCATACACAATTTCCCATGCTACCACTTGACTATTCTAACATGGTATCAAAGCCATCTCTAATCCATTGAGCCTCCTCTATCCACATCTCAGCTCAATTATATATGAGAGTTTCATTTCTTCATCATACCTCTTAACCTCCATGGTTACCTACTATACCCACCTCTATTGGAGAACCCGAGGAGAATAAAAGAGAGCATATCTTACATAGCTTTCTTTTGGAGAGTTGTTTCCTAGCTCAGCCGCTTCAAGACATCACCTTAAACCCTAACATCAAGCACCCAAAAGGGCGACATTCATTACTAGTTACCTCTAAAAAAGAGCAAATAGCACAATGTGGAGTTGAAAATTGAAGCGTAGGCTATTCGAGACACAATGTTGGCAACCATCATGGGGGTTTGTTAGCCCCCCAAGTGGGCTATCCTCACCCAAGAGGGCTCCCAAAAATATCTTCTCTAGAGATCATACTGAGTGAAATGCTAATTGTGTGTTTGTAGACAGCCATAGCCAAAGCTTCAAAGCTTGGTCCTTTTTGGGTTTTCTTCTCACTACTAACAGTGGTTTCTAATCACTGATTAATCCTCTGTGGAGTTCATTGCAAATCAAAAGGCTTCAAGTTTAGAGCATTTTCAACCAAAGGTGACGACTCAACCTGATATGCAGGTGGTTTAATGTCAATATGCTTCACCTATACTTAGCCAGGAATACTTCCTAGCACTAATGTTGAATTTGTAGATCACTACTTGCCGGTTACTTTGAGAAATTTAAGAGTTTTTTTACCTTAAGCATGTTCATTAAGTACTTAAGCATTGTAAAGTCATATGTTAGCTACAAACACATAAAGCCATTTTCATTAACTCGTATCTCATCTTACTCAACATCACATTTGAGCCTATTACTTATTAATATCAATATCATTTCATTTGCTTCCATACTTCTTGGCCGTTGTATAAAGGATTAAACATTGTCATTGCCTAGTGCAATTGTGGTAAGACCTTCCTATCATAATCATGGCCTATGCCGATGTTAAACCTCAAATGCATATGTTCGACGAAAAAGACTTTCATCCATGGCAAGTATTATTGAAGTACAAAATGATGGAGCGAGGTTACTAGCCCTTCTTCAAAGGAACCAAATTTATTAACCCATCCAATCCTACTAATATAGATGATGATGAAAGAGCCCAAGCCATAATCATGCTCCATCTAGATGAATCTTTGATTCATCACATTGATCAGCTCTCCATTGCCAAGGAGAAATGGGAGGAGCTTCAAAAGCTTTATGGGGCTAGAGGAAAGAACTCTAAAATTTCCTTGAAGATCAAATTTTTCACCTAGAGTATAAGCAAGGAGAAGACTTGGGCAAGTTTATCTCTCATATGAAGGGCTCATAGAATTGAGCTCCTCCTACATGGCATAACACAAAATATCATATGCAAAAGCCTCCTCAACGATAGTAAGCTTACTATCATGGAAGATCTATGACATAAGAGCATAGTGCACACAAAGTGAACTATTCGACTGGACTTATAAGCAAGCTGATTTGCGTGGACTTGCAGAAGAAGCAGGAAAGTGAGAAATACCTAAATCTTGCATGAGCTGTCGGTACCAAAGAGGAATCTGAATAGGCTCATCCTGCTGCAAGGGAGACTAAGTAGCCTCCGGTACCTGCAATGCACCTATCTATGGAAGGGACTCCCAATCGCATCTGTCAAAGGTAGCGGAAAGGTACTAAAATATGCACCTTGTTTTAACCTCTGTTACTTTTAATACCTTGTCTTTCTCAAGTTCTGATATCTACTTTAGCATTAATGAGACCTGCACCATTGCTCTATAAGAAAATTGTCAAACTTTAGGTTCTTAAGATGTATGAGAGCCTATGCACGATGTGTTATAGAGCCAACACTAGGCAAACTTCCAATTTCAAGTGTCCCAATCTTTATATATTTCTAACCTTGTCATTTTCATATATTCTCCTTCTTTTTGTATCTAAAATACACTGTAGCTGTTCAATAAGGCTGCCAGTTTTATATAAATTTTCATCCTTTAAAATGCAAATTGCTGCACTCATTTGAATGCAGAGAATTCCATTTTTGTTAACATTATGCTTGAATAACCAGATAATATTACTTTGCTTGCAAACCGTAATTTATAATGTGTATCAAGAACTTCTAACAGCAAAGGCAAATTGATCACTGTACCTAAAAGCAAAGAATGGAAAATTATGGAATAGCTCATAAACACTGCAAGCTGAACAATCTTAGCAGCGCAATTCCAAGCTTGATTATACAATATTTTCAGCCCAAGAGAATAGACTTTCAGATCCTTGTCAGCAGAAAGAAAAGCCTGCACAATCCACAATTACATCTGCAAGATACAGGCTATTGTTTATAAATCACCTGGATCTAAAGCTTTGCTCGAGTACTAGGACCACTTGATGAACCAGGCACCATTTCTCTTTTCTTCTGATACATGCTAGCAGCTTTAATCAGTGTCTCATGTACTTCTGAAAAATGTGGTGCAGTTGCCTTCTCCACAGATTCAATCCATTTTTTCACCTTTGTCCTTGGTTCCAACAGCTCAGCAACTTTGTCTTTATCAAGGAGCTTTTGTAATGACAGTAAACAGCATGTTATTTCTAATGGGGATGCTTCAGGAGCTTCCAGTTATATGATGAGAGTGAGATTACAATGATCATTCATGAAACTCCTATTCTGCTGATGAGCTGATTCTTTGGGAGGTGGACTTTGATTTCAAAAATGTGATGAGCCCACATGCAAATCCCAAAGTTTCAACAGAAGAACAGTCAAAAAAAAATTCAGTTATTTGATGATTTCAACATCATACCTGCAGTTGCATAACTTCACAGGCTAGACTCAGATCTGCAATCGATGGTTGCATGCAGCCTGTCAGAAAGTTCCCATTCCCTTGCAGCCAGATGGTCTCCAGCTTTGAAAGAGAAGCCTTTAGAAGAGTTTCTGCCTCAGCACCAGCACGGGCATCCAAAGGACGACCCAAAGCGGGTGCAAGAACACAATTCATCACCAAGCCAGCTGCAAATTGAATTACCAAACTGGTCACTTGCATAATATGTTGATGTCAAAATGTGACCAATCCATTGTCCACAGCTCCAGAAAATTTGAGACAAAGCACACCATCTAGCTTTTGCACCTGAACCACGACGAAGATTGCTGTGATGCCAATCCAGAACACTGTCAATTTGAGCTCTCTTTCGTAAATCTGCAGGATACCTACAAAAAAGTAAGATCTAAGTGGACTCGAAGGTCTGAATATTCCACTGAAATTTCCTTGAAATACACAAAAACTTTCACTCACCAGTGATCTTTGACATTGGGATATGCACAAGCTAAGTACCGCAAAATTGAATGGCTGCAACAGTAAAATAAAAGCACAAGGCAAGTTAGCTTTTCCTCCTCAGTGTTCCGCAAAATGACAGAAAAGTACAAAATGTTGTTGCTGAAGACGGTGAGATGAGACATGGATGATACATACTGGCTGTCCTAGGATCACAAAAGTTGAATGCTCAAGCAAAGAGCTAGAGCCTTAAGTGCAAGGGAGTAATGATACCACAGCTAAAGACGAACTACCAGACATGTTTAAGATAATCAAATCATGAGATTTCTAAGGTTGTGTGTAGCTTACATTCCCTCTTTACCATATTGAGGTGTAATAATTTTACTATACATCACACAAACATATACGAGCCACTAAATGTTTATGTAAAGTTTATATTGCACACGTTTTTGGATAGTTCTAAAAACTAGCTTTTGAACTCAGCTATACCTTGAGATTTTAGTTTATGGGTTCATAGGCTTCAAGTCATTAGTATATGGTGTTGGCAAAGGCCACTATTGGACAATTGATAGGGTTTTTGGCTAATGAAAACTTTGGTTTGCTATAGAAACGTGTACAATAAGAATGCTTTGTACGAGTCCATGGTGTCTTTGTTAAAATTTGCTAATTCTATGGGCAGTGCCCAATGTTTTAGTCTTTAGTTCTTTTTCAATTCTTAGTGTGAACACGACTAAAGTTATAAGATGTGTCACCACTCTTAAGAGTTAGAGCTAGAGTCAATTAGCTCTAGTTGAGTTAGAGCTAGGTCTATCTTAGACCTATCTTGTACCTTTCATTCTCATTCTTTCAATTCAGCAAGTACACTCTACTCTTTTGCTTCAGCATTCTCTCATTGTCTCTCTTTTCTCTCCTCCATAGCTGGCTGTCATTTTCCAACATTTGGTCTCAGAGCAAGTTCTATGCACGGATTCAATTCAGCCACCATCAACACCCTCTACTCTTTCGCTTCAACACTCTCTCATTGTCTCTCTTTTTTCTCCTCCATAGTTGGCTGTCATTTTCCAACATTTAGTATCAGAGCAAGTTCTATGCACAAATTTAGTTCAGCAACCGTCAACCAGTGCCTCCCTGCCTAAGGTCTTGTTGCTGTCAACCAGCTCTCTGCCCGAGGAAGAGAAGGACAAGGTGCTGCTATTTTCAGCCTGCACACAACCCTACGCACAGTTCCATATGCAACCGGCACGCAGCCCAAGGAGCTACTGTTTTGGAGGAATTGCTACTGTTTTCAGCTCTGACCCTTATTTTCTCACCTCTACCCACCATATTCTCACTCCTACCTGCAATTTTTTTGCAAACCCTAAAAAGTGCAAAAACCATAATTTTTCAAGAGGTTTTTTTGAAATTTCTGCAATTTCCCATCCATTTTGGCCATCCCTTTCCAAATCTCAGCTCATGCCACCCAAAATTTGGGGCTTTGGTCAATTTTCACTCCCAGATTTCAAATTGACAACCAATTCAAAGAAATTTCACAATTTCTTTGACATTCTTGCGAAAAATTTTGGGCCTTTTGCCCGATTTGCAATCCCACGTGTGAATCTTCATTGGAAACACCAATATTGAACAATTTCATCAACATTTGTGCAAGAAATTTGGGGCTTTTGTCCTAGAGGCTCCAACACACATCATGAGGCAGATTCCAGCTGCTGTTCGTTGTTGGCACGCACCCCAAGGTGACATTACTACAAAAATTCAAGTTGTAAGATACAAATTTCTTCAATTTCTTTGAAATTTTAGAAAGAAAATTTGGGCTTTTGCACAACATGCATTCCAAGGCAACAAATAAGCGGTACAGTAACATTTAATTGCTATTACAATCAAATTGAGCAGAAAAGTTTGAAAAAATTCAGTAAATTTTGACAAGAATCAACATTAAGTTGCTGTAATTTGTACTTTTGAGGATATACATCATGAGGCAAGTGCGGTACAACAGTGCATTGCCGTTATTTCTTAGCTGAGTGCTAATTTGGGTCAAATTGGACACACTTTGGCATTTATGTGACAGTTTGGTACTTGTTGCATAATCCCAAGGGAATTTTTGGTACTCTGAGGAGTACAATCTATACTTCAGCAAAGAAGTATTTGGCTGCAAATTTCCATCCATTACTAACAGCATAGCACGTCAAGGGACTAATGATCAAAGTAACATCCTTAGAGTCCTCACTCAAGAGAACGAACTTGATGGATCAAACTACCCATTGAGGAGTTTTACGGTCCACAACCTTCTTGTGGCGAAGGACTTGTGAAACTATTTTACAAGTGATTTGCAACGACTAGATCTTGCACCTCAAACACCTCAACGTAACGCTAGAGGACAAGTTGTTGGTGCTGCTGTCCCTCCTTCCCTTCCTACCAAGGATTAGAGAAGATGGAACTCAAAAAATGCACAGGCACTTTCTTTGATTGCCTTGTCAGTGAAAAGATCAATCATTCCACATACCTGATCTTGTAAGACCTCAAAACCAGCACGGGATGTACTTGAGCGTATGTTTACACCATATAATGAGGCCAAAATATCTTATCTCCGTAGAGAGTTAGCCAATGTAAACATGGATGAGGGTGATAGCATGACAAATCGCCTTACTCACATACAAGACTTGCACAAGCACTTGCTCAATGTGGACGAAGTCATTCAAGATGTTGAATTGGTAAACATCACACTAAACTCTCTTCCAGAGTCATATCTTGGTTTCCACACCTCTTTGATATTGTCTTTGAGGGGGGAGCAACAACCCCTTACATTTGTGGAGTTGGAAGACCTCTTGTTGCAAGAGGAATAGACTTGGAAGAATATTGCATTACGTTCAGGAGATATGGCTATGCTTTCCAAGTTAAAAAGAAAAAGGCAAAAAATCATCAAAAGGGTAATGTTGGACAGCCATCAAAAAAAACTATCCAAGATATAGAAAAGTCTAAAAAGAAGCAAAAATGTCATTATTGCAAAAAGCCAAGTCACTATATTGATGAATACCGTAAGAGATTAACCAAAGAGAAGAAAAAGGACTCCAATTTGGCTGTCCAAGTGCAAATCATGTGTTGAAATCATACACCTACTAAGGCACTAAAGACGATCACCCCGTTTGAGGCTTGGCATGACAAGAAACCCAAGGTTGACTATAACCAACCTTCCTCCTCAGATAGGGTGATAAATAACCTAATTAAGCACTTTACAGCAATAACAAATTCACAAAACTGGAAAGTATACTTTACCATATAATCTTGGACACTGGACACCCTGTTGGCCCCAAAATTGGTGCCCCTTTCAATATTATTTAACTTGATTGAAGAAGAAGTTGATGTACAATGGGATTCTCCCAATCCCTTTCGGTATTCCAACTCCCCTTGCTGTTCAAAATGACCAGTAAGTCCTTAATCTGATATTAAGCAATCAATTGACCTTCACCCACTTTGATGGAGATGAAAAATGTCCGAAATTCAATTATTTGTTGGTCCCTCCACTTGAATAGGTTAAAAACAGCTTCAACCATGTTGAATCCAAGTCTTGGAGCTTCAAATTTCTTGCACGCTTCTCGAGGCTGCTGCTAAACCCTAATTTTTGCTACAAATTAGGGTTTACAGCAAAGAAATCTGAAATTTCTCAACCTCTAGTTATCTCAATGCTGCTATCTCTAGAGCAAGGATGTAGAAAGGTTGGGAGATAAGAGAGAATCCTGAGGAGAGAAAAAATTCAAACTTTCTTTGCGAAGAACCGAAGAAAATCTGCCATTTACTGCTGTTGCCTTGTCTCAACAAGCTTGTAGATGCAAAGAACTGAAGAAAATCAGTCATTTACTGCTGTTGCCCTATCTCAACAACCTATAGATGTTGTAACCTGTTGTTGATTAGTCTTCTCCTGTCCCTTGCTGCCTCAGAAGGTCCTTCAATGGCTGCAAATCAGACCAACAATATCTCCTCCCTCTCTCTTGTAGGTTGAATACACTAAAACTGCCTCTCTCTAGTCTCTAAAGACGTTTTTCAATCTTGCATAGACATTTTTGACAAGTGGCAACCTTCCCAAATGGTTTTTCTAGCATTATCCATAGTTAAATATTAATTTTCAGTCTTTAAATACTGAAAATTAATCTAATAATTATTTTGGTACCCTAAAAAATAATCTGACTGACCAATAATTAAATTGGCTAAGCAACTTCCATTCCCGAGTGTCTTTGCACCATCTTTGACCATCAGATTGGTGTTAGGTACCATTAAGTGTCACTTCTCTAGTGTCACCAACAACTGACACTTATGGCCAAATGAATAACCTAGGCCAACAACTGGCACCAGATACCACCAAGTACCTGTGCAGCATAACTTATAGCAACTTTTGCCTTTGACATCCCGTGATTTCCTAGAGTCCTGGACTCGTAAATTTACTCTAACCCCAATTACACCTCACATGTGCAACATTTACTTAACCATGTGATTAAAAATCAATCCACATGTTAAGTGAGGTTTCAAAAATACATGTCCTCATGACATTGACTACTTTCGGGTGTTTTGTTGCATAACCTATGCACGAGTTTCGAAAGAGCTTTGTCAGAAGCTTAATGACAAGGCTATAAATACATATTACGATTCAGAAAGCAAGAGCTATCGCTTCTATGACCCACGCACAAAGAAAGTTTTTATCACTAGGATGTTATATTTGCTGAAAATTCTGCATTTTCACATTATCAGTTTCAGATACCAGTCACCTATGACATTGGTGATGTCTTTGAGGGTCTCTTGCCACTTTCTTTGGAATCCGTGTCTGCTATAAATGGCCAAACAAACACAATACAGTAAGCTTTTACTGCATCATATGCGCCTGAACAGCACAGTATTGATGATAGTTTGCCACATGAAGTGGAAGATGCAGTATAGCATGAAAGGGCTGCTATTAATGCACCAAAAACTGTCCTCAGATGGCTATTACAAACTCTCCAAGAGAGTAAAATGGATGCTCCTTTAGCTCAATGCACTAGAAGGGCTACTAGACATGCAACACATGATGCAAGGGTAGCCCATTTGGCTGATTTTATGGAAGTAGATGATTGTGATGAGCATGTATTTATGAGCTCATTGTTGAATGATGATGAGCCTACTTCCATGGATGAAGCTCAACAAGACGTACATCGGATGCATGCCATGCAGGATGAGTTAAGACTCTATTGCCACTAACTCTACATGGGATCTTGTGGACTTACCACTTCGCAACAAGGCCATTGGCACACAATAGGTTTTTAAACTCAAACGCAAGGCTAATGGTACCATTGACAGGTACAAGGCACGGATGGTACTAAAAGGCTATGCACATAAGAAAAGTATAGATTATAAAGAGCCTTTTGCTTCTATATTCCGTATGAGTACGATGAGCTATGTAATTGCTATGGCTGCAAATTATGGTTGGAAGGTACATCAATTGGACATTAAGACAGCACTCTTGAAGGGGGATTTGCATGAGGATGTTTATCTGTCACAACCTCCACAGTTTGTGGTTAAGGGGAAAGAGCACATGGTATGTAAGCTAAACAAAGCTCTTTATGGTCTCAAACAAGTTCCTCGAGCATAGCACTCTAAAATTGATGCATATTTAAAAACAATCCAACTTCTCCCACTCTATACATTAAGAATGAAGGGGGGGACTTGCTAATTATCATTCTTTATGTAGATGACATGCTGCTCACTAGACTTTCAGAAGCAAAATTTACAAATTTCAAGGCTGAATTGAGACATGCATTTGCTATGTCAGACATGGGCTGTCTACACTATTATTTGGGGATTCAGTTCACCCAAAATCAACATGGTATCATGTAACCAGCCTTCCTTCTGTGGATGGGTGGTACATCCCTAATTACAACTTAATTACAGCAGCAAACAATTAATGTAAATCTGAAAATACAAATTTACCTACTAATCTTGGATAATGCACACCCGATTGGCCCCAAAATTGGCACCCCTTTCGGCATTTCTTTAGCTTTATTAAAGAACAAGTTGATTTACAATGGGATTCTCCTGATCCCCTTCGCATAGTTGTCAAGTACGAAAAGTACAATACAGTACGGTACGATAAAATACGGTACTACATCGTACCTTAAGATTTTATAAGGTACGGTACGATATTAGTACGAAAAAAAATTTAACTTCATTATTTTGAACTATAGATGATAGAACAGATGTTTAAAGTCTAAATAGCAATGCTATTGGAGTATATAAGATGAATACTTGAGGGTAACACGCCAAAACCTCTATGGCATATGCCGCATGCACAACATGCGCTACAACTTACAAGTACATACATAGGAGTGGATACATCATACATGAATGATCATACAAATAAGAGGCATGTATGCTTAAGAGAGAGAAGGTTGAGAGAGAGAGAGAGAGAGAGAGATGAAATGGCATGAGATGCTTTATTAACGTCTACAAGAGGCCAAAATGACTTGTGAAACCAACAGTTATCAAACAAACCACCAAAGGTTTTGGTAAAAGATTTATGAATTTTGTTATGGTTTTGTTT
Organism: Lygodium microphyllum; assembly: GCF_053477565.2. NCBI lineage: Eukaryota > Viridiplantae > Streptophyta > Polypodiopsida > Schizaeales > Lygodiaceae > Lygodium > Lygodium microphyllum. The sequence goes on from NC_141144.1 coordinate 98,289,098, forward strand.
GGCATTGCTAAGGCTAAAGTAGCTACCGATGGTACATTCACTAATTCGTGTACTCTCAGAAGGTACATTAGGCCAAGCTATCCTCTGGCCTAGTTTTATTAGCAATGTGTACTAATGCTTTGGGTTGGGTGGTGCAAAATGAGCTGTGAACGAAGGTAAAATCAATAGGATTAAGGTACTTGATGATTTTCTCAAATGGTGCTGAATTTATTTATTGATGACACTAACATATTGTGAAAAATGATGGGACATCAATTAGAAACGTTTGGAACTGCTTGAATACCTTATGTATGGCCTTTGGCTCTAGGATAAATCATAACAAAACATGTATGAGGAGCCTAATCAAGCTTCCACCCCCTTTCTTGGTTGATCGATCAAGGCTACAAAATCACCACCACCACAACAACAACAACAACAGTCAACAACCCAAACCACCACCAACAACAACCACGCACCCAAAAAAAAAAAAAAAAAAACTTGTTTTTTTGTACAAATTTGTACGGTACGAACCGTATAGTACGAACCAATTCGTACTACGTACAAGTACAACTATGCCCCTTTGCAATCCAAACTCCCCTTGCTGTCCAAACTGACTAGCAAGTCTTCAATCTATTTTGCCCCTTGATTCGGGTACTTAATTGGCCTTCACCCACTTCATAGACGATGGAAATGCCCGAAATTCAATGGCTCGCTAGTCCTCCACCTGAATTTAGCTTAAATTCACCTTCAGCCCTGAAAAATCCAAGACTTGGAGCTTCCAATTTTTAGCACGCTTCTCGAAGTTGCTGCTAAACCCTAATTTCTCCTGCAAATTAGGATTTACAATAGAGAAATCTGAAATTTCTCAGCCTTCAAGGATCCAAATGCTAAGATCTTCGAAGCAAGGTTGTGAAATGGCTGGGAGATGAGAGAGAAAACTGTAGAGAGAGAAAATTCAAAGTTTTGTCGCAAAGAATGACTGAAAATCAGTCAAATGCAGCTGCTGCCCTGCCACAGCAGCTTGTAGATGCAAAGAATTCAAGAAAATCAATCATTTACTGCTACTGCCCTATCTCAACAACCTCTAGATGCTATCACCTACTGTTGATTGGTCTTCCCCTACCCCTAGCTACCTCAGAAGGTTCTCTAATGGCTACAAATCAAACCAACAACATCTCCTGCCTCTCTCTTGCAGGCTGAATACACTAAAAATGCATCTCCCCAGCCTCTAAAGACGTTTTTCAGTCTTGCATGGATATTTTTGACAAGTGACAGCCTTCCCAAATGGTTTTTCCAACATTAGCCATAATTAAATATTAATTTTCAGTCTTTAAATACTGAAAATTAATCTAATAATTATTTTGGTCCCCTGAAAAATAATCTAACTTGCCAATAAATTGGCTAGGCAACTTCCATTCCGAAGTGTCTCTGCGCCATCTTTGACCATTAGATTGGCGTTAGGTACCATTAAACGCCACTTCTCTAGTGTCGCCAAACTGACACTTATGGCCAAATGAATGACCTAGGCCAACAATTGGCACCAGATACCACCAAGTACCTATGCGGTATAACTTATAGCAACTTTTGCCTTTGACATCCCGTGATTTCCTCGGGTCCCAGACTCGTAAATTTACTTTAACCCCAGTTGCACCTCACATATGCAACATTTACTTAATCATGTGATTAAAAATTAATCCACATGTTAAGTGAGGTTTCAAAAATGCATTTCCTCATACATATCATCATGTCACAATCACAGTATGTGAACAAGTAAGTTGTTACATAGGTTTAATATGCAAGATTACAAACCTATGTGCACTCCTATGAAGCTAGGCTTAAAGTTGTCTATACATGATGGTGAAGAGATGTCTGATGTTGCAATTTACAGCCGCGCTATTGACTGCCTTATTTATCTTTGCGACACACACCCTAACATTCAACATGCAGTATCTCATGTGAGCAGATATATGCATAACCCACAGACTATACATTAGCAAGCTGTTAAGCAGATCTTCAAATACTCGCAAGGTACTCAGTCACATGTATTATTATTTCCCAGGAGGGAGATTTGCAATTACAAGCTTACAGTGATTCAAATTGGACTAGTGATGCAAACACTAGACACTCTACTAGTGGACACTGTTTCTTTATGGGCCGTTCATGCATTTTATGGCTAAGCAAGAAACAACCTACAATGGCTACCTCGTCCTATGAGACTAAGTACAGGGCAGACTTCACGGCAACAATGGAATGTGTATAGTTACGCAGATTATTGACTGATCTACATTTACAATCAGAGGGTCCTACACCCATTCTTTCTGATAGTCAAAGTGCTATTGCAGTGGCACAAAATCTTGTGTTTTGCATGAAACATATTGAGATGCATTACCATTATATCAAAGAGAGATGCTATGCAGAAGAGATCAACTTGATGTATATTCCTACACAAGAAAATGTTGCATAAATTTTCACCAAGGCACTACCTCGTGAGAAGTTTGAGGCTTTTCGCAAGTCCTTAGACTTGCTATCCTTTGGTGATTGATCATTCTTGTACTTTACCACATTGGCACTGCAAGAGGGTGTTAGAATTTGCCAATTCTATGAACAGTGCCCAATGTTTTCGTAAGTCCTTAAACTTGCTATCCTTTGGTGATTGATCATTTTTGTACTTTACCACATTGGCACTGCAAGGGGGTATTAGAATTTGCCAATTCTATGGGCAATGCCCAATGTTTTAGTCTTAGTTCTTTTTTAGTTCTTAGTGTGAACACAACTAAAGTTACAAGTTGTGTCACCAATCTTAGAGTTAGAGATAAGAGTCGGTTAACTCTAGTTGAGTTAGAGCTAGGTCTATCTTAGACCTATCTTGTACCTTTCATTCTCATTCTTTCAATTCAATAAGTACACTCTACTCTTTTGCTTCATCACTCTCTCATTGTCTCTCTTTTCTCTCCATAGCTGGCCATCATTTTCCAACAATCTTCTCCAATATCATTGAGCTTATCTATACATACGTTTCTTATATTCCAAACAAAACATACAAAAGGGACCTCTTTCATGCATACCTTTCAAAAAGATGAAAACCATCGTCATCTATGGCAGGAACTTGGCCCATTGGATTTATAGCTATACAAAAATAAACCAATCCAAATGTTAGCCATGGGCACAAACACACAGGCATATGTTCATGTATCCCATTCAATCTATAGTTACACAAAAATGAACAAATTCAAATTGTATCCCATTGGATCTATAGCTACACTGAAATGAACAGATTCAAATGTTAGCCATGGCACAGAGACAGAGAAATAGATTCACATATTTTGCAAAGTATCTCTTTATCCTTAGAAGTTTTCCTTGGCAAATGTAATTTTCTATCAAGTTTAACATATCATTGCCCTCAGAGCCAAACAAGTATATGTTTGCCCCAGTTGGTTCAAGAAATGGTGAACCCTCATACCTAGACCTATACCCAAGAAAACTCAATAGAAAAAGGAGCAATGTGCATATGTGAACTAGAGAGTCACTTGGACCACAGAAACACCCTTTTTATGTAAAACACTTTTTCTAGCTTTTTTGAATTTATGGAGAAATAACCTTCCAATGATAAAAATTAATACTCAAAACACAGAATGAAAGTCAATCTGCTGCTAATAAGGCAATCTTGAAGAAATTATTGGAAAGATTCCCTAAGGTGAGAGTACACTGTACATGTCAACATCCGTGGTATGAAATGCAGCGTAATTGAAACCAATACAACAGTCTAATATTGTGCCCATTTCAAACAAGATGCAGATCATGGATGTGTATATCCATGATTGTAAGACATGTTCCAAATCTTTGAGGTCTTGATTCAAGTGTGTTTTGTATCCCTGACTTTTTTCAAAAACTGTTTGCTTCCAGTACAAACATAAATACAGAATTGGAAGGCTATATCAAGATGACCATAGACATTAAGAATGTCAACTACTGCTGGAAAACACAGAATGTTGCTCCTAGTCGTATCCATGAAGTGCACAACAGTCATAGAATTCCTGCAGGGATCTTCTGAAAAGCGCACACAGCTTAAAAGAAGAATCATCAAAAGCTCTATGACTACAAGATTTCATGAGGCCCCAAGAACTTGCCATTCTTCTGGCAACAAGGATTATACCTAAACACCAAGCAATGCCACAAGGAAAGCTTAAAAGCTTACTCTTCCAAATCTTCCTGAAAGTTATTTGCACCATTTTAGTGACTTTTTCTTATGCCATAAACTATTAGTATATCTGTAATCCAGGGTGGTGGGATACATGCCCATGAAGTGATGTCCCACCAATGTAGGAAAGAGAGGATACAGTTGACCATGTTGTCACACAGCAAAGACAATTTCTCAAGAAGCTCACCATGTAACACATAGGGATTCTTCTCATGAGCATCAACATGCCATATGGTTCCTTATGTAAAGCAAGTACAGAACCATGTTTGAACTTGGAGACAACACATCATCCAAGGATTTCATCATGAGCCCTGCAGAGAGCACTAGCAACAGCCAGATGTAGACAAAGAAAGCTAACCTCCGCAAGTCCTCAATTCCAAGTAGAAACACTATGAGGAGCAGCAACAAAAGGCCCTCTCACTCCAACACATGCCCCCTCTAGCTAGCAGCAAGTGGAGATGCAGTCCAATCAGTATTAGAGAATCTCACATGGCTCTCCCAAGGCCATGTAACCAGCTTCTAGGGATCCATACTCCAAATGGGAGCATCACCATGCCCACCATCACGACCCTCTCTCATGCCCTTGTTTGAATGGGAGCATGAGAAGATGATTGAAGCACCAGGACTCCAGAAACACTATTCCACCTCAGCCACCAATCAGCTAAGAACAAAGGATAGAGGAACATCTAATCATCCAAAACACATGGAACTGTGAATGTGACCACCTTAGCAAGTCAAGAGTGTGAAAGGAGAAGTCAATGATGGCCATCTCATTACCACCAAAGAAATGTTTTCCATGGCGGATGATGTTAGCACAAAATCCTCCATAAGTCAAGAGAATATTAGCCTGGAACAACTCCCAAAAAAGTGCATTCTCAAAACTTGAAGCAAGCCAAACAATATCCAACAAACTTTGTCAAAGCTCTATGAGTAATGTCAAATGCTAGATGAAGGACCCAATGATAATTTAACCATAGGACCAAAGAATATGAGAATGAGAGAAGCATAAGGAAGCTACATTGGTCAATAAAGTATTTCGCCAATGGAATGGATGTTGCTACCAAACAAGCAGAAAACTGAAACACAAAAACTAAAGTAGCACATGCAAAATCACAAGTACAGACAACCAAGGGAAAAGACTCTAACAGCACATCAGATCTTGAACCATAAAAACAGGGCTCAGCACCACCACCCAGATGGCTGCCATGCCACCTACCCAAATGTAGCAAGAAGTCAGCAGAACATAGCGGCAGCCAGCTATATGTATGTGGATGTTGTGCAGGAAAGCTGGCAGCCACATGTATGTGGCTGGTGTGTTCAATGGCTGCAGTGTCAATAGCTGCCTAGCACTCAGCAACGTATCACCTATAAATCACAAGGCAGTGGTGCGTCCTTACAACTGTTAGACACAAGCAGTGGAAGTGCAAATCAAATGCCATGCATCAGCCGGAAAGGTCAACCACCACATGGAAATCAACAAAAAACACAACTTAGGACAGCAAACATGCAAAATGTAATCACAAAAGCATACCTTGATGCCCAAGCGACCATCAACAGAGCCACAATCATGTTAAGACAACACAGTCTGGGCCTCTAATACCAAGTCAGAATGAAGTAACACAGAAGTGAAAGAACAAGACCAATGAGCATCAGTATTTACTGGCCATTGCCATAGTGAAGAGGAGTAACAATGGTAGCCTCCATCCTCAGCAAGGAGGACAACTCTCACATCGAAGGTCTCTCTATCCAATCAGATGCCAAAGTACAACTATAGACATCTGGAGCCGAGGACTGGTACATATAGGGAATACATATAAGGTCTCCCTCTCCAATCAGATGCCAAAGTACAACTATAAAGGTCTGGAGCCTAGGACTGGTATATATAGGGATTTACTGGCCATAGCCATAGTGAAGAGGAGCAACTATGGTAGCTTCCATCCACAGCAAGGAGGACAACTCTCACATCCATGCCAAAGTACAACTATAGACTAGGACTGGTCCAACGTGTGTGAATACATATGAGGTGCCAATGTAACCTCTGACACAAGGCTGCTACTCTTAGATCAAGGGACTACAAAGGATCTTAACCTTTATGACAAATAAACATGGACTTCCCTGAAGGCATCCATGAAAATGAACATCTACATGGCAAAAACCAAAAGGTTGTGAAGTGTTTACTGCTGAGAGGTAGCTGGCCTGGCATGCCAGAGCCCACCCATCCAACCTGAAGGATTCGGGCAATCACTAGTTGTACAAGAGCTGAATGTTCTGCATCCAACTGCCTCATGGAGAGACTGTACTTTTCTGTAAAGTTGACAGCTTTGCCATATGCACATAACAACAACAATATTGCTGATTTCTAGAATAAGTATCCAGCTTGTCTGTCATGGGCCCAAAAAGATGAGATTAAAGTGGTTTCAAATGATAAAGCTTGTTTCTGTTTGAAGGACTTTTCCTTCAAAAATGTAAACCATATCAGTTAGGACAGATGATATGTTGTAGACTTTACAACTGATGTACTTTGGCTTGTCTACAAGCATACAACCTCGTCTATCCTCGAGCCCCCCATCTCCACTTCCTAAGGAATTATCAGCAACTTCGTATTGACATTACCTCACATTGCAGGTTGTTTGGTGCAAGAGTGGAAAAATACTGACGGGAGTCCACCAATTACAAAAGAGATACCAATGAGCGATGCAAGTACCCAAAGTTATAGTGTTGTGGCTTCACAATGTTGGTTGCGTCCCACAATAACCATCAAATAACTTTGTATAACGAATTTGGCTAGCACTACCGACCTTTCCGAGGCCTTGTAGTCCAGTAAAAGATTGGAGCTGTCAGCCTGGCTAGCACATAACGAAAGCATCCAGCAGCAGAACAAGACCAGAAATGTATGCACGAAACAGTCTTACTGTGAGACGCATCAGATACTAACCCTTGAATTCGGGCTTCCTGTGGTCGCCCTTCGCAAGGTTCACCAACTGCACATCCACGTCAATCTTATTGACCCTGTTCAATAAACCGCATACACAGTCAGGGAGGACTACAAAGGTGCAGATAAAAGAGTTTTGAACCTTCTGTTATTTATTCATCTTCTTCTTCCGTATCCATGGATAAGTTTAAAGCAAGCGGACACTTCTTCTTCCATATGCATAGATAAGATTGAAGCAAGCAGACACTCACAGGCAGAAAATGAGTATTGCTCGAGAAGGCTGCGATAAACGATCGATATACAGACGGAGCTTGCCCATGGTCGTCCGCGAAGTGCTGCGGAGGTTGGATTAGCACATCTGGGCTCGCTTCTCTCACTTCGGATACTTCTTAAGGGAGCACGACAGGCGTCCTCGACGTCATCTGTTCCGTCATATGTACAAATCAGACATTCCCAACGGCAGAAGCAAGCAATGAGCAGGAGCAGCACCAGGGTCCCAGCCCAATAAGTTAACCAGACAGTCAATGTACGTTAAACCGGAAAAGGTATTAATATAAGTTTACAAGTTATTATATGTTGAACCTGAAAAGGAACAATACAAGTGTACTTGTTTAAGAAACCTTAAACTCATAATTTTGAAGGGATTTTTGAAGTAAATTGCAGATATATAAAGCCTTTTTATAACTAAAATCTTAACATATTTCGAGGTTTTAATTTTTTTCCTTTAAATTCTAAAGGTTTCTTTAAATATATTTGCCATTCATTTTACATTAAACCTCACTGAACTAAATTGTTAAATGTAGGCACTCCAAAAGACTTGGAGTCTACATACTAACTCTTAAAGTCTAAATTCCAACCACTTTACTTCCAATTGACACCCAAGAATAGTTTAAGCTTTCCCTTATAGTGTCCTTTTATGATAGTCTCAAGAAAGGGATCTTCTGTTTTCATCAATGTACTCCTCAAAGTCTTTTAAATGTAGATACTATGAGACTTTCAATCCTTTCATATCTACATAGGGAGTCTAAATACCCACATACATAGGGAGCCTAGATACCAATATGCTTTCCTTCTAAGAACTACCTCCATACTAATATTTAAACAAACTAGTGATAAGCTACATGGTGTGATGCTAATAATTCCAAAGTTACATTGTATGAGTTAAATATATGAAATTTGCAATATAATTTCCCAACTCATGTTGCTATGTCTAAAATGCCAATTAGTTTAACCCAATTATTTTTTATGTATTTTTTTGGTCTACCTTAACAAGGACCGTAGTGATCCAATTAGTTTTTACCATGGTATTTTTGAAATAATTTTAAACTATTTGTGATTAATTTAGCAAAAAAATGTATCCTTAGGAACAATGATGGAATGTCATGTCCCTTTGTTGGCAGGGGCATGTGTCATAGGGTTAGGGGCTCTATAAGAGTTCCTTCTTGGCCCTCCTTCAGGGGCACCCATGGTCTAGGGCTAGTTGTTATATAAGGAGCCCATAATTGTTAGAGTTTTCCCCTCACTCTTTCTTTATGGGCCTTTCCTCCCAATGACTTATGCCTTGTTCTCCCAATCATTGTTGAACACTCTTACACATCCTCATGATGATGCTACAACTTCCTCTCACTCTCTACATGATAACTGAATGTCCCTTCCCTCAATTCATCCTCCTTCGATGGTTGTAGTTGAGAATAGTCATTGTCGAGTAATGTTCCTTTTCACCTTTAATGTAATGAAGCATAGGTTCAGGGAAGAGTATATAAAGCTTAGATGTAACAATGCTCATTATCTTTTTGACATTAATCAATTTCATCTCAAGAACTCCTAACTTTTGGACCTCCCATTATAGCTAAAGGGCTTACCTTGCTCCACCATTGTAAGAGGTGGATATCTTGCTACCATATACCTAGTTTGTTTGATGTAATGCTTCAATATATTAATTTGATCTTTGGCTATGGTTATCTTGATCATAACTTTCCGTATTTCTTAAATATTTCATGTTCTTTATTGTGAGAAACTGGCTTCATTACATTAGTATTAGAGCATGGCTTTAATCCTATTGCAATGTCATTTTCTTGGCAAAATCTAGTCACTGGCATTGAAGATTGGTGACTAGAGTACAAGATTTAGTCATAGGGTCTAGTTCCACTAAATTGTGACTACTCAGGGATTTCTATAGTAAGCTATAACTATTTTGGAGCTTCCTAAAAGAAGACTTGGAAGAAATGGCGGCCATCCTACCATTTTAGCAGAGCATGACCTGACTAAAGCTCATTTTGGTGGTGACTGGACAAAAATGGGGGTGCCAAACTTTAGTAGTGGCTAAAGTTTTCACTACTTTTCTTGAATGAGGGTTTTCCCCTTCTTCTGCAAGCTTCCTTTCCAACTCCATGTGTGATTCTTGCCTTTGATCTTCATCCCATGACCTTATCTCTTCTCCAAACCCCTAAAGCTGAATCCCTACATCTCAAAGAGTAAATGGAGCACCATATTAGCAAGGTTTATTGGCCATGATTCATGTTGTCTTGACCCAAAAAATGTGTTTGTTGCTCTGGTTTATCCCTCCCTATTGGATAGCTCATGAAGAAGCTATGGCTTATAAGCCTTGAAGCAAGGATTAAGGTTGGTTATGGCTTGCAAAGGGTGCTCTTAATGCTCAACTTATACCAAGTTTTCAGGCATGGAGTATTGTTATACAAACAAGATTTGCACTAATTGCATTGATCAAGAAGAGGCATTCTCTACTCATGACTCACTATTTGGTTGCTCCTCCCTACTAGACAACTTATTTTCACTTTAAATATCCTTGCTCATCTTTCATATTGATCTTACAAGACCTTTTGTCTCTCCTTTGACCTCATTCAACCCTTCCAAGAGTTGTGATAGTAGGATAGCAATAGTCCACTTCATACTTTACCATGATATTGAGCTCTATTCTCATCCTAACTGAGGTATTAACTCATTTGAGGCTTGTTAACCCCAAGAAGTCGACAATGTGCAATGTGCAAGCAAGCATAAAGAAGGAGTCTAATTTTTGTATTATTAGCCACAACATAATGTGCATGAAGCACTTGAATACTTGAATTGCCAAAAGGTTGCAACAATTGTATTAATTTACCATGTATATCCGCAAGCCAAGCTTGATCTTGTGCAATTTGTACAACGATGAAAAAACTACAAAGATTCTATTTCTTTCTCACCATTAGGAAAAGCATGCAATAAGAGATGACCGATCTTTATGCCTAAAAAGTGGGTTGGATGCCCAAGAGGGATGGGGAGACCCTAACCCTAAAAAAGTGTATAAAAAGGATGAGAATGAATAGAACAAGCTCTTCATCTATATTCAAACCTCTAGCACTTGCTATCTTGCTTTTGTCCTTATGAGAGAGTGTGTGTGAGTGAGGAAGAGTGAGATTGAGGAAAAGAGAGTGAGAGTGTGAAGTGAGGGACCAAGGGAGTGAAGCCTTTTTCCTCCTCTCAAGTACTCTCTCATGCCTTACCCATGCTTTTTCCTTACATGACGAAGGCTATGGAGGGTTGAGGAGCAAGGGTGCAGTCACTTGAGTCATGGAGGTTGCATATGCAACCTTCATGGTTGGGGTATGCTTTTTAGTGCTCAATACAACAAGTATTGATCTATGTGCGAGTTGCTAGGTGAGAGCTAGCCCAATGATTTTGTACATTGAAGCTCCTAAAATAATAGAAGTACGTTCAATGGTCCCAAGACGTTGATCATGTGTTACCCAATACGGCCGGCAGCCATGGTTTATGAGTTGAATGTTTAAGTATTTGAGCTCTATTGAAGGGGCTTTTATTCAAGAACCATATATTTAGCATCTCCAAGCATTGTGAGACAATGATTATTGCAATCTTTCAAGAATGGAGTTATTCTTACTCTCTTGAAGACCCCAAACACTAGTAGGGCTTAAAATCTCTTATATTTCAGTCAAATCAAAGGGGCTTCCATCATCTACTTGCTTCAAGCATTATGCTTAAGGCTTAAGGGCAATTATTTCACTAGCATTGAACCACTTTACCAAGTTTTGGAGATTATTATCACTATTGGATAATACTGGACATCAAATACCACCCAAAGGCACTTGAAGTATTTCACGATTTATTAAAACAATGATGAATCTTTGCATGGGAGCTATACTTTAGCAAGCATTGAAGATTATGGATAGCTTACAAAGGTGTATTGATCAAATTGGGTCTCCATCAACACTCTTCCTTGATATTCAGGAGATGCATATGATTCTAATCTATTTAATCTCTCTTTCCATCCAATTGATTAGCCATTTCCATTTGCTGAAGAGAGGGATTAAGAGACATTCATTCTCATTGAAAGAGCATATATGGTCTATCCTAGGACTAAAATTGATTATGCTTGCATCTACCTATCCTGCCTATAAATTTCAATGATCTATTGATGCTCAATTGATCATTTCTAACTTGTTTGTGCCTAACACTGATCTTACCTTGTTTGGATGATTCTTTGAGCATAATTGAAAACATTCTATGATGGTAAGTGGAAAAATGTTGCAAAGTAGTGAGTCACTACTAAAAGGGTAAAATCTTATCCATTTCCTATCTTATTTGAGCCTATTGTTCGTATCCAATCTTGCATTTCATTGAAGAGCTCAAAAATTTATTTCAGTCCTCCTTGAATATCATACATGTTTGATTAGATATCATATACTTGCCATGTCTATAATACTTGTGAGGAAAAGTGGATGTCAAGTGGGATATGAGACAAAAGAGAGGTGATCCTTCCACATACTAATGATCTTGAAGGGGTGCACAACCAATCTTGAGGAGGAAATTCGCACACTCCTCAAGTTCGAACCCCATGTAGGGAGCCCATTATACCCCTTCCGTCACACAAGTACAACGATATGGACTATTGAAGAGATAGTAAATTGTTTAAGATTCAACGTTTCCTTAGTATTCTTGGTTATTAGAAGTGTTACAGCCATTGGAGTAGGGTTTGCAAGGATTCTTGATTAAAAATAGGGTAAACATGGCATTTATAGGTCATTGACATGACAATATAAGTTTATACAAGTAGTTACAAGTATACCCTTCATCATTGAAGTGTCATATAGGAAGTACATGTTACCTACATGTCTATTTTTAGTACCCTATAGGATTTTCCAAGAGCATTTACAGGCTAAAACGCAATTGAAATAGAGTGTTGGATAGTATAGAGAAATTGGTTCCAAAATTGATCATTACCATTCTAACAAAAAGGACACTATAAAAGGAGGGTTAGAGCCAAAAATCACCTCAAAGGAACACCTAAATCAAAAGTTATTGACAATTTTGCACCTGTTGGTCATTAGAGATAGCAACTTTCAAACATGGCTAAGAATAAGAGAAAGGACCAAATTTTGGAAACAATAAATGAGGATGTAATTGTTGGTCACTGTTGACAATAACTTTCAAGCATGGTTAATAATAAGAGAAAGGACCAAATTTTGGAAACAATCATTGAGGATGTAAGGACCTATCAATCTGAACCAAATGGATTGCATATTGGACCTAACCAACACCAAGATGACAAAGAGGATGCAGAATTACATGTGTCTCAAGGTTCCAATGATTGCCAACAACTATCTAAGGAGCTTAATAGCATGAATGTGGAGCTTCTTAAGGGAATACACCTGATAAATAAGTCAATGGCAAAGATGGACAATAGGTGTGACAAACTAATCATTGTGATCAAGGGTTTGGGTAGTAAAATGCAAGAACCTCAATCTATTGTTGGTACTTTTCCCCAAATGACCTATATTCCACTCCACTACTTGACCCAACTATTTTTTAGAAGAGAGAATCTTCCAAACTTAGAGACACACATCGGACAAAGAATAAGCCTCAATTCACTCAAAAGAATGACTCTAGGCATGAAGAGGGCATGAGAGTTGAAGATAATGAACACGGGTGTGATCCCTTTTATAAGTCCTTCTATAGTCAGCTTGCTACTATGCCAAGAAGAGTGGAAGTTAATCTTGAATATAGACATGATGGAAGAAGGCCTATGCATGATCAAGCACTAAGAAAGTGCTAATCACTTGAAAGGCCCTCTAATCATGGTAGTGGTTAGTCCTCTCCTCAAGGGTTTGGTAGTAACCACAATGGGTAGCCATATCACAAGTAAAATTCATGGGACAAAGAGTCTTGGAGACAACAATCATATGGACAACCTAATTCTAGTCCATCACCATACAATGATAGGGAGTATAAAAAGAAAATTAGCATTACAAATTTCAAGGGAGATAATTCTTCACCTACAAAATGGAAAGAGTGGGCCAATAAGCTTGAAATACACATTACACTCTACCATAGGACCAATGAAGCTAAAATTTATTATACAACCTTTCACCTTCATATTTATGCCCACACTTGGTGGAGGTATATGCAAAAGAGCGGGAAAGAGTTTGTTACTTTGAGATGAATTCAAGCAGGTAATACTTTTTGTGTTTGTATCTCCCATGGAAAAAGAGAAGCTTCAAAGAAAGTGGTATGATTTGAAATAAAGGGGAATGTCTGTGTGGAAGTATTCTAACATGTTTCTCAATCTTTCCATGTATATAGAATGAATCATAGATTTAGCAAAGTTAAATGAGTACATTTATGGGCTTTGATCTATATCTTTCTTTGAAGGTTGGTTCCATGTAGTCCAGGAACATACATGAAGCAATTTAGCTTGCTGAAAGATATGGTCAAAAATATAGAAGAGAAGTGTCTTCATTTTAGCATAAAACCTTGAGAAACTTACCTTCAAATCGATCTTCAAGGTTGGGACAGTAATTCGATCGGCAAAGGGAGCCATTTAGACAAGAAGGAAGGTTTCAAAATTCTTACAGTAGCAAAGCTCCAACATTTCCTATAGTTTATGGTGCAAAACAATGAGTGCTGAAATAAAATTAAATTTTAAAAGGGCAAATTTTGGTGGGAAATCTACAGCCAATAATGCATAAGGGAAGCATGTGTCTAATGACAAACTAAAAGAGATGTAAACCAAAGTCTTGTGTTTCAAGTGTGGGGAGAAGTGGGCCCCTGACCATAAGGCTAAGTGCAAGTTAAAGAGTGTTAAGAACAACATGATCATAGAAGATGGATCAAATGAGGAATTAAATGAAAGTGAGCTATTTCAAATTTCATTGATGCCTACATTGGAGGAGCCACATGAAGATGAAGAGGCTGCAAATGAGGAATTTTATGATCCTATGGATGGCATTCTGGGTGATTCTTCTATGTTGTGCACTATCTCTCATGATACATGGACAGGTAGTAGTAGAGGTAAAAATACTATATGGCTCAAAGGGCTTGTGAATGGTAGAGTTACCTATATTCTTATGGATATGGGCAACACATAGTTTTGTGAATAAAAAATCTTTGGATAGGTTGAAGCTACTACCTAAGGATATGGAAGCACTATTATGAGTACAAGTTACCAATGGAGCTTTTGAAGCTAGTCATAAAGTATGCCCATGCACTCCTATTGAGTTATCACTATCATGTATCATTCGACCTAATCTTGTAGCCTTAGAAATGGAACCCATTTACATAGTCCTTAGTTGTGATTAATTGATAATAGTTGGAAGGTTCACCATGGATTTGAATGCAATGAAAATGGAGTTTTCTTGGGATGGATAGCAACAAGTAACTTTGCATGGAGTAGATCATGAACAATGGAGTTCATTCCTATGAAGAACTTAAAAAGAGATCAATGCAAAGTCTTATGTTTTGCTCTTCTTCTTTCTAAAGTGGAGCCCACACCCACTACAAAGAACAAGAATTCAACATTGAGTAAGTTGTTAGAAAAATATAAAGACTTTTTGGTCTCCATCTTCATTACCACCCAAGAGAGAGGTTGATCAACCCACTGACTTGGTCATTAATACTAAACCTATCAACAAGCCACAATTGTTTGAGTTTGAGCATGATGAGGTGGAGCAGCAAATCAAAGAGCTACTGCAAATGGAATTGATCCAACCAAGTCAATCATCTTTTGCCTCTCCAATGATATTATTGAAGAAGAAGGATAGGGCATTCCATATGTGCATTGATTACAAGGAGTTAAACAAGTCCACCATAAAAAAAAGGTATCCCATTTCTTGTATCAGTGATCTCTTGGATAGATCTATGTTTTCACCAAGATAGATCTATGTTCGAGATACCCCCTTTCTCGCATCAATGATCTCTTGGATGGACTTAAGGATGCAAGAGTTTTCACCAAGATAGATCTAGGTTCTAGATACCATCAATCCACATGAAAGAGGAAGATGAGTACAAGACTACATTTAGAATTGAAAGGGGATTGTTTCAATTCTTGGTTATGCCTTTTGGACAATTAAATGTTGGAGTCACTTTTCAAGCGCTTATGAATAACATTTTGTAGTCATTCTTGTTCAAAACATTTCTTGTTTTCTTTTATGGCATTCTCATATATAGAAATTCCAAGAAAGAGCATTTATGGCATGTATGGGAGGTTTTGACATATTAAAAAAGCACCAACTCTTTGCAAAGGAATCAAGGTGCTCTTTTATGAAGGATGAGGTGGAATATCTGGTCCACATAGTCGGTGAAAGTGGGATTAGAGTGGACCCAAAGAAGGTGCAATGTATCAAGATCCCCTTCTAGTTCCACTTCTTTGAGAGGTTTTCTTGGATTATCCTCTTTCTATCACTGCTTCATTAAAAAAATATGTGAATGTTACATCAATTCTTTCATTTCTTTATCAATTATTGCTTTAAGGCAGACCTTTTTCAAATTATGGGTTTCATTCTCAACATGGGTATATGTTCTCTAAAGCTCTTTTGTATATTCCATTGTACATGGCATATCATTTTCAAGCTTTGAGGACTAGGCCGGGTAGGTTTGTAATAAAGCATAGGTTTAGGGAAGAGTATATAAAGCTAAAATGTAAAATGCTCATTATTTTTTAGACATTAATCACTTTCATCTTAACAACTCCTAACTTTTGGACCTCCCACCATAACTAAAAGGTGACTACCTTACTCCACCATTGCAAGAGGTGGATATCTTACTGTCATACTATTTTCCTTTAATGTAATGCTTCAACATATTAATTTGATCTTTGGCTATGGTTATCTTTATCAGAGCTTTCCATATTTCTTAAATATTTCATGTATTTCTTTGTTGTGAGAAATTGGCTTTATTACATTTGGCTACAAGAGGAGATCAAGAAAGTCATGGTATTTTTGTTGGTGATGGGGGAGGGATTTCCAAATTGATCTAATTTTTGTATTTTCATTGTGATCTTGATAGAAGAAAGCCAAGTGCAATGGCTACCTCTCACATAGTCATGCGCACTCTCACACCTACGAGTGTAGTGAGCTTACCTTCATGCCTGATCAAGTTGCGTCCTCCCACAAGCTCTATGATAGCTCCACAATCCAAGGTGCAAGCTCAAGCAAGCTCGATTCTTAAGCTCAAAGCTCCAAGCTCCAAGATCCATTGCCACGCGCGAGACAAGAGAAGAGAAGAGAAAAAAACGAGAGGAGAAGATGGAGAGCTTTTCCACCATGGTCCCTCACCCTCACACGCTCACACACTCACTCCCTCACACTCCCTCTCTGAAGCACAAGCACAAGTAAGAACAACAAGAAGAAGAAAATGAGAACTAGTTTTGGCCACACACAAGAATGAGCTTCTTCATTTACTTTTTGTTTTTTATGCATGCCCTACTTCTCTTGGACACCCATCCCCTTTTTTACATCACTGGCCATTTTAGCCTAGGTCCTTTTTCCCTTTTCCCTTTCTATTTACATTGTTCCTTCACCCATGTCCATCTATATTTACAAATTGCATAGGAGGGAGCCTGTTGCTCTTTTACAAGGATTTAGGGTGCACCTTTATATTTAAAATACACCTTTCCCCTTTTGCACTTCCCTTGGACTTTTAAGTCTGGTTCTTGTACTTTTGGCTCTTTTCCTTTTGCTTTTCCACTGGGCCGTCTTTTTCCATTTTGTCCTGCTTTTTTTTTTCTTTTTGCTTTCTTTGCATCGAGGTTAACATTACCCTCCCTCCTAGATGATGTTAGTGGTTGATCGCAAGTTGTTGAATGGACCTGTAAAGGAAAAGGAAGTGCACTACCTGGGGGTGTCTACCTCATTGTGCAGTGCATGGTGTCTATGCCAATGGAACTCGAATTTGGATCGAGCTCGTGGTGTTATCCCACACTTGAGGACCTAGTTTGTGTAGGAGGGGAGGTGTTGTGGGTGTGACTTAAGGGGTCAGGTCTAACCCTAGGTGAGTGTAAACTCCCTAGGTGTGTCCTGCACTTGGTGTGCCCTAAATGTTAAGTGGGGGAGGGGCTAGGGATATAATTGTCCCTAGGTGCAGTGTTTGTGGCATTTAGATGGTATATGAGAATTCCGTTTTGTCCTTTTCTTGTGTTGTCTTTTGTACTTTCATTGCCTTTTAAAAAAAAACTTTTAATACATTGGGAGGGAGCATGCTAGACATTATCCTGATGCTCTTCAAAAGCTACACTGCAAGGAGGCCTAAGAGACTTAGTAAAGAAGGGTCTGCTCTACAAGTAGCCCTTTATGTTAATGCATACATTTAGAGGTGTCATTAATAGAAAGGGGTGGTTGTGCTTGGTGAAGTGGCTATCATTCATATCTTCAAGGATGGCCATGCAAAAAGAAGGTAGGAGCCGGGCAATCACATAGCTATCAATTCCTGCATTTAGATGAAAAAAGAGTGGTGGGAGTCGGACTTCTTACATCATGGGCTTTTGGTTGAGAAAAATCTTAAGTACCCTAAGATAATTACATGTAGTAATAAAGGTGGGGTCGAGATAGGATGAGAACTGGTCAAGGAAGTGTGTGATAGATGGGTGGATATCCCACTCAGTGAAGATTAGGCACTTCTCTAGACTTTTTGCATTCATGTTGTAGACCCTTGGAAAGTCGTACCTACCATGCATATCTGGGTTGTAATCTATCCCTATTCTCCATGGATATGGCATGTAGGTGGGATCATTATGCTCGTCTAGTATGGTGCTATAGAAGGCCATCTAAGCATCAAGGTTGGAGTCCTAGACACATCACCGCCATTTTGGTTGGGCTTCATATCTGCTGCTGCTGGTATTTGAAATCTCCCAAACCTTGTCTTGCCAATAATCTGCAGGCTCTCTCTACCACCACCTTATGGGGGTGTCTTGCTCTTTCCTCTCTATCCATCTGTTTTCCTAGCCTTTACACAAGCATGATCACCTGCCTCACCAGCCTTAGAGATAGAACCATGTATTAGGAACAAGGGTAGTGGAAAGAGAACTCAAAAGGTTGGCATTGGTTTTCCTATTGCTCCTAGAGACAGTTAGATCTTGGGCCCAGTTTACAGGATAGTATTCCTCTCGTTGCAAAATATGGACCTCGAGAACTTGTTGTGGCCTTGCTTGGAGTCTTCTTTGTGCTAGCTCCACCAGCTCTCTCTCCTTATGCTTCCTTTCCATAACTCTCTCAAGAGTAGCTTTCTCACTCTATTGTTTTGTTTGCGCTTGCACATGCTATGCGAGGTTCATGTGACTTCTCTTCTTCGTCTTAGCCTCACTCAAGTCTAGCCCTTCTTCTATTGGCAGTTCCATTGAGTCTATAGTGGATGGTCGAGCTGGTTGTTCTGGCTTGCCAAACCCTAACCCTTCCAGCTCCCTCATTGAAAGTCATGCCTGCCTCATATATTTTTGATGTTGCTCCATCCTTAGGCTAGTGCTCTCTTTCGGTACTTTTTCATAGAGGCTATATATCAGGGCTCGTCTTGTAAGTTCTAGCTTCCTCCTCAGCCCTTCTATGGTATCCTCGCCCTCCGCTTGGGTCACATGCAGGACCGTGTTGAGGAAGGCGTGCTATATTGGACTTCAAGACCTGCCTCCACTGCTTCCACCCTTGCTAGTGCCATGACTCGTTTGTTTTTGCCAAGGCAAGGCATTCATCGAGGTCTCTAAGTCTTCTAGTAGTCTTTTCCTCCCAGGCCTTGGCCTTTTCACTCATCCTCTCCATGCCCAGATGCTGGCATTGAGATAGAATCATGAGACCATCTGTTCTTGCTCTCTCCAAATTTTAAGCATCTTCTCTTTCTGTTGTTTGAGGCTGTTTAGCTGCTCTGCAGTCATTCTTGCTCCAGGAGGGACACCTGGAGTTGGTTTTCCACCTCTGAAAGCTTTTTGGACAACACTTCATCCCTCTGTGCCTTAGCCTTGTGTAGTTCCTTGTGTAGTTGTTCCTCTTGATGTTTCTCCTTTCTGCACTCTACATAGGCCTAGGTCCTAACCCTTTCCAACTCCAACTTTGATCTTCTTTAGCTAGTCGAGGTATTCTTGTATCTGCTTGTTTTGTTGCAAGAGGATCAAAAAGTCCTCCTCCAACATCATCTGTTCTCCTTTCTCCTCACTGTGGGGTTCTTTTACATCCTTCTTCTTTGTCTTTCCTTCCGGTACTTATTTGGCTTCCAACTCCTTTCTTAGGTCACTTATCTACCTCTGGTAGGTGGTTGTTTGGCGTGTTTTTTCGAGTTGGTAGGCCAAGAATATTTCCCTTTCTATTTTTAGCTCCATCACTGTCGCCTTCCTCTCTTCTTTTACTCTCACCTAAGTGACCTGGGTTCAAGTCGTGGGGTAATAGAACCAAAATGTGGGAGCTCTCACTCAATCACCAAGATCCCAGATTGCTTATTGTTTCAAGCATTTTAAGCCAAGTGCAATGGCTACCTCTCACATAGGTGTACGCACTCTCACACCTATGAATGTAGTGAGCTTACCTTCATGCTTGATCGAGCTGCCTCCTCCCACAAGATCTCTGATAGCTCCAAGATCCAAGGTGCAAGCTCGATCCTTAAGCTCCAAGCTCTAAGCTCCATTGCTATGTGTGAGACAAGAGAAGAGAAAAGAAGAAGATGAGAGGAGAAGATGGTGAGCTTATCCACCATGGCCCCTCACCCTCACACACTCACTCCTTCACTCCCTCGCACTCCCTCTCTCAAGCACATATACAAGCAAGAAGAAGAAGAAGAAGAAAAAGAAGAAGAGAGCCAGTTTTGGGTACACACAAGAATGAGCTTCTTAATTTACTTTTTGCTTTTTATACATGCCCTACTCCTCTTGGGCACCCATCCCGTTTTTAACATGGCCAACCATTTTAGCCTAGGTCCTCTTTTCCTTTTCCCTTTCTATTTACATGTTCATTCACCCATGTCCATCTATATTTATAAATTGCACAAGAGGGAGCCTGGCACTCTTTTACAAGGATTTAGGGTGTGCTTTTATATTTAAAGTACACCTTTTCCCTTTTGCACTTCCCTTGGACTTTTAAGTTTGCTTCTTGTGCTTTTGACCCTTTTCCTTCTACTTTTCTGTTGGGCCACTTCTTTCCATTTTGTCCTACATCTTTTTTATTTTCTTTGATTTCTTTTCACTTTCTTTGCATTGGGATTAACGTCCATGACATATAGAAAGAGTATTTTCTTGATGAAAATGCAATCACTACGATGAGAGCATTTCAGTAAAGAAGAGGTGAAGAGAATCCTAAATTTTCATGGCATAATGGACTGTTATGGTACAAAGGATGGGTTTATTTGACACCTCAAATATCCTTCAAGTATATCATCTTACAAGAAATGCATTCCTCACGTTAAAGATTATGTCATGTAATGTTTACCATATCAACAAAATAAAGACTCCACACTTCTACTTGATGGCTTACTTCTCCATTACCTATTCTTCAAGGGAAGTGGACTGATATAAGCATGGATTTTGTCCCAAGATCAGCCCATTTTGTCTCAATTAAGGTTTGAATTTCTACCAAACAAGTAGTTGATCAGCTTATGGAGAGCATGCTCAAGCTTTATGGGATGACACTAAAGATAGTGTTTGATTGTGATACTAAATTTGTGGGCAATTTTTGGTGGAGTCTATTCTCTCATATGGGCACCAAATTGACTCCTAGTATGGCCTATCACCCCCAAACCGATGGACAAATGGAGCACATCAATAAGTGTTTAGAAGTCTATTTTCATCACTTTTGCAAGCATGATACTCAAGCTTGTTGGGACCAATGGTTACATTTGGCTATTTTTGCTATAATACCACTCATCACATGAGTATTGGCATGTCAAAATTTGAAGCACTCTATGGATATAAGGTGCAAATACTTTTTGTCATTTTCAATGAGACGTGAATCCACAAGCTAAGAGTAAACTTGAGAAGAAGAAAGCTTTGATGAGTTAATGCAAAGAAAATATTCATAAAGCTCAAGATGTCACAAAGACTTATACTAATGAGAAAATAAGACCATTGGAATTTGAAGAAGGTGATTGGGTTTTTCTCAAGATGCCTAAGTCTAGATATGCATCCTTAAAAGGCAACTATAATAAGCTAGCTCATCGGTTTCATGTTTCTTATTAAATCCTCAAAATATTTGGAGAACTTGCTTATAAGCTTGAGTTGCCTTCTTCAATGCGCATTCATGAGATCTTCCACGTTTCTTAATTAAAGAAGTATGTGAGTTCAGCCATTCAAGTCTTGGAAGAATTGTCTCCCATGGATGAAAATGGTCTTATCATCCACGAGCTTGAAAAATTCATTGGGAAGTGAGAGAAAGTTTTGAGAAACCAAACATTGTTGGAATATCTTATTAAGTGGGGGGGGGGGGGGGGGGGTTACCTCTTGAAGAGTCTACTTGGTAGCCATCCTCATATCTTAATTCATTTCCTTGACTCTTACAGGACAAACAATGAATTTTTGAACATGGCTTGTAATATTAAATTTCTATCGCAATTGCCCTAACTGGGTCAAAGTGTCATCTTTATGGATGAAAAAGCTTCTACATGGTATCTATTTTCTAGTGACACCTCATTTGCTAGATTTGGACATGGACACCCCAAGTTATGGCATTTTTCCTTCCAACTACCCTGGCTTCTTCTTGTGCTTCCACTCTTGCTCCACCTTTTAGGTTAAGGCTCATTTAGTGTCAACTCACTTGGACTCATCACACTCATTCTATTTAGACCCGAGCCATGAGTTGGGGTTGCAAAAAGAGAGTACACAATGTATTGAAGAAATGAGGATTGATTGGACTTTCATGTTGAGTTGTAATCGAAATTGGAACTAAAAGATGAAACACCCTAAAATGACAAGGCTTATGGGTGGGAAAAAGCTAGCTAATAATCATACAAGAATGATATTGAAGTAGGGAAAAAACTCGAGGACAAACAAGGGAACAAGGATTGAATATAGCATAATCACACACAAACACAAGCTTGTTAAGATTAAAGCTTCTAGAGGAACCTAAAATTGAAGCCACCCTAGTTCTTATATTAATTGGTACTCATCCAACTCATTGATCAAGTAATAGTGACTAGACTTAAAGCTAGCACCATGGATAGGGAAAATGATTTGAGAGACATACAATAAGACCTATAAGAGTCCCTAAACAACTTTCATAATTTTGCAAACTTTGCTCTTGCTAAAATGATGCAAGAAGCAATGGAGAAAAGACTCTTGATCTTGAAGGATGATGGCAAGGGCACTTTGAAGAGACTACTAGACCTCACAATAATCACACATGAACAAATAGTGGAGATGCAAAGAGATATATATAACATTTGGAGACTTGTCTTGAATGAGTTTAGCTAGATCTTTTGTTGATATGTTGCCTAACCTTGTTTAGAGAAATCCACTTGATAACTCGAGCACTCCTAGAAGGTTTGCACATGACTGACACCTTGCTCATAGGGTTGGGTGTCATGCTAGGAGCAAAAGAGTAGTCTAATATTCCCTTGATTATTAAGTAGTTAGATAAGTATAGAATGGGGCATGATTCCTATAGGTTCATAGAGCAATTCAAGCAAGTGTGTGAGGCAAACAACCTCACTTTTGACTCAAAGAAAGGACAAGGCTTTGGGCTATGCTTAGGCAAAAGGGATAAATGTGGTATACGTGCCTAAACTATTACTATATTCTGAGTGATGTGTGTGAATACACTTGGGGACAATTGGGGCACTTTTTCCCCTCTTTAGGAGAGTTTTTTGCCTTGATCTTATACATATGCCTATTCACTCTAGGACATACATAGTCTTGTAAGTATTCTCTATTGATACCTCTCAATACTCTTCATGTTGTGTGTTCTCAAGCATCTTCTCCTCCAAGTTGTGTATGTGTATTCTTGCAATCCTAAATCCAACAATTGGCATTAGAATGGGCTTTGACCTCTTGGGCAGAGTTGTCAAAACCCTCCACTCAATTTCCTCCGATTGGAAAAATATTTGAGGAACCTTTGCAAGCTGACAAATAATGTGGGTGTAGGAGTTTGTATCATAGGATTTTTTATTTGGGTTCCTTTTAGCCTTTGTTTGCATGATTGCTAATATTGTACATGCTATTTTTTCCTTTTTGATAGCATTCAATTTTTCAAGTAAAAGCCTCTATAGTCTACTTTGTGCCTCAATTTCAATATCTATTAAAGATGCCTTGATTAGTGTGAGCTCATGCCTTGATTGCAAGCTTATTCTTTGATTGCATTATCTTTTAAACATACTATGATCCCACACATTTGCTTATGTAAAACATGCTTGGGATATACTTGCATGTTTGTATCAAGGAAGAAATGAGATCCATATTACTTATTTATGTAAACAATTAAACAATTAGAGAGAACATATGAATGAGGGCGGCTCTATGAAAAGTCTATCAACAAATATCAAATATCTTAGATCCATTATGTCTGTTTCTAATCAAGCTTTTGTACTAGTCAAAAAAGTAAAGAAAAAATGTATATTTTCCATGAGCACAAAGTAAACATAGAAGTTATGCCTATAGTTGATGTCAACTTGTCTTTTAGTACTCCTAGTAGGGTGGGTCTTGAATCAATTAGCTAATGTGCACCTTGATTGGAGGCTTTCCCCAAGCTTCAAGAAATCCTTGATGTATAATGCTAATTCCCAGTTTAGTATCAATGATCACCTTTTGTACAAAGTCTCCTAGAGCTTCCATAAGAAGGATTGCATGATGTTTATTACATTGGTGGAGGCCAAGGTTGCAATAATGCATAGATTTAATTGGAAGTTTCTAGTCTTCACATTGTGGCTATGTTGTTATAAGGTTATGCCCTAAAGTTCTTCTTAAACAAGTGGTTCCAAACCAGGTATTCTCGAAGATATGGGGACTAATGGGGGCTAATAAAGGCTCTATATTGGATAAGCCAATCATACTCATGCCTTCCATTGATTTCTCTTCTTGCAACTCAACAAGTACCCCCTCCACCCAATGCTTAACCTTATCAATCATTGGTAATTAACACTTTAGTTTGACATAATCAACCAATTTAGCTATAACAACCTTTTTTGTTTGAGCTGTTACTTTTCCTATAGATGTTATCAATCTAAATTTCTTCATGTGGCACATTGTTGATGTTGGATAGATCCAAGGCTGAATTTCTTGCCACAATCTCATAAATTCTTACATTATGAATTCCCTTGATCATCCAAGCCTTAATGATAACCTTAGTATTCAACCTTTCCTTTATTGGAAGTCTCTTATAGAGGTTTTTAACTTAGATATGTAATCTCTCAAGTTTATCTCTTCTTGCTATTCCACATTCATTAGAAAGACATTATGCCTATATTTGATTTTGGTAAAATGCATTATGAGTTCTTTGATAGGGGACAATGATGAAATCTTGATGGCATCTAGACGCATGTACTACATTTGTCCCTTTTGTCTACGTAAAGCACAAATACTTATGCTTTCTTTGAGTCAAAGATAAAGTTGTGTTCATTGCACATTTACTCAATTTGCTTTATAAAACTATAGAGGTCATCCCCTAACCTATACTTATATAGATATTTTCCAATCAAGGGAATCTTGGAATTCTCTTTGGATTCTCCAACATGATACCAAGTCTTGTGAGTGTTGGCCATTTGAGAACTTTCTTGGAGTACACTTGTTTACTGCAAAGTGAAGGAAGTGAAAAACCAGGCATCAACAGGAAAAGCGCAAGGCGAAAAAAAGGAAAAGGGCGCCCTACAAGAAAGTGGGCCCGGAAGAAATCTAAAAGCATGGGAACAATCGCCAAGAGTACAATATGCAACCAAGGAAGCCACAAAGCAAGAAGGCACACCTTTAAATATAAAGGCATAGCCAAAACCTTTGTAAAAGAGCACTGGCTCTCACCGGTGCAAATTGCAAAGGTAGATGGGCGGTAGGAAAGAAGATAGGAATATAGGAGATCAATGGAAAAAGGGCCTAGGCTATGGCTAGCCATGTGAAAAGGGGATGACTGCCCAAGGGAAAAAGGGTTTTTGTATATAAGGTTCAAAAAGTGAATGAGAGCTCATTCTTGGTGTGTGGCAGAAAGCTTCTTCTTCTTCTTCTCTTCTCTTGTCTTCTTGCTTGTGCTTGAGTGAGGGAGTGAGTGTGTGAGAGTGAGGGATCGATCCCTTCATCTTCTTCTCTTCTCTTCTCCTCTCTTGCATCACGCGGCTATGGAGGATGTGGAGCCCCAAGAGGAACACCAAGGAAAAGGGAATTCTCTTGCAAGAAAATCTATCTTGTAACATCAACAAGATTTTTTATTAGGGTTTATATGATCACAATGAAGAAAAGAACACCAGGCACAACAAATCTTCATGCAGCATCATGTAGATCTCCCACAGATTTGATAGAATCAACCATATTCTTCAACATCTTCACAAAATTCATCAATAGAACAAAGAAAGCAAAGGAATACACCATCTTTGAATGGAAATACATCACATAGTATTCATCTTCAATGTCTTCATAGTCTTCCCTCTCAATTTCTCATATACAATCACACTATTTTGATAGAATTGGCTATCTCTAACTCTCTCTCTCTCTCTCTCCATCAATAGTACATCATATCCTCTCTACAATCACTCAATAATAACCCTCAATAATCCTTCTTAGGTCGTGGATGCACCTCCCAAGAGGTATGTCTGATATGAAGAGGCACCAGAGCCACTACAGTGACTCTTCATAGCTCACTACTATCACTTCACTCCAGTCTTTACTTGAGTCTTCAGCAGCTACTTCTTTCACTTCTTTTAGCTCTTTTGCACTTGTATTCACCTCTTTCCAAGGCTAGAAAACTTTCCCAAGCTACACTCTCATCCAACAAAACACATACAGAAGCATACAGAAGGTCTACAGAAGCTCACAAAAGCTCATCAGAGAGTTACAGAAGGTCAACATAAAGCATCAGAACCACATAACTCATACCAAAACCATTCCAAACCATCAAAAATCACTCGATAAGCTTTCAAAAAATCTCAAACCCTATCAATCAATACTCCATCCTTCCATATAGAGAGAAAACAGAACAAAACAGAAGCTATCAGGACCAAACAGAACATATCAAATCATCAACAGAACTTCACATCTCTACTAATAAACATCATGAGCTTAATAAAACCATTCCAACCTATCCAAAACACTCTCAAACCACTTCTAAACCAATCAATCATCTCATAAAATCAACCATTCAGCTCTCAAAAATAACAAAAATCAGCCAAAAAATAGGTCATTTTAACACTCAACATATCCCCACACTTAATAAGGAAGCGTCCTCGTGACCCAGGAAAAAGGGAATACAAGTTCATTCAAAAGCTCAACTTTGATCTTCAATAAATCCTCAAAAATAGTCCATCCAACCACGACCCCAACTTATAACCTGTATCTGATATAAAGAATACAACGAAAGGAAAACCTTTTATACATTAACACTTCTTATCAAACTGGAAATCACAACAAACTTGTAAAGGATATAAGAGGTTTCTTCTTCTGCATCAGCATCTTCAACTATCCAACCAGCAACACCATCACCACAATTCTCCAAAATGTAGCTCGCACGAAAGCAAATTGAATAGGCAACCACCACGATCTTATCTCATAAATTAACCCACAACACAAACACTACACACAACACAACCATCTGAATGACTCCTCCAAAAAGAGAGATTTATCATTAAAAATCATCCACAATACATTGCAAAGGTATCAATGAAGATGATCCCTTTTGAAGGCTTGGTGATTTCGAAAACGATCCATGGACAAGGATTCATCTACAAATGTCTTGGGAGGATTCTAAAAGAATTGAAGGCGGCACATCCTTTCCAATAAGATGAGGTATCTGCTAGGCAAACAGAGGGCATGAGAGTACAACACATCCAATTGCTGGGAATCAATGCTCACATTGACATTCATGCACAACTTTGGAATAGGTTTTGAATCATTATGAGAATGCCTATGCATATACGCCAGGTACCAAGTAAAATGAGTAGTTAAGCGCACAGAAGGATTTGCAGACTGAGAATATTGCTGAGCAAAATGCAGATAATTCTAATAAGCATGACTAGCACTTATCCATTCTCCTGGGATCAATGGCCAATTGATTTGAGGTCCAGTAAGGGAATCATTTGAACTCCAGCCTATTCTTCGAAGAATCTTTTGATCAAAACCTGGATACCCACTAACCAACTGAGGAGGATTAGGAATAGAAGTGTTAGGAGACGGAAGAGGGACTAATGAAAGAGGATGAAGCAATGGATAGGTAAAATCATACAATGAAGAATGGATTAAAGATGGATTTGCTGAAAATTGAGGAGATTCTGTTAAGAAAGGCGTTAAAAGATAAGCATGAAAAGTTGATAGAATGTCAGGGGATGGGGAAGGACAAGGATCAGGAGGTAGAAAAACTCGATCTTCAATAAAAGAACAATGGGTAAATATAGGAATTTGAGGAGATCCTTGAGGTTGGAAAAGAAGGGGTAAAATGACCTTTGGGTTAGATTGAAAAAGGCAAATATAAGCATCATACCTCTGAGCCATTTGTTGATAATGAGTTAGGCATGGTAAGGATGGACCTAAAGCTGATCTACGATGATAGGCTTCAAAGAAAGAAGTATCAAATGGGGGTTGGTTGGAGAGATAGGCTAAAAGATCCACCCTCAGTTGGTTAATGTTCTGGGCATGAGCTGAAGCTTTTACCTGTAAGGAACAGAAGGTAGCCTGTCTCTGAAGAGCTGCCAAGTATGCAGGGGATAAAAGAGAAACTGGTTGCACATGACTCTGTGTATTAGACCGAGACTGAGCCAACTGATCTTTGAGTTGCTGGATTTGAGCATTGCTCTGGTCTAAGATAGCTGTGGTGGATTTAAACTTCTCTGCTTGGGCAGCTATCACCTCCTTCATCTCTTGACTCTCCTTCTGTATCCTCTGTTACAGCAACCACTTGAGACCTAGCTTCTGCCAACTCAGCTTTCAACTTAGAGATTTCAGCTTTCTAAGTATCTACGAGCTTAGTCTGCTGCTCCATTTGTATACAAAGGTCAGAGAAGTTCTAGCATCCCATCTCTATGGGCTCTAAAAAGATTTGGCATCTGAAGGAATGCAGGCAAGGTGTTGCAAGACTGGGCAGGAACTGTCACTAGAACTGGAGAAGGAGGAATAGGCAGTGACTTAGCCACCCACCCTCTTGAGGCGTTTTCTCTGAATGACAAGGGGAGGAGGATAATCATCATCCTCAATTATCACATCATCATCTTCAGTATGAGGCGAAGGAGGAATTTCTGGAGGATTAATTGGAGGTAAAGGAACTTCCTTTGCAGGGGCAGCATGTAGCAAGAAGACATAGAGGAAGGAACCAAATGTAACATTAGTCACATTTCCTCGACTAGCTCAGACAAAATGGTGATCCATCTTGGAGAGGAGGTAGGTACTCCAATCAATAGTTATGCATTTCAAAATCATTCGTGAAGCTGTAAACAACTCCTTGGAAAGATAATGAGATGGGGATTTTGTAGGCATGAACCTGTCCTGAAGGAATTGGCATAGCTGTTTCCACAGGGGATTGGAAATCATGGAGACACCCACTCCTGACGTGGTAATGACCTTTTTTGGATCAAGAACATCTTGAGTCTGCTTCTGCAACAGCTTCAAAATATCATCATTGGTAAACAATTGTCTGGCAGCAGGGATAGACTCCCCACGGTATGGCAGACCAAGAGCCTTGCCTGGACTCTTCGGTATCAGAAGAACAATAGTGCCACGGACTGGACTAGACCTCTTACTGTAAGAGGTTAAAAACTCGTCACAAATGGTAGGATCATCTGGAACTAGTGGGAAAGAAAGGCTCACGAACTTGGACAAGCCCGCTTTAGCGACAATGTCCGAATCCAGTAACAAAGAATAATCATGGACAGCCAAAGGAACATACTGAATCGGGGGAGGAGTACGAGAGGGCGCCATTCAGATGGTTACACACACACCACAAATACAGACAAACAAAGAGAATGCCTGCAAAGCAACAGACAAAAACCAAGGATAAGATATCAACCAAGATGGTAAAACGTGACTCGACCAACTATCCCCAAGCAAACCACAGCCTAGAAAAAATTCGACATGACCTCTACATATATGCGACCGAAAGCTTCATGCTATATTGCAACATGCAAACACCCAAATCCCCGTATCAGCAATAAAGAAAAAAACTACACACCGTACCCTTAACCGTATCAAAGAAACTGAACCAAAACATAACAACAACCCACACATATCATGACCACAACTTTGATAATCAGGTTTGACCATGGAGACAACTCCGAAGACTTCACGTACCCATCCCACGAAACGAGTTCATTAAAAAGGGGAAATAAGTGCAGTGAGGGAGAATTAATTTAATGAAAGGTTCATTTTAATAAATTATTAAGAAATGTATGACTTTTTAATTAAGTGATAAACCTTAACAAGAAAACGGCGGTTTCTTCTTAAAATTTTAATTACCAATTATTAGGTTGGAGCGGTGCATTAACGCAACCCGGACTTTGATACCTAGACTGGGTCTCTAAATGCAAACTCATTTATTAAAAATTAAGGTGATGTGGAGTGCTTTTTTGCCAGCGCGTGCTTTTGTGACGGCTGGTTTATTTTAATTAAAAATATTAAAGTGCCTCTGAAGCGCACTTAACGCGTGCTAAGTGAACGACGTGTTGATTTTAATTAGAAAAGAGGTGTGTTTGGCGCGAGCGCGCGTGCCATGGTGGTGTTTAGGATTCATGTTAAAAATTAAGCGTGAATTTCGGGATAGCGGAAAAAATAAAAAAAATAAAAGGAAAAATACCTAGAAGTGGGTGTATGTGTATGCAATGAATGCGCACTTCTCAATCCCAAAATGTAGGTCAACAATCCAAAAAGAACCAAGGTATCTGGATTTTTCTAGAATTTTCAGTTTGTGTTTGGAAGTAAAGAGGATTTTTCATAAATTTAGCATTTAATGAAGTATTTTTACCATAAAATAATAATGGAATAAAATGACACATCATTCTTAGCTTAGAAAGTATTCCAAAAATAAGCAAAAAAGTTGATGGATTTTTCAAGAATTTTTTGCAATTAAATTGGATTTTTTAAATCAAATTTTAATGATTTTTTTGCATTTTGTGTGTATTTTAAAAATAATTTTTAATTTTAAAATGTTTTTGAATTTTTTTTCTAAAATTTTCAGTTTAGAAAAATATTACAATTTATTGCAGAAAAATTGGGAAATTTTCAAGATTTTTCTGTAATTTGTTTGAATTTTAAGTGATTTTTAATGATTTTTGTTTCATTTTTCAATGTATTTTTAGGGTTTTCGGGTTTGGGAAATTAAAAATCCTGGAATATACCTAGGAATGGACTGCGTGTCAGCTGCGTGTGAACAGTCGACTGGGGCACACCACCGCACGGACTAGCTAACGCGCGTCCCCGTGCGTGAAGAGCTGCTAACGAACTCCTGCACCGAACACGAATAACCACGAACAGCCACACGCGCAATCACGCGCGCATACACACCTTTGCGGGTGATAGGGGTTTGAGAATGGTGGCTGTGGGTTTCTGCGTGTGTCGGCGGGTTACAATAGGGTTCTGCTGGTTGCTGCGGGTGTCTGCGGGTGAAAAGGGGGCTTAAGAAAGGGTTTCTGCGAGGTGGGAGTGTGGCTGGGGGGGGGGAACAGGGGCTTGGAGGGGGGTGCGTGGGGGGGGGGGTGGGATGTGGGACTGGTGGAACTGGGGGGAATGGGGGGCTTGGGGGGGGTGGGATGTGGGACTGGTGGGGCTGGTCTGGCAGCGGGCGGAGCGTGAGGGAGGTGTGGCAGCGGGCGGGCATGCCAGGCGGGGCGAAATGGCAGGAGGCAACAGGAGCGGTCGTGATGAGGGCGACAGGGCAGGGTGTCAGCGGCCACAAGCAGAAGGCGGTGGGGCGAGCCAAGGCAGAGGCGCGGTGTCTGCAACCAGGTCGCGGGCGCCACGAACAGGCGGCGGGGAACCCGGGAGGGCGGCGGGCGGCTTCTGCAGCGGCCAGGACGGGCGGCCCAGGCGAGGCCAGGCGGCAGGAGGGCATGATGAGGGCGACAGGGGCGGCAGGAGGGGCAGGAGGGCGGGAGAGGAGGGAGGGAGGAAAAGAGGAGGAGGAGGGAGAGGGAGGTGGAGATGGAGATGAGGAGGAGGAGGGAAGGGAGAGGGAGGTGGAGATGGAGAAGAGGAGGGAGATGGCACGCAGGGGCGAGAGGGAGATGGAGGTGGTTGGGGGAAGTGGTCGGGGAGAGAGAAAGGTAGGGGTGGGGGGGATAGGGGAGGGTGCCAAGGGAAGTGGGGGGGGAGGGGTGCCCGGGGGGTGGGTGGGGTTGGGGGAGCAAAGGGTGCCCAGGGGGTGTCCATGGGGGTAGATGGGTTTGGGGAGGGTGCCCGGGGGGTGGGGGGTGCCCAGCGGGGAAAGAAAAAAAAAAGCGTGCCCCCGTCCCGCGCGCATGCACGGGGCGGGGTAAAAAAATTTGCAATGACGGGATCGGAATAGCGCCGAGATGTCGGTATGGGGCACGCTGACGCGACCGGGGAACGTGGAGACGCGTGATATCGAAAACGGGCGCGTTCACACGCGGGACGAGTCGCGCGAAACACGTTAAAATAAATAAAAATTAATATCTCCCAATCCGGGCATCAAAACAAAATATCGTAAAAATGAAAATTGGGTAGGACGTTAGGGGGAAGATAGGGAAAAAGCGCAACTGGGGTTTCGAGGGGGGGGGGGGGGGGGGGGGGGGGGGGGATGGGGTAAAGGGCATTCATAGGCAAAAAACACGAAAAACGGGTGCAAAAATGCAAACGAAAATTAATAGCGGAAGATCCGTGCATCGGAACAAAGTGCAGGAAGAAGAAAAAATGAGCAAAAAGACATGCCCGACAAGCCTATCACGTCAAAACATAGTTTCGACTGAGATAAGACACGTTCACATGGGAAAAACCCAAAAAATAGACCCGAAAAGGGGGTCAGAAATTAATATTGGACAAACCGCTGGCCGGAATGACATGCAGTAAAAAGGAAAAATGTTTGTAGGAAGGGGTGGCACACGGTTCTTACGGTAGAACGTAGTTTCGGCTGAAGTAGGAGGGGTTCACATGCGAAAAACACAAAAAATACACCCGAAAATACATTTAAAAAGTAATAATTAAAAATCCAGAAGTTAAAATAGGGTGGAGGAAAAAGGAAAAAGGTGGGGGAAGGCGCGGGGGACACGACTGTCAAATAAAATTGGAATTCCGATGCAAACAGGGCAGGTTCACATGGAAAAATGTCAAAAAGACGAACGAAAAAGTCTCGAGAAACCGCAAAAATTAATATTGGACAAACCGTGCATCGAAAGGACATAGAGTAAAAAGGAAAAATGTCAGGGGAAAAGTTGTTGTCAGGGCTATGACGTCAGATCACGGTTCCGAAGCAAGAAAAACGCGTTTACATGGAAAACCGACTAATGTGCGCAAAATTCTTCAAAAATTAATAACTCGAGAACTGTGCACCGGAATAGGGGTGGGAAAAAAGGAAAAATGGTCAGTTCAAAGGGATGAACAGGGCTATAAGGTTGGATGCGGATGTCGGGGAACATAGGGTGCGTGCACTTGGCAGGATAGTAAAATCAGGGAATGAAGGAAAACTGCAAGGGAACAGCCCCGAGGGTGGGTGAAAAATGAACGAATGGGTGGGAAGGGACCCCATCAGGGTAAAAGCAAGTCATGACATACATGCATGAGCAGGTTGAGGCATATGCAAAGGGGTATGCAATTTAGATGCGCAGGGACGCGTCCCCACACTTAAAACCTTAACGGGTAGGGTTAACCGAGCAACAGGGACCTAATACCACATGACAGACCAACCACGAACGTCCCCACACTTAAAACATGAACGTCGCTGAGAAACAGAAGGTGTAGGGTTAGAAAAACTTGGCCCATATGGTAGAGAATCAAGGTTGATTGTCGATGGCACGTCCGGTGTTGTTGTCAGCTTTGCAGCAAGAGGTACCAAGGTTCGCTTGAGCATACGACCTTCGTGGCAGGGACCACGCAGTAGCACCAGGAAGGTAGCTGGTTGAAGGAATTGCAGGAAATTCGTCTCGATGGCAAGGGATATTATACTCAACTCACAATCACTCATATGGAATGAAAGAGATGTCACTCACCCCATGACTAATATCACTCGAGGAAAGCAAGAGAAAAACCCATGGCTCACATCTCGGTTTAGGAATTGACAAGGGAATGGTGCAGAAGGAGTATGCCAGGGTGCACAATTGATGGTGCATTAGTGCGTCCAACCCGTCTAGTATAAGTGCAAGGAGGAAGGCAAGGGAGCCTTGCAGTGCAGTGTACAGAACAGGGTGACGTGTCCTGTGATGACGGTAGAGACCCACTCCGTGGGTGCATAAGGAAACGGGAATGTACCTGACTCCAAGTGTCGTAACATCCCTCAATCTCACCTCTCGGTAATTGATTGAAGAAACTCCAGTCACACTCAGTCCACCCTCTGTCTCACGCTCTGGTGAAAGATATAGGAGGGCAACCATGTCCTGAAACCCATTGATGTAATCCTCACGGTTACTTGTGCACAGGTTATATGCCTTGTGCGCATTTGATGGTGCAACTGTGCATCCCGCCCTGTGCTGGCATACAGTGCGAGAAGGAAGGCCAGGGAGCCTTATGGTGCAGTGCACAGAAACAGATCGTGCTTTGTGCATTGAGAGGCCCATCTCGTGCGTGCAACACTTCATTCACACTTTTTACCTCTAAAGGGAAAAGATTGGTCTCTTGCCCCACCCTCTATATCATGCTCTATTTTGAAAGATACAGAGGGCAACCCATACTCACCTTCCCATCCGGTTAGGATGAAAGCTCGCGTCACTCGATTGTTTGTCGATGAAGATCGCGTCATCAGTTGAAGAGGCGTACCCAGGGAGATAGCCATCAGATCGAACGTTGTGTTGGATAGGACATGTCGTCTGCTAGAGGACTGTCAAATACTCCACAAAAAGGCACATGACACAGCGTACCAAGGGAGGCAGCTTTGGAACTGGATCTTGGGGATGTCGATTGATGAATCCACTTTCTGGACTACTGGGTGTTGCCACCTTTTCCACAGCCAGCTTCCCGCCCATAACAGTTTTTTTTTTTGGTCCCTTGTTTTTTTTTCTCTTTTCTTTTTTTCTCCTACTCCTGAGGGTGTTTCCACCTTTTCTCGAAGAATAGGTCGGCATGACAGGGACCTAAGTCCTTTTCTCCCATGACCGATATGTATATTTTTTTACTCTTTTTTTTCAAATTAAGCGAGGGAATGGTAGAAATACCATTTGTCAGAACCAACCTCGCCACTACCGCTGGTGGAAAATAGAGGATAAGAGATCAAGGCTGGAAGGTGGGGCTGAGGGGATAGAGGGTGGTGTCCACCTCATCAGGAGTGACTGAAGAACGGCTATCAGAAGTAGCATCATAAGAGTTACAGTACCACGCTAACGGGGGAAAGGATCAGGTGACCGTGATTGTCAAGATCCCCAAGGAGGGAAGTACTTCTTCAGGCAATATCCATTGATCAAGAAGGGATCATCAGAGGCATCAACGGTCTGCACATGGACAGAGCCATTAGGGTTGATAGCAAGTACCTTATATGGGCCCATCCACCGCTGTTGAAGCTTGCTAGGAAACTTGCCAAATCGTGAATCATAGGCTAGGACCAAATCACCTTCTCTGAACTCCTTATGCTTGATGAAGCTGTCATGGTAAGCCTTGCGTCGAGCTTGCATGGCTTCCATGCACTGTAGAGCCATCCTGCGAGTTTCGTCCAAACATTCCAGGTGCAGGAGACAGCGTTGCAATGAATCATCGTCCCCCAAACACTCTTTGATAGCCACTCGCAAAAGAGGGCAATTCCAGTTCAACAAGGAAAACAACTTCTGTACCATACACTAGCTAGAAGGGTGTCTGTCCTCTTGCTGCTTTATGAGAGGTTCTGTATGCCCAGAGGGCCTCTGTAAATTGATCATCCCAATCACGACGATGTGCGGCAATTGTTCTTGTCAGGATCGAGTAGAGGATGTGATTGGTGACTTCGACTTGGTCGTTGGCTCTGGGGTAGTAAGGAGTGGACTTGCGATGGCGGATCTTATACAACTCTGTCAACTCTTCTATGAATTTATTAATGAAATGAGTGCCTCTGTCACTTACTAGCTCTAAGGGACTGCCAAAACGGGTGATGATATTCTCGTACATGAACAGGGCCACGCTATTACCATCGTCCCGCTTTAGGGCTTTAGCTTCACACCACTTTGTGACATAATCCGTATATACCAGGATGTATCGGTTCTGTTTCCTTCTGGTGGGAAGATCGATTGGGCCTACGAAGTCAATGCCCCACTTCTCAAACGGCTTCAAAAGAAGGATAGGTTGCAGTGGCATAGCACTTGTTTTGGTGGGTTTTCCCATTCGCTGATAAGCATCACATCGCTTGTAGTAATCATAGGCATCCTTGTGGATGGTCGGCCACCAGTAACCTGGTACTAGCAGAGCTTTCCTAGCTGTAGCTTCTCCTGCAAAGTGGCCTCCACATGGCTCGTCATGGCAAGCCTTCAAAATGATCCCAATCTCATCTCCTGCAACACATCTTCTGAGCACTTCATCTTTGCCTTTCTTGTATAGTGCACCGCCTAACAGGGTGTAAGGGGCTGATTCTAAAATAAGCTTCTTCCTTTCTCGACTAGAAATGCCAGGAGGGTATTGTTGGGTTGCCAGCAGATTGGCGATGTCTGCATACCAGGGGGTTACAGTTTCTACTAGGAATAGGGAAGCATCAGGGAGGTTTGGATCATCCTGCTCCTTGTTTGCAGTTTGTGGGATACGCGACAGATGATCAGCCATAACATGGGAACGACCGGGTTTGGTAATGACCTCAAAGTCGAACTCCTAGAATAGAAGGAGCCATCTCATCATTCATCCTTTCACGTCTGCTTTGTTCATCACGAAGGACAGGGCCTCATGATCCACATAAAATTTAAAGTGGGTAGACAGTAGGTAATGGTGAAACTTCTCTAGGGCAAACACCATTGCCAAGCACTCCAGCTTTGTCACTGTGTAGTTCCGTTCTCTATTAGTGACTTTTCGGCTTGCGTAATAGATCGGTTGATCTAATTTCAAGGGGCCCTTTTGACATAGGATAGCACCTAGCCCTTCAACTGATGCATCAGTGTGTACATGGAACTCCTTTGTCCAGTCAGGAGGTTGCAGAATGGGTGCCTTAATCAGACACTACTTCAGAGTGTTGAAGGCTTTGTCACATTCTTCCGTCCAAATAAACTCTGCATCTTTCCTCAGAAGCTTGTGCAAGGAGGTTGCCTTTGTTGCGAAATGAGCTATGAACCTTCTATAGTAACCCACGTGGCCTAAGAATCCCCTCAGCGCTGCAATCTTTTCGATCTTTGTAGGGTCTGTTGATATCCCTTGTGTAGAGACAATGTGGCCCAACAAAACTCCAGAAGAGACCCCAAAGATGCATTTGTCGGGGTTGAGGGAAATCTCATACTCCCGGCATCGGTCAAAGCATTGTTCCAAATGTCCCCAGTGTTCACGAATCAAACTATAGACACAGAAGTCATCCAAATATACCTCAATAAAGTCGTGCAGATGATTTTGGAATGCGGCCATCATGACTCGCTGGAAAGTAGCAGGGGCATTGCAGAGCCCAAACGGTATCACTCGGTAAGCGTAGGTCCCCCATTCTGTGGTGAAGGTTGTTTTGGATTGGTCTTCTTCTGCTATCTGCACTTGGTTATATCCGTTGAATCCATCCAAAAGGGAATAAAGCTCATGTCCTGCCACTGTATCTAATAGCTGGTCTGTGAAAGGGATAGGAAAGTGATCCTTCTTGGTCTTGGAATTCAACTTGCGAAAATCCACACATATACGAAGCTTGCCATTCTTCTTGGGTACAACCACGATGGGTGAAACCCATTCACTATTTGCCACTGGATAGATGAACTCAACTTCCAGAAGCTTCAGTAGCTCTGCTTTCACCAATGTGGAATAATTTGGATTCATTCGCCTCTGTCGTTGCCATACTGGCTTGGCATCAGGCTTGAAGTCAATATGATGCAGACATATTGTGGGATCAATCCCCTTTAGGTCTTTGTAGGACCACGCAGACACGTCCAAATTCTCTTTCAACAAGTTGTACAAGGTTGACAACTCCTCTTCTGGTAGGTTGCTACCCACCTTCAAATGGCGTTCAGTGCCATCTACATCCACAAAAGTTAACTGCCTTTCACCTTCTACTTCACGGATGAAGGTCCCATGGACTGCTTCTGGATACAGATTCAACTCCTTCAATGGGGTGGTGTCCTCTTCTGATGTTCCACTAGAACCAACTTCTTCTTTGGGTGGAGACTTAGGTTGCTCCTTGAGATATTGAAATGGGATTAGAGCCGTTTCGGGTTTGGTTCCACGATTAGTTACCTCTTGGCTTGAAGACTCATCTTCTGATGACGCCTCCAGGAACATCACATAACAGGGACCCTCTGATGCCTGTTGGAATCGTGAGACTGGTGCTTGTTGACACGGTGCATCATCATCATCTTTCTTTGGCAAGGATGGTTGAGGACGGCATGAGCCACTGCTGAAAGACGGCTTGGTTTTATTTAACCATTTCTTATAAAGATTTTGCATATGAGAAGATCCATTTACCAGACCAAATGGTACCATCGCCATTCTGTCCCATAGCATGAGCTCGTCTGCTTCTGATGCTTCTGGAACTTCTTCTTCATATGTATCCCCTTTATGTGGGATAGATTCTTCCATCTCGCTTTCATAACCTTCTTCTTCCATATCATCTCCATCCTCTTTTGTCTCTGTCTCTGTAGGAGCTCTGTAAGAGAAGAACAGTTTCTCTATTTCATCTTCTGCCTCTGTCTCTCTGGCTCTGTTCTAGCCATGTAACAGGGAGAGCAGTACATCCATGCTTCTATCTCACTGTCAGAAGTGATTTCGGAAATCGTTCCTGGTTCAGGTAGGAAGTATTCATCCATTGATAATGGCTTTGCATCTTTTGGGAGTTGGCTTACAGTATCCACTCTTAAGGAACGTGCCACTGTTTTCTTGGGAAGGATCTATTTGACAGCATCTTCGTCTGCTGATGTTCCATCTGCAGCCTCATTAGGGGAGTCAGAAGATAATTCCAAGGAGGTGGATCCATGTCCTTTTTGAGCACCATATAGCTTCAGCACCACTTTATTAGGTCCTCTACCCAAGGTCAAGGTTCCTTTGAACCAATCCGTCCTTGCTCTGGCTTCAAAAAGCCATGGTCTGCCCAATAATAGGGGGTAGGATGTACCATAAGAGTTTGGCTTCACCACCAGATAGGTTAGCCAATAATCTTTTCCGGCCACTGTAGTCTTCACATATGGGAGAATGCCCAAAGGCTTGATTCTGCTCTGATCCGCCAGTCTGATGAGCCATTGGGTTGGTTGCACGCCTTGTAGGCCTAGGTCCTTCATTGTCACATCCGTCATAATGTTCACTGATGAACCACCATCAATTAGTGCATTTGCAATGAAGCAGCCTTCTATCCATACACCAGTCTTTGGGGTACCCGGATCTAGGAAGGCGTTAGCCACGTCCACTTCTTTTACAGGCTCTGGAGCTTTGTTGGACTTTGTTGCTGTTGAGGGAGCAATCCTTAATCCACGTCTTCTTGTCAGTATACCTTTGAACCTTTTTCGGCAACTGGGAGACAACATCAATAATTGTCGGAATGTGAGGTTTGGTTTAAAGATATCTAGATCTTTGACCAGATCATATTCCTTGATAGGATCCACTGGCTTCTCTAACCGGTTAGGGAATGGGGCAACACCCATTTTCATTTTCCTTTTTTCTTCCAACAGGGGCATCGTGGGGACTTCTTCGGCCACTTGTGGCACTTCCCCCTCTTCTATCTCTTGGACCTCTGGTCCTATCTCTGGAACTGTCTCTGTGACTCTCTGTGGTACTGTAGTGCTCTGTACGACACTGTCAGGCTCTGTTCTATTCTGTTCTTCTGGTGGAAGATTAAACTTCAGTGTTCTAGCAGGAGGATTATTTTCTTTCTGGATAGGTGGTTCCTTCTTCTTTGCACGCGTGATGGCAACAACTTCCAATTCCACTAAATTGGAGGTAGGCTCTTGGGCCTTGGCCAGACTATCAGTAGCACTGTTTTTCACTGGGGCTGGGCTTGGACAGTCTTTTGTAGTGTGGCCTTCTCCTTTGCATCGACTGCATAAGGGCTTATAATCCACTGACCTTCTGGGATTTGGACAATTTGGTGAAATGTGTCACTTTTCTCCGCATATGTAACACTCTACTTCTGATCTCTGACCACTGCCAGACTGTCTTCCTCTGTAACTTTGGGATGGAAATCTTCTGGGTCCGAAATTAGGACCAAACTCTCTAGGCTTTGGTCCAATATCCTATGTTGTCATTTTGGATTACAACAAGTTGAATCTTGTGTCCTCTTCCTTCCTTCTCCTATCATGCATCTCCTTCAGAGAGCAAATATCCTCTGTGTGGTTCTTTCGCAAATAGTAGGAACAGGAAGCTCCAGGGATGGTTGGTTTTCATGTACATTCAGTGGCTAAATGACCTGCTTGATGACACTTACCACACCAAGTATTTGTCCGTATCACATCTCGTCCTCCTCCTGCCACGTTGGATATGCTAGCGGTATTCACTTTCAGTGTCTGTAGCTGCTCTATAATCACATCCATCAACTCCTTTTTTATATTTGCAACTAAGTTGGATAAATAATCCTTCAAGCTTTCTCCTCCTGAGGTACTAGCAGTAGGGTTTTGAGGAGTCTCTGTAATCACTACATAAATAGGTTGGGCTGGTGCAGAGGGGTCTCTGTTCTGATTCTGATTCAGAGCTCCTGTTTGAACTGTTGGCTGTTGGCTCTAGTTGGTAGGGTTCCACTGTTGGTGCTGATTTGGCATGGAGGAAATTGGTTGGGACCATTGTTGTTGCGGTTGAACTATCATTTGAGGCATTGATTGTTGCCACTGTGGATTTGGTGCACTGTACTGTGATACTGGGGGCATCTGTTGGTAGGGGTAGGGGACAGTCCCTGGAATTGCATTTGGTGGGTACATCATTCCTGGCATCAGAGGAGGTAAGACTCCTCTTCCTGGATTCATCGCCAATCTAGCTTCCACTTCATCGTACAGTCTTGCACCTTCTGTTGCAGCTTGCAGTGTGGCTGGTCTTTGTAGCTCCACAAACTTACGGACTTTTGGTTGTAATCCTCTAAGAAACACCCCCTTCTGAATGCCATCATCTAGATTATGGTTAGTCCATCTCTTCAGAATGGATTCCATTCGTGAGACATAAGCTTCTACTCTTTCTCTAGAGGACTGACTTAAATTCATAAATTCCTCTCGCATCTGCTCTTCAAAACCTTCACGCTTGAATTTAGTGAGGAAGGCCAACTTCAGGTCGTCCCATGTGCCAAAAGTTCATGCTGCTTGTCTCTCATACCACTGAAATGCCGGGGTTCTGGGATTGTTAGCCACACATGCTACCATAAACTCTGCTACATGAAGATCAGGGTCTTCATTGTACTCTCCCTTAAAAACTGGCAATGGGACTACATTCGCTGGCCTGCTATCATCAATATTTCCAGGACGGATCTGGCTTGGAAGTGGACCTCTAGCAGGAGGAGGAAGGGCTTGATGTGCCATTGGGACTTCTGTAAAGAGTTTTGCAAGGGCGTCAAAGGTGGCTTCTCCTGCAAGCTCGTTCTCAGCTTTGATTTTTGCCTTCTTTCTTCTCATGTACCTCTGGACTCGTTCTAACACTTGCCTCTTTATTGCGCCATTCATCAGGGGGTTGGCTCCACTATGTTGTTAGTGCTCCACAGAGGGATAACAGAAGACTTCAGTCTCTGGAGGACTCTCTTGCCAACATTTCTTCTACTTCTTCATTTTCAACGTCTCTGAATTATGCTTTCATGCCACTGCACAGAGGAAGGTATTCGGTTCTGAAGGTGTCAAAATGCATACGTCTAAGTATTGTGGTGGTGCCATCATCATAGTAATGCCAGCTTCTGATGGTTTCAACAGTGTATGTTGTAAAGAACACTCTGTCTACCAACTTCCAGTGGGTTGCTAATTGAACAAACAGAAGATTGTCAAAACACCAAGCATCCCATGTATCTTGCTGTTGAGCATCCACGAACAAATTCCAACTCTTTTCCTTCTTGTCTTTGTGAACCTCCACAGACCAAGACTCCTGAAGCTTCTTCACAATATCCCACTTGATGATGTCTAGAAACTTCTCAATGAATGCCAAATCTTCCATGTATGGTCATTCTCTCTGTTTCTGCTCTTCAGTTTGTTCCCAAACAGTTTGCCACTAAGATGCAAGTTTCTGCTGCTTCAACAGGAAGAGGAAACTGTCCACCACATAGAGCATGCATCATGATGGTGATGTGTTTCCGCCATTGTGGGATGAACTTCTTGTGGAAAGTGGCTTTGATTATGAGAAATTCCAACTCTTCAGTGGAAGAAGGAACTTTACAAACATCCATTCAATTCTTCTCTTCTGGGCAATGCCATTTCCTTCATTTTCAGCCTCTTCTGGTGCTTATTGATGGCAAGATTCCCCGGCTGCGCACCAAAAACATGGAGCCCCAAGAGGAACACCAAGGAAAAGGAAATTATCTTGCAAGAAAATCTATCTTGTAACATCAACAAGCTTTTTTATTAGGGTTTATATGATCACAATGAAGAAAAGAACACCAGGCACAACAAATCTTCATGCAGCATCATGTAGATCTCCCACGGATTTGATAGAATCAACCATATTCTTCAACATCTTTACAAAATCCATCAATAGAAAAAATAAAGCAAAGAAATACACCATCTTTGAATGGAAATACATCACATAGTATTCATCTTCAATGTCTTCATAGTCTTCTCTCTCAATTTCTCATATACAATCACACTATTTTGATAGAATTGGCTATCTCTGACTCTCTCTCTCTCTCCATCAATAGTACATCATATCCTCACTACAATCACTCAATAATAACTCTCAATAATCCTTCTTAGGTCGTGGATGCACCTCCCAAGAGGTATGTCTGATATGAAGAGGCACCAGAGCCATTATAGTGACTCTTCATAGCTCACTACTATCACTTCACTCCAGTCTTTACTTGAGTCTTCAGCAGCTACTTCTTCCACTTCTTTTAGCTCTTTTGCACTTTTATTCACCTCTTTCCAAGGCTAGAAAACTTTCCCAAGCTACACTCTCATCCAAGAGAACACATATAGAAGCATACAGAAGGTCTATAGAAGCTCACAAAAGCTCATCAGAGAGTTACAGAAGGTCAACATAAAGCATCAGAACCACATAACTCATACCAAAACCATTCCAAACCATCAAAAATCACTCAATAAGCTTTCAAAAAATTTCAAACCCTATCAATCAATACTCCATCCTTCTATATAGAGAT
Organism: Lygodium microphyllum; assembly: GCF_053477565.2. NCBI lineage: Eukaryota > Viridiplantae > Streptophyta > Polypodiopsida > Schizaeales > Lygodiaceae > Lygodium > Lygodium microphyllum. The sequence continues at coordinate 98,332,068 of NC_141144.1, forward strand.
AAAACAGAACAAAACAGAAGCTCAATAGAAGCTATCAGGACCAAACAGAACATATCAGATCATCAATAGAACTTCACATCTCTACTAATAAACATCATGAGCTTAATAAAACCATTCCAATCTATCCAAAACACTCTCAAACCACTTCTAAACCAATCAATCATCTCATAAAATCAACCATTCAGCTCTCAAAAACAATGAAAATCAGCCAAAAAATAGGTCATTTCAACACTCAACATGATGGAGCTTGATGGAGAGGGATTGAGGTTGCTTGAGCTTGCATCAAAGATTGTGGAGCTACCCGCGTGCAAGAGAGAGGAAGGTACTTGAAAAAGCATCAATGTAAGCTCACTACACCCCATGGGTAGGGATAGCACGTTGGCTATGTGAGAGGTAGCCATGGCCACTCAGCTTGAAACGCTTGACCAATAAGTGGTCCGTAAGTCTCAAGGGTTGAGCTAGAGAGCTCCCTTCATTTTGGTTCCATTGCCAAGACCGACGGATTCGAGCCTTGAGTGTCGCGCGCTTCAAATTGAGCATCGAAGTAAGGGTTCCAAAGCTTGAGGTGGATAGGAGATTTAGGCATTTTAATTGTCGATGCAAGTAAGTATTTTGGATTTCTAATGAGTAGATGAGTAAGATAAAGAAGTAGGAATATTGTCTTATAATTTTTTGTTGCATTTAGGTAGGATAGGATCAAAATAGTGTGAGCACACAATAGGGTTTCTTTTGCTGTATAACAGGCTGAAACAGGGAAAAAAAGGAAAAAAAATAAAATCTTGGGTTAAATGTTGGTAAGCGGAGCAAGTCTAAGGTGAATGCAAACCCGAGTAGGGCAATAAGGGGCAAGGAGTGGCAAGGAAAACCTTATTTTGCATTTGAAAGATTAAGGAGAGCTTGAGAGAGAAAGAGACTTGTTGATCATAGGGGAGATCATGCATTTTGATTTTGGTGTTTTCAACTGGTCCAGGTAAGTAAGGATCTTCTTTATGTGATATGGATGTGATCTAGAAGGTATGACAGGGGGCTATGACGAGCACTAGGAGAAATCGACCAAAATCATCGCAATGCGCCATCGGGTTTGCAGTCAGACCATCGTGTCCTGGTCCGATTCCCAGAGTCAGGCAATCGAATAGTTTGACTAGCATAATCGAACCACTAGACCGTCCAGTTGGACACACTTTGATAGTTGGACCCCCTTTTGGTCTGATTAAACCAAGAGTCCGATCAGACACTCACCCGTCCAATTGGATGATCTTCCCCAGTCAGACACCTCATTTGTCCAATTGGACCTAGTAGGAATCGGACCAAGCTATCCGCTCAGACCACTTTTTGGGAGTCGGATTGTCATCGTTGGACCGTTCGACCTTGAAAGTCGGACCATCGAGAATTAGACCAGTTGGGTAGGAGATAGAAGAACTTGGAATAAGACCACCCCCTAGGCTAGGACCCATTGGAACACATTCTGGAACACCCTTGGAAACCCACCCTGGCTCACCAAAGCTAGGAACTAGAGGAAACCGTGACTATATGGCCTAAAGGTAGACTCTAGGAGCCCGGACGACTAGACTTATAACCCAAATATTGGCCTTTGGACTGTAACCCAGCCTTGATCGTAGAGTGAGCAGCATAGACCCCAGACAATTCTTAGGAGCGACCGGAGGCTGCGCGTAGAGCCAGATTAGGTCATAAGCGAGAGAGCGGGATAGCTAGAATTGCATAATCATTTTGTAGGTGCACCCCACACAATGATTTCTTCCACATAAGTGCACTGGAAAAGGATAGAAAGCCTAATTTTGCACCATGCACAATAGGGCACCCACCAGCACTGAGTGAACATAAGTTGAGGATTGTTTTTGATAACAAGGAATACATGCATACTTGATAACTTGAAGGAACCGACCAATAGGAGGAGATCCCATAACATAGTCAGGTGCCTTGGAGCCTTGTCAATAGGACCTTTGGAGATGGCAGTGGGACTGAAAGGACAACAAGATTGAGGGCAAAGCGGGAGCTACTAGGACTGATTGACAACCTTGTGGAGCGGGAAGTAGGAATGATGTTAGGAGCAAATGCAGACTAGGGAGATGACCATTTAGACTTGGGTGAATTCTCAGATGGTGTCATGGGGTTCTTTGCCCATGGTCTAAACATAAAACCTTTATCCTTTACAAATATCATTTAGTTACTTAAAGTCTAGACATACTACATAGAGACTTGCCTAGTGCAATAAATCATAAAAACCTAAGTCCACAAGCATATGATATGGTGTAATAAAAAGGTGGGGACTCTCTGCCTTAAAATGCAATAAATTTATCATGGGCCCTTGACAAGATGATTGATTTTGGATACTTACTCTTAGCCATCCTGTATTGCTTACATGAAATTGCTATGAGTTTTGCAAAACATGCTACATATGACATGGTATATGTGATCATGGACAATCATATGGCTTGGATGAGGCCCTAATTACATATGTTAGTGATGAAGTTATTTTAACAACATGTCTCACAAGTTCATTAGAATGAGAAATCGCTTAAGTTCATAAAGTATACTATGTTAGTGAGCATATGACATTGTATATGCCTTATATGACTTGCATGAAACAAAACTTTGGCAAGAGGGAGTGAAGTCATGAGCAGGAAAGCTAGCGCAATTTTTGGCGTTGAATAAGGGCACAGGTTGGGAGAAGAGATCTGTAGAATCACACAAGTGCTACTCAAAGTGGAGCTTTGCAATGCAACTCAAGCTTGGGAGTAAAGGAGTGGTGGAACCTTCATCAGTTGCCAAATAAGTAGCACTTTTAGCAGAGAACGAACAAATTTTGTGGCTGTCCAAACTATGTATTTCAGGGGTAGCAACCCATAAAAAAGAGACCTCGATTATGAGTCTAGAGGAAGGACTAGGCCTGACCTGTGTATGCTGAGTTTGATCTCCCATATCAAGAGTGACATTAAATCCACTCTCTTGAGTCTTTTAAGAGATGAATAGGGAATGTTATTGGTCTTCCAATCGTGTAAATTGAAGGACTGAAATTCATCTACTTGCTGTATTGATTATCTTGGCCCAAAGGGCTCATCCTTGCTCTTGGAAAGCTTACTGCAAGCTCCTATTGTAGAAGCTTGAAGAGTGATATGTCAAGAAGCATTCTTGACTTGATTTTAGGAAGAAATTGGGCTGAATATTTTAGCCCAAACAAAGAATTATGGGGTGCAACACTTATTCTTCTCTTCTTGAAGACTCATGAGCATTTATTGGTCTACTTGACATTGATATGTTTGATAAAAGTTGATATTGCATAAGCATTGCGGAAGGGATATCAAGAGAGCATCTTGATTGCTCTATGTATATACTTGGGGCTGAAATAGGCAACCAATTACAAAGCAAAAAAGGGTAGCAAGAATTTCTTCTTCTTCCCTACTTCTACATGCCTATTGCAAGCTACCTATTGCTTGTAACGTGCTCTTGAATATAGGGGTTGTTTTTGTACTTCATCAAAGTGACTTCTTGATGGTAAATTCCATGTTTATGGGCTCAAATAGGCAGTCCAGATAGTGTTTTGTGGACATCAGACTCTTTTATTACTCTATTGCTTCATATGATATGATTTAGACTTGTATTTGGTTGTGATCTATGCACTCTATGTTAGAGACAGTTTATGCTCTCATCAAAGGAGAATCTCGGGAGTTTATGGACTGATTTGGGCTATTATCTTCATTCGTATTCAGAGAGTTAGCTTCAACAGTGATCTTTCAATTCATTTCTTGCTTTTCAGTTGACATATTGTCAAAATATGTATGTATTATGAGCCCCTATGGCATGGCAATGTTTAGCCTTATTTGGATCTTTATTTGAAGCTCTCTCGAAGAAAAGATTCTTTATCCATCAAGCCTTGTAATTGACTCATAAGCTTTAGTTTACATTGAATGTAATCATACATAGTTGAATGATGGGATGCAAAGTTGTTGATGATACATGTACTTAATTTCATAATCCGTGACTGCTCTTACAAGAAAACAAGCTTCACATGAAATTGAACTTATGAGGTAGCACTCTTGTATCAACCCTTTTCTTATCTCAACCAACTCTGGAGTCTAAGCTCTTGAACCCCAATACAATCGTCTCTCTCAAACCCCAATGATTGACCAAGAAGTACCTCTTGAACCTTTTAACATTCATTATAATCTATCTATCTCTTGAAGGCACATCTCCATTTGTTTTGGCTAGTTTTCTTGCCAAACCCTTGTGGTGACCTTCAACCCTACACGCTGTGACAATGGTCCAAGACATGGTCAATGAGTATGACATGCTAACCAGGACAGTAATCCATGGTAGGCCAGTAGAGGAGGTAGTGGCAAGCTTGGAGGAAGAGAGGAAAGTGGTTAGGAAAGCGATGTAGGACAGTAATCCATGGTAGGCTAGCAGAGGAGGTAGTGGCAAGCTTGGAGGAAGAGAGGAAAGTGGTTAGGAAAGCGCTGCAGGGCATAGCTCCCTACAATCGTGAGTAGAGAACTAAGAAGCTGTAGCAGGATGACATAGATGTGCACAAAGCCCAATGCGTGCTAGCCTTAGCTAGCAAAGGTAAGGCAGGACCAAACATGGAGAGAGAGAGAGCACTAGAGGCAGACCTCATGTTGAGTGAGCTTGTGACTAAGCATCTCATGGACAACACGACTGCTGAATAGAGTGCAACAGCACTAGCGACCTCGCTACTCTCAGACCTATGAATTACTCAAGAGGCAAAGAGCCAATTAAGAATCCATGGAGTTGCTAAGCAGTTGGACAAGTACAAGCCTAATAGCGACTCGTACAGTTTTGTAGAGCAGTTCGAGCAAGTTTGCAAGGCTAACGACTTCATGGACCTTGCACAACGCTCCCAAGAATTTGGGCTCTACTTAGGCGATAAAGGTAGGACATGGTACACCAGCTTAGATGTGGTGGAGTGGGAAAACTTTGCTTGACTAAAAGATCTCTTCATTAAGAGATACTTGGAAGCAGGATAATCTGATAACCTCATAGTCCCGGTCAGTCAAAAGGACAAGGAGGACATAAGAGATTATGTCACTCATGTGCACAGCCTCTTCAAGAGAATCCCCATGAATGAGCGACCAAATGAGAGAACGGTCTCCATCGTGTTCATGAATGGGATCCGCAGCGAGGAGTTGTACAATGCTTTGGCAAGTAACTCTAGCTTGCAGCGAGACGTGCTAGCTATTCTTTGACGAAGCAATTAGGGTGGATGACCAACTAAGAGAGAGAGACAAGCTCTCGAAGTTCGTACCATGACAAATCCAATCAGAGGACCTCAAAGAGGACCACAATCTTGGGTGAGGGATCAACCCCTAGCACTAGGACAAGGGGAAGAATGTAGAACAAGGCCAGGAGCTCGTCGAGGTGATAATGGAGCTAGCATGACTGCAGGAATTGGTGAGAAAACCAACGTGACTACATGTCCAATGTGTGCATTGTGGGGGCAACCACCTTCTGACTGAGTGCCAGGATCCTAGATCTAGGCCTTGCACAAATTGTGGTAGGTTCAGCCACGATGCCATACACTGTAGGTTGCCTAGGAGATTCCCCTATGCTCAATAGTATAATCCGCCATATCTAGGGAGGAATGACTGCCAAATTTCTTTGGAAGAGGATCCCAATTGGCGCTCCTAGCACCAAATGATGCAAAACTAGCCATCCCTAGGATGGGGATCAACCTGACGGGCATACCGAGGCCAGCAGGACCCTACATGACCCATCCACCGAGTGATGCTCTAGTCCATTACATGGAGGAGCCTAACAAAGACAAAGCCTATGTAAACCCTTACATCTCATACAATAAAGAGGACAATCCAGTCTTGATGGACTATCGACCAGTTACCGGTGATGGCTTTAGGTAGAGGTAGGGGAAGAGTATTCATAGGGCTGACCCCAGATCCAATCTCATCTTGGACTTGCGGTCACCCGAGCCACATCTCATCATGCTATCTAGAGAGAGAACAAGTGAATAAGGAAAAGCCGACCTCAGATGTGTTGAGTGTAGCATCACTCACCTCTTTGCTGATTGCCCTAGACAAAAGCCATCCCCTAGCCTGGCAAACGTGCCCTCAGTGCCCTTGGGGTTGTTCGGAGTCGAGACATTCGATAGCGAGGACACATCCATCCCACTGCATGTCATGACCAGAGCACAGACGAAGCAGGAAAGCATATGATTGCCAGGGCCCAACGATTTATATGTAGCCTTAATAGGAAAAAAGAGCCGACGGAGAAGGAAGAAAAAGACTGATGCAAAGGTCACACTTAAGAATGAGGGTGCAACAACGTTAGTGACCGACAAGAAGGTCATGGATGCAGAGGCAAAAACTACCGCTCCAAAGATGACAGAGAAAGGGAGAGCAAAGGTAGGGGAGTATCCCCACCCTAGGCGCCAACTCGAGGCAATAGCCAAAGTCAAGGAGTGGGTAAAAGAAGCCCAGGAGCACCTCAAGGATGCTAAGCCTATCTTAGAGGATGAGATCAAGGATCTCTCAAGTGTAAGCACTCCAGTCTTACCTGCATGACCAAGGTCGAGAGATGCAACAATGCCACAGGCGGTGCCACCTAGGCCAAGTTTAGATGCCACAGGCCAACAAACCTAGGAGAGAGGCAAACAACCAGCAATCTCCTCGCAACATTAGTGACCACCTTAGTGACCCTGAGTTTAGGAGACCTGCTCAAATAGCACCCCACGCTATGGCAAGAGTTGAAACACTGGGTAGAAGAACCGATGGAGCATGCTGCCACTGACTTGCAAGATCGTGATGTAGTCATGCAGATACCCAACTTGACACTGCACTTAGTGCTGAAGTCAGTACACATTAATGCCTTTTGAGAAGGCACTGAGACACACACAGTTTTGCCCATCCTATCCCTAGGAGATGTAACATAGAAGGGAATCATAAATACCAAGGTGGGAGTGAGTATGTTGAGCCATACGGTGCTCTAGGCCTCGAGAAACCTGCCTGTCAAAGCCACTAGGTTCAACATCACTCTAGCTAACGGAACGAAAGTAAGGCCATTTGGAGTCTTAAAGAATTGACTAGTGAAGATCACAGGTGTCCAATTCTACGTGAACTTCTTTGTCATGAAGGGAGTGGACTACAATATTTTGCTAGGATGACCCTGGATGAGGAATGATCGAGTCATTGAAGACTGGGGCAACAGTCTAATGTTCCTAGGGAACTGAATGGAAGTAGTAAAGGTTGTGATGGACACTTGGAAGACATCCCCTATCAACTTGGATGCCATCTTTGCCATGCTTAGGGGTGATACACTAATACAAAAGTCTCATAGACCTCTAACCAAATACATCCCTTGTCCCGAGGATGAGTGAGATTGGATGCACGTCCTAGCAACCATTGATCTCCCATTCTTAGATGAGGAGGAGACATACAAATAGGCTACACAAACTGCGAGCGTGTTAGAGAGGGGGACCTGCAACTCCACTCTATATGATGGCCTGGAGCTCAAGCAGCTGACTAGACCTATCTCTTCCCATGTTCCTAGTAATAGGCTAGAACTTCATGAGATCCTCAAATATCAGACAGACGAATTGACTAGCAATCCTGATCCTAATCTCAAACCCCTCCGAGACCTCTTGGACGAATCTAAGTGGAAATGGACTAAGGTGCATGACTTGAACTTAATGTATAATTGGGCTTTCGTCACCTACAAAGGGCAGGCTAAAGACAAGAGTCTAGGGGATGACGAGAAGACATGAGGAGTTAATTCTGATGATGAGTATGAGGACTGCTACTCCAATAGTGAGGAAAGCAAGGAAGAAGTAGACACTATAGAATATGACATGGAAGGACGGGTGATAGAGCAACTCAAAGTAGACTCCAAGCCCCAAAAAGGGAGTGCTTACAAGATCGAGAGAGGAGTCATGCAGATGGAGTGAGATTGCTCCTGGCTAGAGCATGTGGGAGAAATAGATTAAGAACAAGCAAGGATAGCACAACCGCCCATGACACCTCTGCTTATGATGGACGCACTTACCGAGACCCGACTACCAGGGGAAACTCCTTCCTCTAGCGATGATTGTGAGTTTAACTTTGAATCAGAGGTCAATATAGAGAGTGACCTGGAGATACCTTGACCTCCTAGGTCCAAACACACCAAGGGGGACCTGGCAGTCCACTTGAGGCACAGGTGATTGAAGGAAACAAGGAGAGGATAGATGAAGAAGATGGAGGTGGAACAATAGAAGAAACCATAGGAACTACCGAAACGCTTTATGAAGTTCAAGAAAGATGACAAGGTAGTGGTCCTGTTGGGGGAAAAAAACACAAGGAGAAACAAGTGAGCCAATTGAGGGACCCGCCAAGGTTAAGGAAGTCAACTTGGCAGGGGAAGGTGAGAAGCCTCAATTGGTGTTTATACTCGACCCCCCGACTGATGAGGAAGAGGCCAGTCTCATTACGCTCGTGTAAGAGTACGTGGATGTATTCACCTGGTCCTTAGATGAGCTCAAAGGAGTGGATCCTAGAGTGGTAACACATAACATACCAATGGCCCCTGATGCTATGCTGGTAAAGCAATGATCGTACCCTATGAATCCAAAACATGCCCAAGCCATGAGGGAGGAAATCGATAAGCTAATAAGGGCAGGGTTCATCTATGAAATAGAGCACACGGACTAGGTATCATCGATTGTGATAGTCATGAAGAAGAATGGGAAGATAGGAGTGTGCGTGAACTATAAGAAGGTTAACATTGCGACGAAAAGGGACAACTACCCATTACCATACATGGAGGACATGCTCGAAAGGGTGGTAGGCAAAGAGGCCTATAGATTTTTGGACGGCTTCTTAGGGTACAACCAAGTGAAGGAGATCCCGATGATAGGCACAAAACTACGTTTGCCACAGAGTGGGGTGTCTTTGCTTACATCGTGATGCCCTTTGGGTTGATGAATACACCTGCAACTTTTTAGAGGCTAATGTTCATCATCTTCAAAGATATGCTTAGATGAGAGCTAGAGGCATTTGTAGACGGCCTATGCATGCACTCTAGTTGGATAGAACTCTTGGAGAAGCTGTGAGCAGTCTTTGAATGATGCAGGCTTTACAACCTATCATTGAACCCCTTGAAATGCCAGTTCTAGGTCAAACATGGATGCATCCTAGGGCACATGGTGTCTAAGAACGGCATAGCCACTGACTCTTTGAAGGTCAGGGTCATTGTCGACTTGCCGCCACCAAAGGACTATAAGGGAGTTCAATGTTTCTTGGGTCACACCAGATACTATCAGTGCTTTGTGTTAAATTATGCATTGATTGCAAGACCATTATAGAAGCTACTGATTGTATTTGAGTGGACTAATGAGTGGCAACGAGCATATGAAGAGTTGAGGAAGGCTCTTACAACTGCACTAATCTTACAAGCCCTGGATTGGAACATCACCTTCCACGTGCATATATACGAGTCTAAATGTGCCATTGGATCTGTCTTGTGCTAGCTCACTGAACATAAGTTGGATTACCCCGTGAGTTTCACTAGCAGACAACTCAGTGACACGGAGATGAACTACTCCACCACAAAAAGGGAGGGGCTGGCCATGGTGTTCACTGTAAACAAGTTTCCACACTACCTCCTGGCTACGCCTTTCACCTTTTTCATAGAACATCAAGCATTGCTGTATCTTGTGAATAAGCCATGCGCTACTAGACGCATTGCTAGAGGTGGCTGTTTCTTCTTCTAGAATTTGATTTCTCTGTGGTGGTACACAAGGGCAAGTAGCACTACATGATTGATCACATATCCCGAATACGTATAGGAGAAGTTGCTGGACAAGGCATAGTTGATGATTTGCCGAACGCTCATCTTTTCAGCTTGTTTAGCGAGAAAGATTTGTTCAAAGCCAATCTAATGCCATATTGGGCAAATGATATAGTCCAAGTTCTAGAGCACAGTCTGCCCCATATGAGAAGGCCAGGATTAGGAGACTTGTTTTGAAAATCCAACCTTACCAGTTGATAGTCGGTCAACTTTATAGGCTAGAGCAAGATAGGTTGCTATGGCGATGTGTGTGTGAGCATGAAATGTACGATGTATTGAGCAAAGTGCATGGGGGGATTACTGGAGGGCACTTCTATGGGGATATGATAGCCTGCAAGGTGCTGCAATCTCTGTTGTGGTGGCGATGGAGTTGACCCCTATCATTGCACGACAACCCTTTGAGAAATGGGGAGTCGACTTCATTGGACTCGTTAGTCCCATGTAGCACAATACTCACAGGCTAGATACATCATTGTAGCAACTAAGTATCTCACGAAATGGGCCCAAGGCACGAGCCACTAGGAAGAACGATGCTAGGACCACAACAAAGTTCTTGTGGGAACAAGTTATCTCATGATTTGGTTTCCCTATTGAGTTAGTGACCAACCAAGGCACTCACTTCATCAATGAGGTGATTGCCCACCTGCTCTCAACCTTCTTAATCATCCATAGGAAATCCTCACCCTACTACCCTCAAGCTAATGGCCAAATAGAATCCACGAACAAGATCTTAGTCAACGTCCTCACAAAGATAGTTTCTAACTTGGCGAAGTGATTGGGACAACAAACTTATGGCAGCATTATGGGCTTATCAGACAGCCTACAAAACGACTGTGGGACAGACACCCTTAAGGTTGACCTATGGGACTGGGGCAATCTTGCCATTAGAATTCCTTGTTCCTAGCTTGAGGATAATAGTACATGATAGATGGGAAGGAAAGGAAGCTTGGACCAACCACCTCATGGAATTGAAATGACTTAGTGAGACTTGGCTCCTAGCCATCCACACCCTAATTTGTGAGAAAGCATGAGGGGGGACGTGGTTTGACAAGCACGTCAAACAACGCGACTTTGGGAAGGGAAACCTTGTCCTGCTCTACTCGGTAAAGGGTCACAAGCAGAAAATGAAATTTTAAGGATTGGGACCTTTCTGAGTGCGCACCATTAGTAGGACGGGCAACGTAGAACTTGAAACCCTTGAGGGTGAGGGCATAGGCTTCTTTAATGGAAATCGTGTGAAGAAGTACTACCCTTCCACACATCTACTGCATGAGCCCCCTATGCTAGAAGCCCCTGTCAATGTCTGCATAGCCACCATCACTGAACTGGAGGATAAGGAGGTAGTAGCACCAGCATACTTGCGCATCACGGCCACTGCTTGGTGCACACACGTGTTTGATACCTTGATTGATGAGGGAGTTGACTTCAATGTCTTGACTCATGCTCATTGGATCCTCATTGGTCAACCACAGTTACAGCCCACCAACGCTAAACTCAGCCCATTCGGGGGCAAGTCATATGCACTCCTAGGGAAGTGCAAGATCACACTCTCTATCGAGTATGAGAGCCTATTAGTCACCTTCTACACGTATTGCCAAATATAAAGGATGCAGGTTAAGAATTGCTATTAGGATGCACTTTCAAGGAGTAAGCACACTACAATGTGGACTATGATCTGTAGTGTATTCACCTTGCCATTGGAAACATTTGAATTGTAATAGCTTTTAGCAAGGGCAACGAGGCTCCACTCAAGTCATCACAACCCACCTAGACCACAAAACCACTGCCAATTAAGGCCATCCACAAGGCCACAGAGCCCACACTTAAATGGGTGCCAAGGCACCACGAACGACCTACGCACAGCAAGCAGACACGGCCTCGTAGGGTTGCTAGCTATCATTCGAAACCTAAGCAGTCGATCTTACGCTATCGACATAGACGCACAATCAAGCCATGATGGATCCCCAAAGATTTGTTGCGAGCCCAAGGATACTATGAAGGCAACACCTGGATATGGGTGCCCAAGACTAGAGATCATAGAAGCATGGTCCAACCACCACCATCACTTGCCACCCCATCTCTAGGAAGCCCTACTCCTGCTAAGGCAAGCAACACCCAGGAAACTCGAGCTGCAAAGCCCATAGAACCCGCGATGGTTGCACTCAAAAAACCGCAACCAATATATCGACTGAAATAGTAGCTCGATATCCCGGATTCATCTAAGTCCAGAGAAGTTGGCACCTTAGTGGCTGCACAAGAGGGAAGCATTGCACCATCCATGCCATTGGAGCCATCCTCAATACCCAAAGCAGTGCTGGATACGTGGATCAGACTATGGGGTTATCTTTAGATACATCACTACCCGAACCATTAATGTCTAGCTCAATTCCACCCCAACCACCAACAAGTCTTAAGCCTTCCTATGAGTGACATTCATTTCTATTGGTCGCCAAGGACCTTGCTGAGAATTATGGGAGATGATCTGGTGACTTGTATCAACCTCTTGGATAACACCTTTACCACATTTGCTAGGAGCTATGAAAGACTTGACCTCGGCTTGCTTGATGAACCCCTTGCCTCTGAGGTTCATTCCTTATCCTACACTTGGGAAGAATACAAATTCGTGACCTAAAACTCCCCAAGGTTGCAAAGGAGTTGATCAATAAAGGTAAAGTCTCAAAAGAGCACACGCTCATCAGATGGCTAATAACATCATACCGCAAGTCTCAAAGGCCTGCGCCAATCGTTGAGCTTGAGGAAACACATTGGAAACTTATATCAAAATATGAGAGTGTTGATACACACATGAGCATGGCTCAAGCTCAGTCTCAAAGCACCTTAGAGATAAAGAAGAGGTTATGAATCTATCGTGCCAAGATCACACACACACACACACACACACACACACACACACACACACACACACACACACACACACACACACACACACACACACACACACACACACACACACACACACACACACACACACACACACACACACACACACACACACACACACACACACACACACACACACACACACACACACACACACACACACACACACACACACACACACACACACACACACACACACACACACACACACACACACACACACACACACACACACACACACACACACACACACACACACACACACACACACACACACACACACACACACACACACACACACACACACACACACACACACACAGAGCATTGATATAAGGTTGAGGACATGCTCAAGCCTATATCAACCCTCTAAAGCTTTTTCACGCAAAGAGAACTCAAAGACACATAAAAGTGGAGAGGGTCTATATAGGCTTGAGGCCTACTCAGACTCTATCCCTTTGTCTTGCAAAGTTGTCTCCCCCTCCCTCTTTCCCCAAAAGAAAGATAGGGGGCCACATGCTAAATCTATTTTCCAAAGTTATATCAAAAGTCTTGCCAAAAAGAGAGTGTGGTTATATTCACAAGCTCTGTCTCAAAGGCATCTCAATGACAATGGAGAAATCATGAAGCTATACCACCAAGCTCATCCCCTGCAAAGAGAGATTTCATACAAGCTTGATGCATGCCTTAGAATGTGCTTGAGATCTAACTCAAAGCACCTTAAAATATAGAGAAGAGACTATAAATCTATCATGCCAAGCTTCTCCCCAAGAAAGAGAGGGTTGAGACTAGGTTGAGCACATTCCTTACTTAGATAAGGAGGGCAAATAATCATGCTACCTTCCTTGGGTAGAAAGAGAGGGTTGATATAGGCTTGAGCACGTGCTCAAGCTCTATCCCAAGGGAGATATCAAAGTCAATCAGAAAAAGAGAGGGTTGATATGCACTTGAGCACATGCTCAACCTCTATCTAAATATCTTGCCAAGATCTCCCTCCTTCTCTCAATAAATCCATGGTTGATATAGGCCCTAAGACATATCAAAAAACTCATATAAGAGAGACATGATTGATATAAGATTGAATATGTGGTCAAGGTCTATCTCATTGACATATCAATGAGAAAGGAGAAACTACCATGGTGCTCTCAGAGGTAGAGGGTAATTAAATATGCCCAAGCTCTTATCAATCCTCCCCTGTGAAGAGGGGCTAGATATAGGCTTGAGCATGTGCTTAAGCTCCATTATAAGGAGAAATCAAAGATAAATAAGAATATAGAGGATCTATATAGGATTGACCACATGCCTTTGTACAAAAAAATCATCCTCAACTACTACTATGATGTTAATCATGTCCTCTTGCAAATGTTTGTTGAGGAATTTCATCTTCACTTATGTATGGTGATAGTTCTAATACACTAGTCCATCCATCAAGAAATCACCAAAAGAGTATGGTCAAAAAGTGTTTTTACTATTATTTTAGTTGGAGTTAAGACTACAACAATATAGATGGCTATATCTCAATACAAACATACACTAAGGGACCTGCATATTACTATCAAATTGAACTAATGCAGCATCCATACACCCGTCCTTAATTTTGTATTATGTTTATAATTCCATTGGGAAGGGTTCACAAAGTAGGATAAAAAGATTTGATGTGCTTTTTTATACCAAAATATCATCCTCAACTATTGCTATGGTCTTCACATAAGCATGAAGTACTTTTTATACAAAAAAATCACCCTCAACTACTGCAATGATGTTAACTATGTCATATTGTAAATGTCGGGGAATTTCATCCTCACTTATGTGTGGCGATAGTTATAATACAAGAGTCCATCCATCAAGAAATAACCAATATATTATATTTATATTTGGATACTTAAGTATTATTACTTCTATTTTGGTTGGAACCAAAACTAAAACAATATAGTTGCCTATATCTTCTCATTACAAATCTACACTAAAGGGATTCCCACACAACTATTAAGATAAACTAATTCAACATCCATGCACGCATTTTTAACATTTTGTTATATCTATAATTCAATTGGGAAAGAATTCATAAGGCATGATACAAAGATTTGGTTTCATTACCTTAACTATAATAAAGTGGTCATAACGGGTGTCAATTACATGGATGAATTCAAAAGTAAGCCTTTTAATAGACTTGATTAGATCTAAGGCTTAACATAGACTATCCAATGCATGAATTTTTTTGCATAAACAAGTCTAAGTCAAACGCAATGCCTATAATAAGTCCATTAAATGCACTACAAGATATGAGCCATATACCAACATTTAAAGTAACAAAATTATTAATGAAACATATTACTTTGATTGTCGCTAAAATTGTTGATATACACATTGTCAAGCGTTTTTGTGAACATTGAAAACCCTTAGAAAAATTGTATATAGGTTGGATTATTGTTATGTTAGTTGTTTGCATGATTGTTTGATTTGATGTTTTGTAGCTTATTGTCATTTTGTTTGATCTTATGAGTGCAAAAACTTGATAGCCTTGGTTGAGATGGGAGTTTTTCTAGATAGGTTGGAGGTCGATTTTGCCAGTAGCTATGGACATCTTAAAACATGAATGTTTTCTTGCCAATACTCTTGCACATCACATGGATTTTGGGTGCATGAGCACTTCACATTGCACTTGTTCCAATGCACTGGACTTAGGGGTCGTCTCCTAATCTTATTCAATTACTTCCATGCCATGGGTTGGGCTGATGCATGTTTTGCACCATCATTAAGCTCTAGCATAGCATAAGGCGACTGCTGTAGCTATATGCAATAAATTTTAGATGCACACACACTTGAGAGAGCACCTTTTATTTGCACGCATTGTTTTTGCATGCACGAGAGTTGGGATTTTCATCACCAAGTTAGGAACCTCTGGTTGAGTGGAAATGGTGGTTGGGTGAGTTTGAGGGTTGTGAAGGTTGCTGTTTTCTTGGCCAATATCATGATGACCATTATATTTTCTTGAGGATTGTAAGATTTTGGGTGGCTAGAGTGGAGAATAATATTTGTCTTGCTGAGTGTTGAGAGGTGAGGATAAAGGGATGTAAATAAATTAAGAAATTGTGTTTGCATTTTGCATGATGCACAAGCACACGTAGATGGGCTATGCACAATTTCTTCTGTGCATCCATTTTTTTTGTGTGGAGCATCACTTGCTTGATTGCATCACATGGATCTAAATTTGCATCTCTTCTCAAATCACATTTGTTGGAACACAAAGTACAAATTTAAAGCATATTCTTGCTAGGACACATTGCATTGCGACAAAGAATGTTTGTTCGAACCAAATAAAATATTATTCAAATTGGTTTTTTTTTAGAGAAGTGAGTGGAGGGTCCCAAACAAGTTTTGAAGGCTTGTTTGTGTTAGTTGATACATTGGAAACTTGGAATGCAGAAGGAAAAAATATAGCAATCTTTGAAAGGTATGAAGCGACTATTTATTTTCAAACTCAAGATTTTTCTTGTTTAGATGTTTATTTTTGTTTTGTGTTAAACATCGACAAAGTCAATTTCCTACCAACACTCCTTAACGTCTCATTATCGAGTTGTAAGTGAGGCTTGTTCTTGATCACCGCTCGCTTAACAAAGTCTCTACAAAATCATCGCAATATGCATTACTATTTGCATCACAATATGCGTCGCTATCCATGATGCAAATAACAATGCAAGATAGTGACACAAATAATGATACATATTACGATGTGCATAGTTTATTTGCGATGCTAATAGTGACACTTGAGTTAGATAGATTTTTTTTTTTCCTACCAACATCTATTGAAAAAATCATTTATAGGTTAAGTATATAAAGGTTGTTGAAACACATGCATTATGAGATGGTAGAAAAGAAAAGTTATTTGATTTAATTTCCAAACAAATGTAGCATTGGCAACTAATGTTGCATAAAACTACATGGACTAATAAGGAGCAGAATCCAAAAAGAGATAGATATATTAATAAATATCACAATATACAAGACCATATAAAAGATAAGAAATATATCGAATAAAGCCTACATAGAAAGAGCATGCATGGACTATAGGGCCAAAAAAGGAAGGGACGCATGCTCCATGAATCAAGCGATTGCTACAAGTCCTCCCTTGTGTCTAAGAGCTCGTCTTGATGTAATGGAGCAATTGAATGGACTCTATAATATTAAAAAATTAAAGGTTAATCTATATAACATAATGCATCACAGAAAAACTAGAAACTAAAAATAGAAAAAATGCATAAGTTACTGACCGTTGCATGCATACAATCTATCAATGAGAAAAGTGAGACTATTATTCTCTACATACTAAGTCTCCAACCCTATAGGATCATGGTATGTATTGAGTGTTGCAAGGAAAACAAAGTAGTATTGTAAGAAACAAATTATTAGTATAAGCACTACACCAAATAAAAAAGTGAATATAACCAAAAGAAAACTTACGAAATCCTTCAAATAAGTTCTACGTCCACCACTACCAAGATGATGCACAATCCCTACCTCTGGTTGTGCTCTCGTTGCCTCATATTCTACTACCATTATCCTCGAGAATCTATGTCCCCTCCTCAAGTCTTTGCGAATCCTTTGCATCCAACCACTCAAGATTTGGAGAGCCACTCTTGGCTGCCTTGCATGCATCTAATAGTTTGTGTGACATATGTGCATGCATTCAGACCATCATCTATCTAGTAGAGAACTGATCAGCCACTATAGGTACCGAGAACTCCTCATATAAGGATGCAATCACATACTCTTTTTCTTCCTTCAGTATGCTTTTCTAATGGTCTAGAATATTTTGCCTAAATCTCTGCTGGTACAACTCTCTCATGTGTACCATCACCCTCCTTCCCTCAACATTCATGATCATGACATCAATTTTCTCATCCAATAAGTATCCATATCCTGGTGGGGTGGGTCTAAGATGTGTCCTCTCCCAATTGAGACCACACTCTTGGGCATAACCAATAGATCCCTATCCGTCTAGCATACTTCTAGGGATGCTATCTATTGGAGTATCATCTATAGGGTTTGCTACCTATAAACAACTAATCAAAACCTAGAGTCGGAGGAATAGATGTCCTTGTATCCTGAAGGTGATAAACATCAACTCAACTGATGGGATGGAGCCATTGCATGGCATCTCCATAGCATCTACTTGAGCCACCCTCCCTGGAAACAATGTAGGAGCGAGGAGTAATAATCGATCATAGGATCATAACATATGTATCTCCATAACACCCCCCAAAACCACCCCTAGAACAAGGAGGAGAGGAAGTTTGTGGTTCTCCAAGGCACCTAATTCAACCACCAACCCCACCAATTGAGCAAGGCATCCTTGAGCCTGCTTTTGTAGCTAGTCTAGAGTATCAACTCTGCCTATTAGAGATCGATGTGTTGGAGCATGCCAAGGTAGAATACATTGAATGCCAAGGGATAAATCCTGGTCTACCATATCTCTAAAGCATACCATTTGATCCATAGATATATGCATGAAGATCTCTTATAGCTCCTCATCTATCATCCCTCAAATCATCCTACTCTTAGGATCATCTATAGTGACCTACACAACCAAACTAAAGATGTTAGCACAATCAATATAAGGGTGAATTTGACCCACAATAATATTAGCAATGCTAGGAAAATTGCTTTAATCATTCACTTGAGAACTCCGAGGCATCGATGTCACAACATACCACGAATGAGGTTATCACAGGTTTGGATAGAAGATTATCTATTCAATAATATATCATGAGAGTTTGGCACGAAGAATGAGGTTGCCATGGGTATGGGTAGAAAACTACCTATTTACAATGATCGAAAAGACAATTGTGTTGCATAAATCATTCCATCTTTTCTTGGAGTCTACCTTTAAGAACCTAGAGAGTCCTCACCGAAGAATGGTTGCCCTTGTTCCTTCCAATACATAGGGGTGAATTGGATGCAGATGAAGCCCATGTTTTCTTTGCATGGCTAGGGATAAAGCTTGCTATAACTTTAGCTTATAACCTTGAAGGAAATGGAAAAAGTGAAAGAGGTCATCCACCTATTGTGAAGGCATTGGCAAAAACATGTGGAGAGAAGGTAAAAGAGTGGCCATGATTGCTCCTTTATGCTTTGTGGGCTGATAGAACAACTCATGGTGCTGTTATAGGGCATGTGTTACCAATTTGTACCACCACATGAAAAATACGCGTATTTACAAGCCTCATAGGCTCTACCAAATGCATGCTTGAAAAATCTGATACATACCAGTCCACATATGAGCTTTGGCTTCCACTGTCCTTCTACAGGGATTCGCTCTCTTGTTCCCACAATGCCAATGCTGAGCTCACAAGCTCTTAGGGTCTCATGCTTTGATACCATGTTCATGATTCATAGAGGAAGAGAGAGACACAAACATTGAGCAAGCTCTAAGAGGAGAGTACTCTCATGCTTCTTCTTTATTATTCATTTATCTAACGTACACATTGTACACTAGTGACATAACAAAGGGTAAGTCACACTAGGTCTAATTGACCATCGTACTAACTAGAGTTAAGTCTAGTTTGCCTGACTTATTTAACACACACATGCAGGTGATAGCTAAGGTCTACATTTGTCATGTCGGGTATGACAGATGAGCTTGATTCTTCATATTCCTTTGATGAAGGCATACCATGCTTGTTTGTTAACTACTAGGGTTGTTGTTGTCCATTTTAGGAAAAATGATTGTGTTAAAATTTCTCCTTTGATAAGAATTCTGTAAGGTATGGTGGTTGTTCAACTTGATTGAATGAAAGATTCCGAGTCAAGAATTAGGGTCTTCTTGTTGTTTGTTTGCCTATAGAAGAGAGAGATAACAAAGGTATTGAAGACTAGCATAAGAAATCTTAAGATCTCCTTAAGCTCATAATCCTTGAGCTCGATCTTCTTAAGCTCATAATCACTACAAAATCTCTTGAACTAATTAGGACTTCACCCTATTTTTTTCATGCAAACAATGCAAATTACTCCTACCACTCCAAGATTGTTAGCTTCAAACTTGGACAATGTGGTGCCCTTTGTGTTCTTAGAGAAGAAAGAGATCTATCTTTGTAGGTTATGAAGAAGGATTAGGCCATAGAGAGAAGATTTGAACAAGAAACTCCATGAAAGTTACAACAGTTTGAAGAAGGTAAAGAGAGAAACCGTGGATCTCAAAAGAAAAGGGGCTCTTAGGTGTCTCCAACTCTAGTTCATTTGTCTTTTGTGAAGGAAGTCTCAAAAATAGCTTTAGCTTAATGATGACCTAGTAAAATAGGAAGAAGACCACCATTCTTTTGCTAGGATCCTCTACAATGTCTTTAAACATAGGCATGGTTAACTATGGAAGTTTTTCCTTGGTCACACTTGAAACATCAACCAAGATTTGCAACCACAGCTACCTATTCTAACTATAAACACCATATCTAAAGCCTGAAAATGACCTATTGACTAGATCTAACTATTGCTCTGATACCAATGAAATGAATGGAATCTAACCTCACCAAAATCTAGTCAAAGTGCTAGAATTGAATTAATCTAACTATTAGAAAAATGGCAGGAAGCCATAGCCTAAACTAAGAAAATGAACAAGAGACCAAAAATCACAACTAACTTACCAAGTTTGATTAATTTCCATAAAAAACTCCATACAATACTTAAAAGGCTTTTTTCTATTTTTCCTACATTACAGTAGTAAGGTCCTTATTGTATATAGATAAACATACATTACAAAAACTTAGTACAATACTTACAAGGCTTTTTTCTATTTTTCCTACATTACAATACTAAGGTCCCTATTGTATATAGATAAACTTGAGTATTTTACTTGTTTTTATACTAGAAACTGAAATTCCTTACTAGAAACTTGGGTATTTTACATGTTTTATACTACAAATATTGACTAGAAGTTCAAGGGTAATAGGATGTGAAATTGAAAATGATAAAGAATATTGGTTACTAGAAACAAAAAGATTCTTCATGTTTTTATTCTATAGATATTTAATGGAAGATGAAGGGAATGGGATGTAAAAGTGAAATTCTCGAATGATCATTGTTACTAGAAACATGGACATTCTATTTGAATACTACAAAGAATATTATGTTTCTAGAGGTTACTAGAAAGATGAATATTATTATATATGTTTTAATTCTACAAGAATGGAAGGGAATTAATGGGATATGAAAGTGGAGGTCAAATAAAAGTGGTAACTAACAATGGAGGTATTTCATATATTTTCATATCAACTGTTACATATAGCTAAGGATAATGTGCTATGAAACTAAAAGGGTCAAATGACAAAGGTCACTAGAAACATAGGCATTTGCATGCTTTATAATATTGCAAATAATGAAAATACAAGGATACACAATGAGATAAAGATCATGGCAGTGAAATGGTAAAATGGAGAGTCATTATTATAATGTAGCTCAAAGAACTGTGGCACTAAAAGTTCATGCATATTGTTAACTAAAAGTCATAATCTCAATTGAAATAGAACTTTCATATAGAAAAGTCAATGGACTTGAAATTAATTACAAATGTCACAATGTTAATTGAAAGAGAACTCACATAGCAAAACTCAATGGACTTGAAATCAAATGCAGAGGGTGAGCTTCTTAAGCAAGAGAAGTATGCAATGCAGAGGGTGAGCTTCTACGACAAGAGAAGTATGAAATGTTCAAAAGTGAAAATTTAAAGCCTATAAGTTGGTAATATTCACAAGATAGGTTTTGAGAAATCTTCAACTTGAAAACTTGTAGACTTTTTTTGAAGGCTTTGAATGACATCAACAAAACCTAATTAAAATCGACAAACTTTATCAAAGTCCAACTGATAATTTCAAAGCTTTTTCAACATCATACAATTTGCTTAACTTCAAGTCTCACTTTTTATAACTTGGTCGAGATGGAATTGCAAGTTTTTCTAAAACGGTCTAACCAGATGAGGAATAATCCTATCAAATATATTATATAGCTTTACAATGGAAGCAGGAATGAGGTAGGATGGTGGTCCTTAGCCACTCTTGAAAGCTTGTTATCTTGGTAAGAGTGGTTGTAAGGCAATTATATTGGCAACTGGAGTTATATGGTTATGTGTTATGGAGTTACATGGTTATGTGTTTTGGAGTTATATGGTTATGTGTTTGTTACAAATTACAATTCGGTTGAGACTAAACCTCCTCGTAAGTGAGCAAAGTGATATGAAGGTCTATAGTAGGGAATTATAAGGTGAAATTGCATTGCTTTTTCACGAGCCAATGAGGGGACCAATGACCATCAATGACACAGTCATAATAATGTTAAGAGTCGTCGGAGAAAATTGCTAAAGGTCCGAGAAACTCCATGCGCTTATAATAATAATAATATACAATATAAAGCAATGTAATGTTTGAAGAATATCGCGAGTGTGAACGCGTAACGCGAGGATCAGCGGACTGTGGGATTGGGAGTTATAAGTCCGGCTGTGCGCGTGGAAATAATCAAACAGCCCCGATCTTAATAAATACATCGACTCGGCCGGTCTTGCCGTCACTGTATATAAAGGACGTTCATAAGCTCTAGATTCATATACCTCCATCAGTTACAAGTAGAACTTTGGGATTAATATACAGAGACCTTCATCATCATCATTGTTAATCCTGTTCCAGCCTTCTGATTCAATCGCACTATCTAGCAGGCGCAGGATTACGGTCACCGACTTCCATCTCTGTTCGTCATCCATATTAGTATCATGGCCTCCGCACAATCTAGCAGCTCCTATACTGCCCTCCTGATCATCACGTCCCTGCCGCTGCTGTTCAATTTTGTGTCAGGTATGACGCAATACTTTGTTAATTCACGTGATCATGATTATTCAAGGTTTCTGTCTAATCCCACTGTATGGTTGGGTTTTGCTGATGGCGATGATGGTTGATGCAGGTATATTAAGTATTGTGTTATCCTGCTGTACTGTCATTAGAGAACGTCTCTTAACTGTTGATGATGATAATAACGATGCAGGCATGCTAATGTCGAATCCTATTTTGTGTCGTTATGGATCTGTTTAAACTAATGCTGGTGGTGATGGTGATGAGGGTGGCGCAGGCGAGCTAGATTGTGAAGATTTGCCAATGGATCTGTGTGCTTTTGCGGTGTCATCAACAGGATCTCGGTGTGTGCTAGAGAAGATGACAAGGGCAGCGGGCGAGGTGGCATATGAGTGCCAGGTATGTGACATGGATACAAGTAGTAGCTGTAATTATACACAAGGTTGGATTGATTAACATGAATATCAGAAGCTATAATCAATTATACATGAGGATGGTTAACATGAATATAAGTGGTTGTAATTCTACATAAGAATGGATTGATTAACACGAATATAAGTAGCTGCAGTTAACAAAAGGATGTGATTGATTCATGATGGATGATGGGTTGTTGCAAAATGTAGGGTTCGACGGTGTATACGACAGCCGGCGAGCGATTTAGCAAGGAGTGGGTCGAGAGCGAGGAGTGCGTGGAGGCATGCGGGCTGGATAGGATGTGGGTGGGCCTCTCCTCCGATGCCTTCCTTGACAAGAGCTTCGCTACCCGCCTTTGCTCCCCGGCGTGCCACGCCAACTGCCCCAACCTCATCGACCTCTTCTCTAACCTAGCATCTGGCGAAGGTATGTAGGCAAATCCTCATGAGCTTCACAATGACACTAACCAATCTATCTATTCATATACACTTCTATTTATCTTACTATCATCACCAAGCTGCCATTGCCTAGTATCCATCTTATCACTTCTACCTATCTCAACCTGCAACCACTAACCTCACATTCATTAACCTATCTTTTTCGCATTACCCACACAATTAGTGGTCTGTCATTACCATCACTACTAGCTACCAATTGTTTAATCTATCTTTTTAACCAACCCATCAATTCTATCATTTTATCATTCACATTAACCATATAAGTGACCCATTACTATTATTATAACAATTAACAATAGGTGATTGATTTACATTAGCCAGACAAGTAACCTATTGGCACTAATATATCAATCACCAATAGATCATTAGCATTAGTCTACTACCCAAACTACCATAAGCTAGACAAAAGTAACCTATTAATTGACCACACAATTGACTGATTTTCAAAGTTGATCTCATTCTTAGCCTATGATCACTTCTACATTAGACATTAATTGCAAAAGTTACATGTTTCGTAATTTTCATTCATGCTAACCGCACAATTACCATGATCAACCACCCAATTAACGCATCTTGCTACTAATCTCATAACCAAATAGTTGAAAATATGATCTTGCCGATAAGCTCACAATGGACATTTCAATGTATCATTAGCATTAAGGGTCGCTAAAGTAACCTCCCATATTATCATAATCCAAACTACCACACAATTAATCAATATATACATTAATCTCACATTCAAAGTATTAGATTTAGTATCATTCTTATTAGGATTAGCCTAAAGGTTAACCTACCTTAGTTATACTATATTATCAGGATTAGCTACCATGCACCTACCTTAGTTATAGTATATCATTAGTGTTAACCACCCCATGGGCCCTTGGATCTATGCAGGTATCTCTCTCTCTCAGCTGTGCCAGTCGGCATCCCGTCGTGAGATGGTGGACATCTCAATATTGGCCTCCGTCTCCTCTGACACCACCAACTGGGTTGTCCCTGCCCCTGCCCCTGAGCTCTCATCATGATTACCTTAATGCCTTTGCATTTAAGCTATAGATTGAAAGGCCTCTAACTGAGTTCTCATATGCATTTGATTCTTCAAACAATAAGGGTGCTCATTTCTTATTCCTAAGGCTACTCTTGCCTTCATTCCATCATTCATATCACAATGGAATAATCCTTATTCATTTTCATGCCCCTCTTCACTTGGTTGAAGATGAGAATGTGAGATAAATTGATCCATTTACTATCAAACTTTGCTTGGTCAAGATCTGTTGTATCATCGTGAGGATACGAGATACATACTGATCTCATACATGAACTACTTATAGGTTGTATTGATACAACCATAATTGAAGATAGATCATTGAAATTCAAGCCTTTGGACTTCAGTGGTTTAACTAATTGAGCTTAACATCCTTGGTGTATTTAGACTCAAAATGAATTGAGATATCACATAAATTACAAGTAGTGTCACAAGTGCTCGCTAGTCTCAAAACACTTGTGGGTCATAAGTGTGACCTTTTGAGGTTAGCAAAATATATTTTTTCCTTTAAACTGAATCACTTCTAAATCCCTTTTCAAAGCTTACATCGTAGAATATGATTGAAAGTGCTATGTGAAGAACATAGCAATCCCCCATAACATCTATATAGTTCTATTACGAATAACAACAATCAAGTTTTCAAATGTGGTAAGGCTCTCGCTTTGTGATTCATAATTGTATCATGTACAACATGTAAGTCAGTTACACCAAACAAACACACACAAATGCCCTTACAAAGTAGTTATAAAACAAGTACCATTTGAATCACATTGAAAGGACATACGTGAATTCTCTTACACTTCATAAAGTATGTACTTCAAATGGTAATGGATTATTCATAACGGTGAAAGTCATAAAGAGAATTCAAGTACAATGGCCGGTCTACCAAAACCCAAGATTGGCACAACACTGTAGAGATACTAACCCATGGTGTTGATAGGGCATTGAATAACATCAAGTTAAGTAAAAAATGGGTGAATACATAATTTTCTAGCCTTATGTGTAACAAAAGATCTAAACTCTATTTTTCTACTTTAATTACCAATATGTTTTCTCATACTTCATATTATATGAGATAATACCTTTTATACTTTTCTGTGTGTTCACAACACCATCTATCATTCTACATTCTATGTTACTACCATGGAATTGGACTTCAAGGGTTCACTACTTAAAATTCCTATATATATGTGCATTGAAGAGGTCATTTGAAAACCCCTTACAATTACATGTTAGATATGAATCACTTATGAAATGCACACTTTAAACTACTGTTACATATGACATTATTTGATTACTCTTTGATTAATAGTTACAAGTTGCCACATGGGAGTAATAAATACTATCAATTATGTAGCTATGGAATTATATATTGTAGTATTTAAGAGTTATCGTTTGTAATGTCTAAATACGTCCGAGTGATCATGGATAAATATAAAATCAAATTTTGATCCCAAATAGGACTAGTGAAATATAATATAAAATGATGTGAGGAATTTTAAATTTTGAGAATGGCATGTTGTTAAGAGTTGTAGTCATTAACTCTCTAGCCTAATGACACATGAAATTTTGATGAGCATTCAACTTAAGAATTTTGGTAAAATTTAAAGCCAAAGGTTTAAATTATTTTAGAAAAAAGAAAAATCTTTATATGTATACTAGACATACATATATCAAGTTTAACTATCCAATCATATAGTTGCTGTAGAAGGGTTCTAGAAATATGGTTATGTAACATGGGTTCAGTTTCATAAATGGATACAATATATTGAGATCACAAGCTCAACATGTGTAGGTATTGATGATAGAATGCCTAGTTAGATGGATTCACACATCTATACTTAGCATGTTGATGATCATTATGATCCTCACATGGTCATTCACTACAAGGATTTAAGCCTATAGCGACGGCGGGTAGCGACGCGGGTACCGGCGTCACTATTTGCGTCGCTTTTAAAACATGCCGAAACCAAGCGCGGGTTTATTTCATGTTTTTGCATTTTGTGTTTTGAGAGCGAGAGCGAGAGAGAGAGAGCGACCGTCGTGAGAGAGGGAGAGGAAGAAGGCTTGTTGCCACCGCCGCCGCCGCCGCCACCGCGCCGTTGTTCATGAAGGAGAGGAGAGCCTTCATCGTGAAGAGGAGCCACCCCACAGTTGCCATATCTCATCGGTGAGTCTCCCTCTCTCCTTCTTTTGCTTGTTTAGGGTTTAAATCACTTTCTCTTTTGCTTGTTTAGGAGAGGAAATGAGAGAGAAAGAGAGAGAGAGGGAGAGGGAGAAAGAGAAAGAGAAAGAGAAAGAGAAAGAGAAAGAGAAAGAGGGGGAGAGGGAGAGGGAGGGAGAGTGCATTCTCTCTCTCCCTCTCCCTTTTGCTTTTGGAGAGTGTTAGAATATATTGTGAGAGGGAGAGGGAGATTGATTCTTTTTTTCGACACTATTATTAGAAACATTTATGCTTTTTCAAGGTGTTTTATGATTTTTTTCAGGTTATTGAAATATCATATATTACCACCTGCAAATACCATGCTTGAGTCTCGTGATGATGCACGGCATATTTTACGGAAGCTTGGCATGGACTACAATAACATCCATGCATGTATCAACGATTGCTGTCTGTTTCCAGGAGAATACGAGACTATGGAGACATGTCCAAAGTATGGTGCTCACAGGTATCGATAGGACTTGCAAGGGCAAACCATCCCTCAAAAAGTTCTCAGACACTTTTCGCTCATCCCCTGCATAAACCACATGTTTTGTACGTCCGGCATGGCGAGCTTGACAACGTGGCATGCACAGAATAGGTCCACGGATGGAGTTCAACGAATATCAGCGGATTCACACGCATGGAGCCACATTGACTCTACCTTCCTAGGCTTTGTGCGAGAGCCAAGGAATCTTTGGCTCGGTCTCGCAATGGATGGTGTGAACCCATTCAGTCTGTGCTCAACTTCTTACAGTGTGTGGTCTATAGTCCTTGTCAACTACAACATCCCTCCATGGCTTTCTACGAAGAAAGGACATCTCATCCTTAGCTTGCTCGTCCCAGGCTGCTACAAAGTAAAAAATATGGACATGTATCTTCGTCCATTAGTCCATGAGCTTAAGATTTTGTGGGAGGAGGGGATCACTGTGCAAGATATGAGCAGGCGCGATGGTCGGCGGTCAGCCAATATTCAAGCCATTCTCATGTGGACGATGCATGACTTTTTGGGATTGGGAGAGTGCTCAGGTGAGCAGACCTCCATTCTCACTGGTAATATCTATATTTTGTCTCATTCAATCAAGTATTCACTAGGTCATGGTGTTGGAACATGTCTGGTTACCTCAAGTTATCATGCATGTCCATTGTGCGGGCCACAGTTAGACTCCCGAAGGTCACGAACCATGAAGAAGATGGTATATCAAGGACACGCTGCTTTCTTGCTGGAGGATCATGAACTCAGGGAAGGTTTCCTTGGACTAGCTCCAACATGTATGAACGCCGCAAGTTGGTACGAGCTGAAAATGGTCCACGCGGAATCACATCCAAATGGAATGCAGCGGTTCTCAATTTTCTACGAGTTGCCATATTGAACCCACTTATAGGTCAACCACTTGTTGGATCCCATGCATATTTTCAAGAATGTGGGCAGCTTGTTATGGGACCACATCATAGGAAAGAGAGACACTATAGGGGCACGAATGGATTTGAAGGAGGTAGGTAAGATGGAGGCGCTTTGGCCGCAGTCGAGTGCTGATGGTCACGTGCAGCTTCCTCGTGCTCCTTGGGTTTTGTCCACTAAAGAAGAGCGCATTGTGAAGCAAGTAATCAAGTCTATCCGCACTCCGACGGGTATGATGCGTTCTCTCAGGTCCGCATTTTCTAAAGACGACCAATTATCAGGGCTAAAATCCCATGATTGGCATAAGATATGTCAGGTTTGTACTACCAATGGATTGTAATTAGCGTGGGTATTTTGCTATTTGGAATGTGGCCATTATTCATAAAGCTTTCTCATTTGTGGCAGTTTGTACTACCGATCGCGATCGCAGGATGTCTTACTCCAGAAATTCGTGGGGCCATTTACAAGTTGTCGACTTTGGTGCAATGGATATCACAGAAGGAGATTAAGACGTCCTCTATTGAATCCACGAGGCGGGTAGTAGTGGAGACGGTCTGTCTCTTTGAGAAATACCTGCCCACTAGCATGCTCATGATACAAATCCACTTTCTTGTGCATCTTGTGGATGAAGTGGAGATTGCTGGACCTGTCCATACGCGATGGATGTTCTTCTTGGAGCGGTTCATGAAAACCCTGAAAGGCTTTGTGCAACAATAAGCTTGGCTAGAAGGTAGCATGGCCGAAGGTTGGTTGGTGTCTGAGGTGCTAGTGTATATTTCACAATGGCTACCAACGGAGGAACCAGACAATGAAATGCTATGGTCGCTGAAGGACGATGATAGACTAACTGGAGATGTGGTAGTTGGAAATGGGATAGAAAAAAGAATGGATGCCTCAATGGAAGAGAAGGTGAATCAAGTATATTGTTGATAGATTCAAATGCATCCAAGATTTGGGCCAAAGATACATGAAATTAATTGAAGAAGTATAATTTTAGCTTCAGCCCTGTTTTAAAATAGAAAATTCCAGCCCATAATCAAGTTCAAAATGAGTGCATAAACTCAAGAAGAAGCACTTTTGATCATTCATGAACAATGTCCTCAAGAAAAGAGGTCATTTCCTTCCATTACAACCATAAAAATCCCATGTTTGCTCATAAAAACGGACCATAATAGTAGGCTTCCCTATTTATGACTGGTTATTTCAGCCTATAACAGCCCATATGTCTTCAATATCCTCACCCTTTACTTGCCCCAAAGTCACTTAAGTACTTGGGTACAAGTCGGGCTTCATTGGACCAAGAATATGGTAGACAAAATGCGAGAAGTCGTGCATAAGAGCATGCTGAATCCTTTTCTCTCAGATTTCTCTCTTTTATAGACTGTTTCAGCATGCATTTTCGTCAGACCAAAGAGGCAGAGAAGTGGAGCTCTCACCATATTTACATCTTCAGTAGTTGGGCCTGTTGATCTTCAGTTTGCATGCTCCAAATCATGCACCATAGCTCCAGCTCTCTCCAGTTTGCTTCAGACTGTGTAGCCCGCATTTTGAGCCGAAAAATGCAGGCTACTCCCTGCTCAGCCCTCCTGGTCACTTTTTGACCTACCCAGGTCACTTGCTGGTCACTTAAGTCTTTTACTCTAGGTCCCATGTGGACCTAGTGGACTTTTGGCAACTTTTGGCATTCTTCATGGGTTCTGACCATATTTTTGCACCTGTATCAATGTGATGTATCCTGCAGACTGTCAATTACTTCCAGTTGTCCAAGTTGTAGGTTCCCATAGACTTATTTTTCATAAATATACATGGTATAACTGAAAATTATATGCTAAATACAAAAGAACTTGTGTAACTAAGTTGGTTATTGAATAACAATGTCTGAATTTTGTATGCAAATTCCTCATATAACTTCCAATGAAGCTCTTCTGTGTTTATAAGAATCCCATGATTTATATTATGAACAGTAAACTCTTTGACATTCATCCCCTCCTAACCTGCACATCCTCCGGCATGTGCCATTTCATAAGATTACAGGTCAAGGAGGGTCTTCTTCTTCATCTTTATTCTCTAAGTCTTTTTCTTCCTGCATGTCTTCAAGTAGAGGGCTCATATCTAAGTCATCAAGTTCATAAGTTGAAGATTCTCTTCGTTTGAAGAGTTTGATTCGTTTCCTAGCTATTGGAATCTTAATCATGAAGCCATCCATTTCAGCCAAAGAGTAAGTAGCATTATTATGTACTACTTTTACAACATATGGTCCAAACCATCGCTTGGCTAACTTCCTATGAGCACTATATTGATTGTCCAGGCTGCTATCATAGACAAGAACCCAATCATTCTCTTGAATAGCTCTTGGACGGAGTCGATGATGCTTGTCAAACCTCTTCTTATTCTTTAATCTTGCTGTTTTTAGCCTTTCAATGGTTGTTTTGACATCTTCTGGCCTTCTTTCAAGTTGTCTTATGCGTAAAGACATCAATTCTTCTCTATTCATGCCTTCATCCCAAGGCAAGATACTCCATGTGACAATGGATTCCTCAATAGGCATAACGTGTGGCTGTCCATACATGAGTTCAGCTGGCATATATCCTATCACTGCACTATGGGTAGTTCTATCAGCCCATAATGCGAATGGTAGCATTTTAGGCCTTTCCCTCAACTTTCCTTTGCATGATTTTGCTAAAGCTTTAAGAATTGGTTGATGGCCTCTTTCACTCTTACCATTGCCTTCAGGATTGTAGGCTGAAGTTAGAGATAGCTTAATTCCCAATTGAGCAAAGAAATGGCAAGCCTCATCGGCATCCAATTCTCCTCTATCAGCAATTACTTTAGCAACACATCCATACCTGCAAAATACTTCTTCAAGTAAAAATCTACAAACAGCATGAGTGGACTTTGTTGTCAAGGCCTTTCCTTCCACTTGATTTGTGAGATCTTCTCTAGCAAGTACTAGATATCTCATGTTTCAAATTCCTGTAGGCATGGTTACTAAATCAATAACCCATCTATAGTGAATGGATAAAGGATAGGTAGGCTGAAGCCCATCTCTATGCTTTACCATAGAATACATTTGACAAACATGACAAGACTCAACAAAATGCTCAATGTCTTTATATATGTTTTGCCACCAAAATTTCTCTTTTATTTTGGAAAAAGTGCCCCATATGCCTCTATGACCAGCCAATAGGCTTTCATGGAATTCTTGCATGACTTGTCTTTGTGTCTTTTTATCTCCTAAGACATGAACAGGCGCCCTTCCTTTCTTTTTCGCATGCCTCCAAAGGTAACCATCTTTAAGAAAAAAACCATAAGCTTTTCTCTTAATTCTCTTGAACTCTTCATTAGTCCAATCTTCCTTCTTTGTCATAGTGCTAAAAAATTGGCCAATTTTTAGCCAATCATCTGCATAATATTCTTCTTTGAAGTGTGAACAAACCATGACAAAACATTGAATATGCTGTTTACTAGTTGTCCATTGTCCTTTTTTGGTTGTTTCATCCTTCCTTGCTAATGAAAAATTTGTTTTAGCAGTTGAACCTATTGTACTTGCTGTAATTTTTGTTGTACCTGCATTTTTGACTACTGAATTAATATTAGATTCAGCTATACTTGATGTTTTCAGATTTGTACCTGCATTAACAGCATCATTTATAAACTCTGATTCTTCTTCATCCATCATTTCTTCTTTATCCATATATCTGGTACGTGAAAGCATGTCAGCAACTGGATTATCTCTACCTGCAATATGTTTCAAGTCAGGATTTAAAGATTTAATATAGGCTATCCATCTTAGCATGGCTATGTCGGGAGCGGAATAGTTGGCGATCATGCCCAAGAGTGGAAGGCAATCTGTCTCAACTATAACATGTGCGCCCATGAAGTACTCCCTGTCACATTTTAATGCAGTTACTACTCCCCAAAGTTCTCTTTTAATTTGAGCATACCTTCTTTGTTGTTCATTAAGAACCTTTGCTCCAAAGCGGATTACATATCTGTTGCCTTCAAGGTCGTCTTGACCAACTTCCCATCCTATTCCGATAGGACTTGTGTCCAATGTGAGTATAATGGGCTGTCCATTAGAGTAGTTAGCCCTCTTTAAAGTGGGGGCTGAAATCAACATTTTCTTGAGTTTCCGAATAGCCTGAGTGTGTTCTTTTGTCCATAGAAACCTTTGGCTCTTTCTTAGAAGCTAATAAAGACTTTCAGCAACATGGGCAAAATGTGGAATCCAAATAAGGTAGAAGACAGATGCACCAAGAAATCTTCTCACCTCTGAAACATTTGTACATTCTTCTTGCATTTTGCCGATAGCATCTATTTTGGATGGAGAAGGCTTTCGGCCATATGGATCACACATATGTTCGACCATAAGGACTTCTTCGACTCCAAAAATAGATTTAGCTCCTGAAAGAGTAAGATGGACTTCTTCTAATTTAGACAAGATTTGAGCACAATCATTAATATGATCAGAGACAAACTTTCGACATCCAAGTTCATTGAGTTCTTCATTTTTCTCATGAACTTCACATCCTTTAATTGGAACATCGTCAAGAAAAGGAAGAGTCAATTGAGGAATATAATCCCTCAATACTTTATGCATAGCATTCATCATGTGAGCTACTGAATTCGTAGCCCCTTGAGGTAGAGTACACATGCATACTAGGCCAAGAGGCATCTTCATTGTGGTAATGTCACGGCTTTCCAAAGCAAGCTGAAATTGGTCGTAGCTTGAATATAAGTCTCCCATGGAATAGATTGCCCTACCTGCAAAAGCTTCAGCAAACTCATCCACAATTGGTCCTGATCCAACATTTCTAATAGTGACTTTATTGACGGGTTGTAAATCTTGAATGAATCGTAAAGATCCATTCTTCTTAGGTACAGTAAACCATCGGTTAGAATATGGAGCTGAGGATGACTCCAATATTCTCATTTTTATCTTTTCATTTAAAAGTTCCAATAACTTAGGCAAATGAACCCTTGGAATCGGAATTGGTTTAAGATTCCAAGGAACATGTGGGACCGTAAAAATTACCATTGGTGCCACAATGCTTGGATCCACATAGCCAATTTCATGTGGCTGAAATGAAAAGGCTTTACCATGGTTCTTTAACATCTGCATAAAGATTTGCTTTTCAGCCGGCAAGAGAAAAGAGTACTCTTCACCAATTTTCAGCTTTTGTAGACTTTCTGCTGTAAATTGGTGACCAATATCTTTCGGATCACGAAGGCTTGGTTGTTTGGATACCCTTTCTGCTAGTCCTTCGCTTTCAGGCGGTAGAGGAGTAGCTACTGGCTTGACCTTCTTATCAACTGTTTTATACTTTGTTTCTACTCTTGCTTCATCCTTGTTTGGCTATCCAAAAGCTTCATAATCTGAAAATTCTTGAATTATGTCATACATATCCAATGTATATACCTATATGGACTGATTTTCAGCATGAACGGCTATATAAATTTCAGCCATTGTATCATTATAATTCAGCCCATAAAATAGTCCTGAATTTTTTTCATTTTTAGGTAAAACATCAATTTGCTTTAGCTCTTGCTCCATATGACTTAAATACTTTCTTTCAGCCCTGTTCATGGCTGAAAATTGTTTATAACAGCCCACACCATTGGCTGAAAAAACCTACAAATCAGCTTTTGGTCTTGCCTCCTTCATATGTGGAGGCAATTTTTTGGACATGATGCACTGCCATAGCCTCCACTTATAGCAGCGCTACCCAAAAACCCTTAAATTCTTGGGCATTAGGAGGAAACTGGATAATCTCTCAATCGATCCCTATTCCGATGGTGATTAACACAGACAGTTAGGAATTGAACAGCTTTATCATTATCCTTGCTTCTTATCCGAGCATATGATGAACCATCATCAAGAGCCTTTGTCTCTAAACGAGACTCGGAAATAAATGGTTGTCCAAGAATGATAGGATAACTGTAGGAATCTTGAACATAGAAATGAAATTCATCTTTTACATTACCAATAGTAACTTGTACATAAGGACATGCTGCATAAAGATCGCCAGAAGAGTTATTGGCTGCCTTCATGTGCCATCCTGGGTCCACATCAAGGGGCCATCCACCATTCTCATAGAGACTTCTTGATAGAACATTAATTTTCGAACCATGGTCTATAAGGGCAATGCATGGAGTTTCTTTTTCACCGATTTTAACAACAATTTCAGTAGTCACCCTTGCCCAATGGGTACGGGAATAGTGACTACTAGGAATAAAGTGAGTTTCACTTTCTTCTTGCATGTTGTGAAGAAGAGTTTCTTTCTTATGCATGGGCTACACTTTAGATTGAGAAGTTCCCACCATTATGGCTTCTTCAGCTTCTACTTCATAAATGTCTTCATCTTTGGCTTCAATGGCTGCAATCAATTCTTTGATTGCCTCCAATCGAATCCCTTGAGTTTTTAGCTTCTCTTCATCCTGCAAATACACATGAAGTACTTGCAAAAAAGCATGTACAGATTCTTCAGTTTCTTCACCAACATATTGTCTTTTTTGTTTAATTACATCAATTATTACATCATGAAATCCTCATTTTGCAATACCGAGAATTTCACCTAATGTAAATTCAATTCTACTTCCAAGAATCCTTTCTTCTAGGATCCGTTTAAGATCCGTTGCAATCTCTATGTCAGACTGCAACTTGTAACTGGGATGTTTGCTTTTTCTTTTTCCTTCTGTCTTCTTTGCTTGAGGGCCATCTCCCATGTCAAATTCTGGTGGCGGTGGATTTTCAGCAGCCTTCTGTTGGTCTTGTTTACTTCTTGTTATGCGTTTAGTCGGTCCTGAAGAAGAAGGACCGGAAACATCTTCTTCTCTTCTTCTCTTTTCTTCTATCATGGCTTCTTGATTATTAATTTCAGCTAACTGGGCAAAAGCTGAAAATGAATCCACAGGCTCGAACCATCCGGTTCTCCCTCGAATACATTGACTGGCAGTGGTTAAATCATCCTTAGTTGCCTTGCCTTTCTCCATGCGTTCCAAGGCCTATGTCCACACTTTAGATTTTGCATTAGTTTTACATGTTTTAACAATTTCATTAGTTGGCCCAATTTGCAACCCATAAGTTGCAGCATCAACAACTGTATAGGCCGTTCTTGTTGCCAAATCCTCCAATCTTTTCTTCATGCCACTGTTGCCGAAGTTTGGCTCAAGAGGAAGCCCGGTTTTGGTTGCATGAATTTTACCATCCTTCCAAAAGACTAATTTTTGTGCTCCAGCTTCACAGAATGCACCGCACTCCCTCTTGTCATGCTGAAGGCTATCACACCAAATGCAGTGTCTTTTGAAGCCTTCTCGTGCAGGCCTTTGGGTAGTTGACCGACCCCTTTCTTCTACTTTTACATCAAGCCTTTCTACTTTAGAATTAATTTCTGTTAAATTAAGATGGAGATTCCGCATGCTTTTAATTAGCTCGTCCATGACATCCTTCTTTGGAGAAGGAACAACATAGTTTCTTGATTGCTCGGCCATA
Source organism: Lygodium microphyllum (assembly GCF_053477565.2). Classification (NCBI taxonomy): domain Eukaryota; kingdom Viridiplantae; phylum Streptophyta; class Polypodiopsida; order Schizaeales; family Lygodiaceae; genus Lygodium; species Lygodium microphyllum. The sequence goes on from NC_141144.1 coordinate 98,367,617, forward strand.
GAGACAGGAGGTCGAGAAACTGGAACAGGCTCCTTCATAGATTCAGTTGTTGCAAGGGTTGATCCCCATCTTAGGCGCAATCACTCTCTTCGAGCAATCATATTAACTGCTTTAGTGACATCATTCCAAGCAGTCTTCAATCCTGACTCAGAGTCAGGGTCTTCAAGTCGGTCAGTCAATTTCTCCTGAAGAGAAGAATCTACAGCCTTTAAAAATAATTCAATCTTTTGACTTTCCATACCTTGTTGGTCATCAGGATCTAGTTGGGCAAATTTGCTTTCAAACTCTCGATGAAGAGCAGTAGCGGTTAGACCCTTATTGGGCCTTTCGACCCATTCGATGAAGACTTTCTTTGTCATAAGGCCAGAATCTTCAAGGAAAAATTCTTCTCGTAGAGCCTTCTTGAACACAGTCCATCCAGCATCTTTTTGGAAAAGACCATGAATTCGGTCATGAAGACCATGCACAGCCAGGCGGGCAAAGTAACTGCTCCAGGCATATTTAGGAACTCCAAAGAAGACCATCTTGTCAGTGTGTAGAGGCGGATAAAAGAGGACACATTTTGCCCATTAAATTGCTTGAGCTCATGCCTAACTACTTCTAAGGCCTTAATGGCAGCAGCATCAATCTGCTCTTCTTCTTGTCTCTGTTGTTGTTGCAATTGCAACTGTTGCTGAAATTGCAGCTGTTGTTGTTAGCTCTCTTGCATTAGACGAACCAACTGTTGCAAAGCATCTCCTCCCGAACTTGATGATTCTCCCATTGGACTTCTTCTTTCGCAGCGGACCTTCACGTCAGGTTTACCACTGTCATCGCGTTAAGAGTTGAAGGTCTACCACCGGGGCTTTTAGTGCAGAAGAAGAGTTTAGGATTCAAGATTCGGGAAGGGAAAATAGATTGGGGATTAATAAGATCCGAGATTTAGAAATGATTTAGGTACAGAAGAAGAGTTCAAGCCTTTTTACTATGTACTTAGCATACATGAACATAAGGAATAAGTCTATCTTGATTACATCAAATGCCTCTGGATACATACATCATACCATAAAGGATATTTTCAGATTCTCAATTCATTTATGAATGTCAAATGCAAGTTCTAATGGCATTTATTTCAAGTACATAGATGGATTTCAACCCTTTGGATCAAGTATATTGTTGATAGATTCAAATGCATCCAAGATTTGGGCCAAAGATACATGAAATGAATTGAAGAAGTATAATTTTAGCTTCAGCCCTGTTTTAAAACAGAAAATTCCAGCCCATAATCAAGTTCAAAATGAGTGCATAAACTCAAGAAGAAGCACTTCTGATCATTCATGAACAATGTCCTGAAGAAAAGAGGTCATTTCCTTCCATTACAACCATAAAAATCCCATGTTTGCTCATAAAAATGGACCATAACAGTGGGCTGCCCTGTTTATGACTGGTTATTTCAGCCCATAACAGCTCGTATGTCTTCAATATCCTCACTCTTTACTTGCCCCAAAGTCACTTAAGTACTTGGGTACAAGTCAGGCTTCATTGGACCAAGAATATGGTAGACAAAATGAGAGAAGTCGTGCATAAGAGCAGGCTGAATCCTTTTCTCTCAGATTTCTCTCTTTTATTGACTGTTTCAGCATGCATTTTCGTCAGACCAAAGAGGCAGAGAAGTGGAGCTCTCACCATGTTTACATCTTCAGTAGTTGGGCCTGTTGATCTTCAGTTTGCATGCTCCAAATCATGCACCATAGCTCCAGCTCTCTCCAGTTTGCTTCAGATTGTGCAGCCCGCATTTTGAGCCCAAAAATGCGGGATGCTCCCTGCTCAGCCCCTGGTCACTTTTTGACCTACCCACGTTACTTGCTGGTCACTTAGGTCCTTTACTCCAGGTCCCATGTGGACCTAGTGGACTTTTGGCAACTTTTGGCATTCTTCTTTGGTTCTGACCATATTTTTACACCTATATCAATGTGATTTATCCTGCAGACTGTCAATTACTTCCAGTTGTCCAAGTTGTAGATTCCCATAGACTTATTTTTCATAAATATACATGGTATAATTGAAAATTATATGCTAAATACAAAAGAACTTGTGTAACTAAGTTGGTTATTGAATAATAATGTCTGAATTTTGTATGCAAATTCCTCATATAACTTCCAGTGAAGCTCTTCTGTGTTTATAAGAATCCCATGATTTATATTATGAACAGTAAACTCTTTGACAGTGAGGCGGCGAGGGCATGACTCGAGGCCGGAGTGGTCCATCACCTTGGGAGTGGCGGCCACAAGACATATTTGGAGGACTTTATAAGTTTTTCTTTTGTTTTGATTGTTTATTTTTTTGAAATATTCTTTGTACTGATAATCATGTTTCTAACAGCTAGCATTTTGTTTTCTTTGCAGCACTCCATTACAAATCGCGATCCGTCTGGCCTTGAGACTCGATATATAGAGAAGCACGGTCTTAATGCATTGATCGACCGATTGTATAGACGCGGCAGCCCTGTAAGTCACTCATCTTTCTTGTCCGTAGTTACCATGAGATATTTGAATGCATTATTGTATGGTGGATTGATGTGTTGTTTCTTTTTCTGCAGAGTCCGTTCGATGCTCCTTTGCGGCGGGACGAGCTTTGGGGGACGAGGATGCGTAGCTCGCCCTTGGATCCCTGGAGCTCACACACCTTTATTTTTGAGTCGCCTGATCTATGTAGACATGTTAATAACGACGCTTTTTGCGACGACGAGGGCAAATTTTGTTGTTTGTATTTTCATCGCTTTAAACGTCGGTATAAGGCCTATATCTTGTAGTGATTGACTTATAACTTATTATACTTGGTTTGTTGCACCCACCTATAGCTAGCATAGTTATAGCGCCAGTCAATTAGTATAGTGAGTTATGCACTTTTTGACTTAGTAGGCCACTTTTCTTTATATTATATCTTATCTATACTTTGTGTATATTGTATTGTGTATGATAGAAGAAGAAAAAACTAGTAAGGAAATATTTTGGCCTCCATCTCTCTTCTTCTATTCATGAGTGGGCTTTCTCTTGTGTACATGGTGTGCGTTTGGCATAGTAGCTCAAGCAAATCTCCCCACTACGTGATTTATGACATCATATCATAGTGGTGCCATTGATAGAGACTAGTTTTGAAGGTTGAAGTGAAGGAAAAGAAGCACGGATTTGAGCGAGCAAGTAATGGGTAAGAAACTTTTCCATTCTTCCACTATCTCTTAGATAGTGCGTGTGGAGACACCAAAAGCAGGGCAGAGAAAAAATTCACATTGCTTTGAGATTTGGTATGCAAGTAGAGTACTATATATTCTGCAAGTAAGCCCTTTAGCATCACTTGTTGCTTTTTTGGCGATCTATGGCTGCATTTTAGACCCACAAGGTTGTAGACATCAGTTTCAAGATACACCATGATTTTAGTTGTGTCAACTAAAAGTAGGTATACAAGTTACAAATTTTAAATATGTAAGTACTGAGGTGTTTTATTGGAAGCAAACAAAAGTTTGATATGTTAACAAGTTACACATGTACTATTGAACAATCTGTGAAAAAAGTTGCTTGATGTGTTGATGTGTACTTATTGTGAAAGGTTGTAGAAGGCTTGCTTGATGTATTGTATCAATTTTACTTTTATGGTTAAGAGAAATGGAAATCCCATCATTGAGAAGCTAGAAAAGAAAAATTACTCATCATGAAGTTGGTGCGCAGATCGGTCGCAGTATGCTCACGTAGTGAATCCCGGAAGGTCCCCAAGAACAATGAACTCTACCTTTTTGCACAAAAAACAATGTAAAAAGCATGAACGACAAGAGCAAGAGACCAATTGGGTTCAATCTCCCCCCATGCCTTGTGTGAGCGCTTCACAAAGCATGTATTTTATGTATATTTCCATCTTCATGCCCAATAATAGCCCAATTTATAAAAATATGACAAGCTTTTATGAGATAGAGCCCGATCGTTCCAGGAGCTCTGCCTTTGCACGAGATGGGTAGCGATTGGAAGCTCTTGATCTCAGCTCCGCTCTGATACCACTGGTGCGTAGATCGATCGCAGTATGCTCACGTAGTGAATCCCGGAAGGTCCCCAAGAACAATGAACTCTATCTTTTTGCACAAAAAACAATGTAAAAAGCATGAACGACAAGAGCAAGAGACCAATTGGGTTCAATCTCCCCCATGCCTTGTGTGAGCGCTTCACAAAGCATGTATTTTATGTATATTTCCATCTTCATGCTCAATAATAGCCCAATTTACAAAAATATGCCAAGCTTTTAGCTTTTGAGTTTGCCTTTTACAAAAATAGAAAATAAAGCTAATGGACGGTGCCCATAGAGTCTGGCACGCCCAATCTCAATGTCCAAATAGAAATAACATATCCGTGCGCATAGGTGCATACAAAATAATAATAAACAATCGATGCCTCAATAGACATAACAAAATATAGGCATGGCGCCTATCAAAATATAATCCATAGGTCGAATACTCGCTAGACTCCAATGCTTTCCTCCGCCACTGCTGCTATCTCTACACATCAACTGAAGCATTCACAATCGTTAGTAAAATAATACAATTAAACCGAAAAAAGTGAATACCTAGCAGTCTTTAGCTACATAAATAAATCAACTGGTTAGAAATAAATCCTAACTTTAATTTATTACGAGTGCGCACTCTAAAGTCATAAATGTTTATTAATTTAATATGTATTTTGCGGAATCACCCGCTATGGAATCACCCATGTACACACTAAATTAATGAAACACCCGAAAAGGACAGGCGTCCCCATCAACTTCTCGCACAAAGAATTCACTTTGTGTATGAGCCCTGGTCATCTAAGTTTACGGAATCCACCGTAAAACCTCACGAAATCCACCGCGGCACGGAATCCACCGTGGCACGGAATCCACCGTGGAATATGCCTCCTGGCATCATACCCCCGGGGTGGGATAGCAATTGACCTCAATTGCTATTAGCTCAATGTGGAGCTAACAGAGTGGGGAAAGCATTTAAGTCTCTAGTGTGCATCCATTGTGCTTCCTCTATAGGATGGTTCTTAAATTTTACTAGATATCTAGAATACTTCGGCTAGTTCCAGTGGTCATAAAGTCAGTGTCTATGATAGCTTCTGGTTCAAGTATTTCAGTCTCTTCCTCTAATAAAGGTGGGTTTTCATAAACAGGGTGGATAGGTAATTGGCCTCTAAATGGTCTCAATAAAATAATGTGAAATGTATTGTAAATTTTCCAATGAGATGGTAATTCTAACTTGAATGCATTATCATTAATTTTATGAATGATTCTAAATGGTCCATAGAATCTAGGAGCTAGTTTGACAACTGGATGTCTATCTACACTTTGCAGTCTACGTTTTTCTATTCTCAGCCAAACATAATAATCAACTTTGAAATTCATGGCTTGTCTTTTCTTGTTGGCTTGTTTGGTATATGATTGCTGGGCTTTAGCAATCATATCCTTAACCTCATTAAAAATACTATTATGCATACTAGCAATATCATCAGCACTCTGAATTCTATTAGACAAAGATGCAACAGGTGTAGACAATCTATATCCATAAATGACTTCAAACGGTGCTTTCTTTGTAGATGTGTGCGGTGTATTGTTATAGGCAAACTATAATAAATGCAAATGAGTGTCCCATGTCTGAGGTTTAGAGATAGTATATGCACGTAAAAGATCTAGAATAGTGCTGTTTGTGGCTTCTGTTTGTCCATTTGTTTCTGGATGAAATGTAGATGAGAAATCAATCTTTGTGCCTAGATTAGCAAACAGGGTAATCCAAAAATTGTTACAAAATCTAGAATCACGATCTGAAATGATAACTTTGGGCAATCCATGGTTAGTAAAAACAATTTTCAAAAACAATTGTGCTGCCTGTGATGCTGTTAAAGTCTTCTTATATGGAAGGAAATATGCTTGCTTACTAAATCTATCTACAACTGTCCAAATCATGTCATGGTTAGATTTAGTATTTGGTAAACCAGTAATGAAATCCATAGAAATTTGTTCCCAAGGTTTAGATGGAATAGACAAAGGCATTAGTAATCCATACTGTTTACCATGATGTCTCTTAACTCTTTGACAAATCAAACATTCAGAAATAAAATTAGATACATCTGCATCCATATGCGGCCAATAAAAATCTTCAGTTAACATACGTAGTGTAGATATGATACCTCTATGACCTTGATATGGGGGACAATGAATTTCATTTAAAACAAAAGATCGGAATGGAATAGTAACACACAGTCTCTTTTCATAAAACATAAATCCATCATTATATGACAATGAATCAACAGGAATGAAATTATTTTGAACTAATTTATTCCAATCAGAATGAAAAGTAATATCCTGGTGATATGTATCTTTCATAGCAATCAAAGAATCAAAAGATATGACAGAAATATTATGAATTGCAGGTCTTCTACTCAATGCATCAGCAACTACATTTTCTTTTCCATGTTGGTATTGAATGATAGGATGAAAACTTTGAATAAAGGAAGCCCATTTGATATGACGGTCAGAAATTTGAGGTTGGCCAAGTAAATGTCTAATGCTTTGCTGATCGGTCTTTATCATGAATTCTGAACCCATTAAGTAGTGTTTCCACTGTCTTAATGCTTGTACAACTGCTAATAGTTCTTTGTCATATGTGGAATATTTCAGCTCAGAGGGTTTCAACTTACAACTAGAATATGCTATTGGATGATTGTCTTGCATTAGTACGGCTCCTATTCTTGATCCGCTAGCATCAGTCACAATTAGAAAGAATGGTCTAGTAAAATCAGGCAACTGTAAAACAGGGACATTGGTTAATGCATGTTTCAGTAAGTCAAAGGAATTCTGTTGATTTTCGGTCCATTGATAAACAATTCCTTTCTTGAGAAGTTTGGTTAATGGTAAAGCAAGTAATGAAAAATTACGTACAAACTTCCTATAGAAACTAGCAAGACCAAGGAATGAGCGTAACTCATGCACGTTTTTAGGAACAGGCCAATGCAATATTGCATCAATTTTCTTAGGATCAATGTGGGAGCTTTCGTTCAACCGCCAAGACCCACGGACCGCTTATTGATTCAAGCGTTCCAAGCCGAGCACTAATGGCTACCTCTCACATAGCCGACGCGCCATCCATATCTACGGGTGTAGTGAGCTTACCTTGATGCCGTTCGAGTTACCTCCTTAGGTTACACTTGAGGACCCAAACCATGTATATGCTTTGGTGGAAATAGTATGTGAGTGCTCGTGAGTATTTAGGTTATACTTAGTTAGAAGACTGTCGACTTGGTTCCTTGTATAGCAATGGGTTAGTGTAGCAAGGGGCTAAGTTGATGGAAAAATTTGTCGATGAAGATGGGAAAAGCACACTTGAATATTGCTTGAGACATCATTATGGTCTTGTCAAGGCCATGTAGCATAATTGAGCTCCTTGATGTCTTAGCTTTTGGTAGCTAGTGGCTACTCGTAGAAAAGTATGTTGTACTTGTCCAGTGTCTTTCATGCCTTGCCTACCACTATTGATTGTAATGGCATTGAGATGAGTGCAAGAGAATTGTGCAAGTGGTTTAGGGTGACAAGTCTAACCATAGGCGAGGTGAGCTCCTGAGGTATGTCCTGCCCTTGATGTGCCCTGAACAATTGTGGGGGATGTACAAAGGGCTAGGGGATTAGGGATGGAGCCAGCCGACCAAGGTCACTGGACATACCTAATTTGAGGACCCCTAGGTGGGGTGCTGTGATTGTGTGTGCTTTTTTTTTCTTTTTCTTTTTCTTTTTTCTTTTTTCTTTTTCTTTCTTTCTTTCTTTCTTTCTTCTTCTTTCTCTCTCTCTCTCTCTCTTTTTTTCTCTCTTTTTTTTTCTTTTTTTTTTGGTGGGAAAAATGAATACAATCAATGCCATACATTGAGGCTGTTAGCCTTTCATTTGGATTGAGAAATGTTGGGATCCAAAGGCTATGAAGGATGGATATTACAAACATGATTGTGTCACCAGCCTTGATGCTAGAGGAATTGTTGTTGAGATGAAGAGATACACTTGAGATTTTGCAAACCTCTTTGTAACATGTGAGACTTCGAACAATTGAGGTAGCACTTGGAGTGAGCTGTGCATGGACAAGGGCAGAGCATCTTGCGAGTTGAATCTTGGATGATGAAGAGACACTCGCCCTTGTTGAGAGCGTGGCTCCTACCTGAACATAGAGTTTGGCCAAGAAGGAGGAGGTAATCGATGATTATGCTTTGGCCATGCTCAGTCGCAATATGTGCTTTTGCAGAGGTGTCCTTGGGTTCTCATCTAGTGGCGCTTCCGTCATGGCTTTTGTTTCTTGGTATTCCTGTCACTTCCTCCATAATGGTTCTTTGTGGGGTTGGTGGTCTTGTGGTGACTTGGATGTGAAACGCTTCTAGACATTGACCTGTGTCATTCTGCATCAACTTGCCGCTTCATGAGAGTACATGCATGGTATACGCTGCAACTATAATAAACCAGTGAAATGCAAGGAGACATCACTTATCTGAATTTTATGGTGTTGACTTAGATATTTATCACCTGCGCTTGATTAGCTTTTTCTTTTGCTAAAGACGTGAAATATATTAAACGCAGATTTGAAAAGTTCATACACTTCGGGATCATGTCAACACTTAACCATTTAAAGACAAAAAGTCATGGCCCGGTAGCATTTGATAAGCCCTTTATACAACATGGGGCTACTCTATTTGTACGAGGCGGGGCGAGTCTGGGTGGCCGGGTGATTGGGGCTTTGCTGGTGTGGGGCTCCCGTGGGGGTGAGCAGGGAACATGTCGGCCGGGACATGAATGGTGTAATCCCGGCCTGCTACCGTCTCCAGAATGTCTTTAAATAATTCATTACATTCTTCTCTTTCCCGAGCTGCCCTTTCTGCCTTTGAGCATCTGGGGCCCGAGCGGGAGCTGGGAGCTCGTGCCACTAGTGCTGCCACCTGTTGCGCGTTTTGAGTCTCGACTTTCCTGACTCGAGGATTCTTCGGCCTTCGCCCTGGGCAGTGTCGCTTAGGGCCTCGCTTCTTGGCATACCTCTTGATGATGGCACATAGCGCTCTGGTGGAGGGGCGCGTGCCACATGCTCCCGCCTTCTGCGAAGAGCGTCTTTGCATGCTAGATCTCCATGCTTCTCCATGTGTTCCGCTGCAAGAGGAAACCTGCAAGATGCAATCCAAGGGTCAGACCTGGATATAGGATACAACTAGTTGCATGGAAGGGATTTTAGTGTGGTTTATCAAGCGCATGTGACAAGAGGGGAGGGGTGAGGCATGCAGTGTTTTGTCGTAACGGGATGGCCCCCATGATGATGTTCGTTTTGCCTCCAGCCATTAGCCAATATTGGCTTTTGCTAAGTTGTGTGGACTGGTTGTCATGGAGTGGGATAGGGCACATCCTCGGAAGGATAGACCAAAAAGGGAAAAAGGTGTATAGAAAGGGGCTGCACCCTGTCTACACCATCAGTGTTGTTGGTCAAAGCTTCCTATGGCGGTAACGTGGGTTGCATGCCCTTCACTTGGAGGTTGGAATGGTCACACGGCTTTTAAATGTGTGATGAGAAGAGGACTTGAGGAGGTTAGCCTGTTAGAACCAACTCTTCTCCCTGCGCTTGACTATCATTACTTGTGTGTGTTAATATTGTTTATACAAGGTGACACAAAAATCAGTGTTTATTTATATACATATCTATGAATCCATGTCACATCACGAGGATAAGAACCAATTGTAGAACTCAGGATTGTACTGGAGTGTGGCACACGCATCTAGTATTCGTGGCAGCTTACTCAATACCGATAGATATTTTGCCACATCGAGTAGCATGGAACCTTGTCCGAGTCTACTAGCAATACGTAACTCCTCCTCAGTGAGAACCTTATCAAACAGAGCATTCTCTTGGCTAGTTCTAGCTAAGTCCATACCCCGAATGTCAGTGAGCACTCGAAGGGAAGTTGGTGCCACGTAGGTTGGGTCTCTTTGAGACCGCCATTTGGCCAACCGCTCTTCTGAGACCGTCATGATCTGAGCCCCTAGTTCGGCCATTACGACGTGGCTTTCACACCAACGCCACTCAAATTGACTCTGGCCTGTTGACAGTCGCTTTAGTAGCTCTATGTCTACGAGATTCGGTCGACAGAGCACTTCATTGAACATGACGGATAAGCGCAGTTTGTCAGCCTCCTCGTCAGGGATGAGTCGCATGCGTTCATGCAGGAACCTGTCGTAGTGCCCGCCAAGATGTTCTTGTTCTTCCCATGTTAGAGGAAAGGTCAAGTAATCTCCGAGCTGCTCTTTGGGGATTGTGCCCATGTCTGCAAGGACGTAGACTCGTGCGACCACTTTGAGCTTAGCCTCCAACTCAGTTAAGCATTCTGCGACATTTCTATGTTCAACGAGGGCTTGCTCGGTTGCTATCTCATGCAAAGTTCTAAGAGTTTCCTTAGGCTTTAGCATGGCTGGGGGCTCAGGCCTAGATGAGCAAGATTGGTCAACGCTAGGATTCCTTGTGCTCTTGGGGTTCTCACGTTTCTCCTGAGGTTTTGTTGTCATTTCCTCCTGGTTCTTCTCAGATGTGACTGGTATAGATTTGTCACCCTGTTGTGACAACGTTGTATCCACTCTTGATTGATCAATATGAGTTCTATTGTCAGTGGATAGAGTGTTGCAAGCAACTGTTGATGGCAACGGTTGCTTTGGTTTCTCAGAATACACAGATGTGTCTGAGATTTCACCACTATTGGGAGAGGCATCAGTGGGTTCATTGGTGGGTGGACTCGATGCTTCATTTATCAGCTCTCCAGTGCCCTTCGTCTCAGTGTTCTTGGGGTCCACAACCACCTGCATCTGTTGTTGTTTTCTCTGCTTTCTCCTCTTTTTCTTGGTTAATGAAGGTGCCTCTTTCAGCAACTCAGGACCTTGGGCTATATCGACCGTTGATGTGCTTGGTCGGGCTTCATCATTTCCCTTCTTTAGTGTGTCCTTATGGGACATAGCCGTGGTTTGCTGAATAGCCTTGCCTGGTTGTGAGGGCACAATTGCCGCCCTTTTCGGAGAGTCTAGCTCTTCAACCAACTCCCTTGCGTTTAACTCCTCCAGCCGAGGCTTTAGGCCCTTTGAAAGTGTTGGAGTTTTCAAGGAAGTTGGTTGCGACACCTCTTCCATGGGTGAACTTTTAAGAATACGTTCCACATAGGGTATTGTCACGGCCAAAGGCTGTGACTGCTGTGATCCCTGATTGGAAGTAGTAGCAGCTAGTTCAGTGGGCTGGCTACCCTTGGTGGATTGTGGTGTCAAGTCCCTAGGGCGATCAGAAGTGGTTGTGTCTTTCATTGGCCTTTGAGCACTCATTTGTGTAGATCGAACATGAGCTGATCTAGTCCCATTAGGTGGCTCAGGCATATCCTTGGGTTGAGAGCTACAGATGGCATCATGTCCCGCCTCTTTGACGGTTGGAAGCTTAGATGGAGGCGGAGATTGGAATTGAGCAGTCGCCCTTGACAACTGCTGTGGTGCTTCCTGTGTCCGTCTGGAAAAAGAGGATGTAGGAGATCTAGGACTCTTAGGTGGACTTGGCACTCGCTGAATGATTTGCTCGAGGCTATCAGATGATTGTGCCATTTGCTTTGTTGAGAGATCAACCTTGCCTTGAGCAATGTTGTGCCCATGATGCTTGTTCTCCCCTTGGGGAATCAAAGGCTCTTTGGGCACTGATGCATCCTCAATGGCTACATATGATTTCTGTCTATTTAGCATGCTAGGCTGAGGCTCCTTCTTTCGGACACTCATGTCCGGTTTCTTACCTTGAGACCTAGAGTTTCTCTTAGATTTCCTCCTGTGCTTCGTTGCTTTTGATGCACTCTGGCCTTCAGTCGACCAGGGAGGTTTGGCAAGGGGTTTTGGCACCCAAATCCATCGGTTGCCTGCATAATATTCTTGAGCCCGAAGCAACGCCTTGGATATCCATCGTGGTGTTGTGCTGGCCCTCCATCGACGCCTCGTCTATAAGGCTTGGGCTTCTTTTGGGGTCTTCTTCGATATTTGTAAGTCCAAAGCCCGTCCTTGGCATTGTCTCTTGACCTTCTTGTTTCCGGCATGGCCTCACTCACTGGTTCTCGTTGTTCGACCTGTGCTTGTATCAACTCTTCCAACAAGTCCTTGCCCTCGTTAGTAGGCTTGACTGTTACGTCAGCACCTTCCTTGCCTTTCCCTCGAGGTTTGATGAGGTCACCCTTGCTAAAGGTTGTGACTATCCTAACACCCGGTAGTGTCAGGTGTATCCTCTGTGCTACATAGTCAGCCTCACACTTGGTCGCCCTTTTGAAGGGTCTTCCTAGGAGGGTTTCTTTCCCGCAGCCAGCACTATTTGGAGGAACATAAAATAGAATAGGCAAGCTTTCTGTTTCAATTGTCGCAAGGATTTTGCACTTCCCTATGAGTGCTTGTGGGTGTCCCCCATAAGGGCTAAGAGTTGCACTAGTCGGTGTCAGCTCTGGTTGGCCTAGAGGGTCCATGATTCATAGGTCAAGATATTAAAATCTGCTCCTTCATCAATTAGAGCATCAATAGTATGCTCTCTTTTTGTGGTGAGTTTGACCCTAAGATAAGCAGGTGGTACTATGTCTTCATCTTCCGGGTCCTGGCTTGTAAATTTAAGCCTTCTGATAGATGCCCTTGAGTTCTCGACTGCACGACCAGATGTGGATTCTCCAGTGTTGTCTTGGATTGTCAGTGCAGTGCTATTCAAGGTACATCTCTCGTCAAGAGTGTCATGTCTAGTCATCTTGGCATTTGTAGCTTGCTGATGTTGCATTTTGCTCCGACTAGACACAGTGTGAGCACAATGTCTTTGTGTTCTCGTGATGTGGCCTTTTTGCCCTTGATGACTAGATTGGCCCGTTGAGGTTCTAGGGTCTCTCTTTGTCTCTGTTCGGGTATGGGCTTTTGGCTGCTCTTTTGCACGTGAGAATCCATGCTCGTGTAGAGCCATTGCTACACTAGGGTCCAATTTGGAAGACCTGTCACGGCGCGCGTCTTCTCTCCAACCTACTCAGGGGAGGTGCGGAGGGGGCAGAGCCCCCTCTGCGGGGGTCCGGGGGGGGGCAGTCCCCCCCGGCCCGCAGGGCCGTTACGGTAGACGCCATATGCAATTTGGAGGACCGTTTATAGCCAAATTTTCTAAATTTTAGCCCAATGATGGATCTGTGATGTGCCTTTAGCTCTACGTAGCCTTGGGGTCAATCTCGGGGTTTAGATGTGTCAGAATTTGTGTTCTGGATACCTGCCCGATTTTGACAGTTTTTTTGGTCCGATTCTAAGATGTCCGATTTTCAGGAGTCCGATTATCAGAATCGGACGTCCGATTTTGGGTTGGTCCGATCGGACTAGTGGTCCGATTTTGGTCACGTCCGATCAAAAAATGGTCCAATTTTCAAGTGGTCCGATTCTGGGAATCGGATCGGACAGGGTGGTCCGATTCTGATCTGGTTCGATTCTGTCTGGTCCGATTATGGACTCGTCCGAGTGTCCGAGTCAGACGGATTGGTCTGAGCGTCCGAGTGTGCGATTCTCAAAATCGGACGGGTTGGTCCAAGTGCCACGTGGCACGTCCGATCGGGCTGGTCCGATTCTGGGAATCGGACAGTCTGACTCCCGAACTCGGGTGGTCCGATTCTGGGAATCGGACCATAGCGAGTTGGTCCGAGTGCGTCGACGGGCGGACGCGATTCCCGCGTGTTTGTCCCCTCCTCATTGTTTGGTGCACAAAATCACCACAGACTTTCTAAATCTGATCAGGGCACTTGTTGGAAAACATCAGACTCACCTGGAGCAGCACGAATCACCGATGCTTAGGAATCGGGGCAGCGCTTCCTCATTCTGTGAACCAGAAGTTCTCTCTCTCTCTCTCTCTCTCTCTCACACAAGGCAAATCAAGGAAATGAGGTCTGTCTTGGCCTCCCAGGCCTCTTAAGGTCCTTTTCGAGCACTGTAGAACCTCACAGCTAGTTCCTTGTTCGTATCTTACCCAGAAACTTGAATCTGGTCCCGTGTTTCCCTGTTTCAGCCTGTTATACAACAAAAGAAAACCCCACTGTTTGCCTGTTTTTTTCTTCTTTTTCTTTGTTTTTTCCTACCCTAAATGCATCCAAATCACAAAATAAATACCTACACTACTCCATTCCACAACATAAATCACAGAAAGCAAAAAACCTACTTGCCAAGGAGATCGAATACCATCTTCAACCCCCTCCCTTTCTACCTATCTCAAGCACCAGTTCAGGGAAACCCTTACTTTGATGCTCGATTCGAAGCGCGCAAGCGCTCAAGGCTTGAATCCATAGGTCCCGGCAACGGAACGAAAATGTGGGAGCTTTCGCTCAACCGCTAAGACCCACGGACCGCTTATTGATTCAAGCGTTCCAAGCCGAGCACTGATGGCTACCTCTCACATAGCCGATGCACCATCCATATCTACGGGTGTAGTGAGCTTACCTTGATGCCGTTCGAGTTACCTCCTCTCCCGCGCACTCTGGTAGCTCCACGATCCAAGTGCAAGCTTCAAGCAAGCTCCATCCTCAAGCTCCACGCTCCAAGCTCCATTTCCGCGAGCAAGAGAAGAGAAGAGAAGAGAAGAGAAGAAGAGAGGAGACGATGGAGAGCTTCTCCTCCTCGGTCCCTCACCCTCATACACTCACTCCCTCACACTCTCATACTCCCTCTCTCAAGCACAAGCTCAAGCAAGCAAGAAGAAGAAGAAGAAGAAGAAGAGGACAGCTACTTTTGGCCACACACAAGAATGAGCTTTTCATTAACTTTTCAACTTTATATACAAAACCCTAAATCCCTTTTGGGCGGTCATCCCCTTTTCCCCTTTTTACATGGCCGGCCATAGCCTAGGCCCTTTTTCCCATTGTCCTTCTATCTTCCTAGCTTCCTTTCCACCGCCCGTCTACATTTACAAATCGCACAGGTGAGAGCCCGGCACTCTTTTACAAGATTTCAGGGTGCGCCTTTTTATTTTAAAATGCGCCTTTCCCCTTTTGCCTTTGCCTTGGGACTTTTAAGGTTGCCCTTGCGCTTTTGGCCTTTTCTCCTTTTCTTTCTTCAGTCGGGCTACCTTTTTTCTACCTTTGCCCTGCGTCTTTTCCACTTCCTCTTGCTTTCTTCGTGTTGGGGTTAACAATCAACTTTAATTCCTTCAGATGATACAATATGACCTAAATATTCAATTTCTGTCTTAAAGAATTCACTCTTTTCAGGATTTGCAAACAGTTGATTTTCTTTCAATAATTGAAAAACTAATGACAAATGCTCATAATGCTCTTTCTCATTTTGACTAAACACCAAAATATCATCAAAGAAAACAATCACACAATATTGATATTTCAGAAAGATACGGTTCATCATTCTACTAAAAGTGGCAGGTGCATTAGTCAATCCGAATGGCATGACTAAGAATTCGTAATGACCAAAGTGTGTTCTAAATGCAGTCTTAAATATGTCAGATTTATCTAGCCTCACCTGATGATATCCAAACTTAAGGTCAATTTTACTAAATATAGAAGATCCTTGTAGTTTGTCCATAAGGTCATCAACTCTAGGTATAGGATACCTATTCTTTACAGTGATCTTATTTAAAGCTCGGTAGTCAATACACATATGATAGGTATTATTCTTTTTCTTAACTAAAAGTACAGGTGCACCGAATGGAGAACTGCTAGGTCGAATCAAACCTCTATTTAGTAATTCTTCAACTTGGCTCTAGATTTCTTTTTGCTCTATCTGATTGTGCCTATATGGTGCTTTGCAAGGTGGTTGTGTGCCAGGGATCAAATCAATCTTATGGCCTTTTGGACGTGAAGGTGGTAAACCTGGTGGTAGGTCTTCTGCAAAACAATCCTTAAAATATGCAAGAAATTCCTTATGCCTAGGGTGCATATGATTTTCCTTTGCGTGCAATTCATTCACCCAAATGAGATATGATTTACTACTCTTGCGTAATGTATGTTTAGCTTGAGTATGCGAAAGCAGTGGAAAAACATTAGATGCATGCATACCATATAATGTAATAGATCTTCCTTGAAAATTAATATTCATTGTGTGTGTGGAATAATCTATATCTGGGTTATGCTGGTGTCGCCAAGGCATTCCTAAAATAATGTCACTCAACTGTAATGGAACAACTAAGAAATTTCTTCTTTCAAGGTATGAACCAATTTGAATCTCTAAATCTTGCACTTCCTGTGTACCATTATACCTAGTGCCTAAAAATGCAGCTTTTATGCGATAATGCGTAGGTACAGTCTGTAATTTCAATTCCTTTACCAATTTTGCTGAAATAAAATCATGAGTACTACCGTCATCATGCAAGATAGTCTTTTCCTTTCCATGCACCAAACATTTCATAGTCAATAATGAATGTGGAGTAGGCATACCTGGTAAAGTGTCGAAAATAGTAGTAGTGTCGTCCTCATCTTCCGTGAAATCAGGCATATCCTCATGTTCGTCTTCGTCCATGGCTCCAAGATAGTTGATATGTGCTGGTGGCTTCTTTGAATGACAATTTGCTGCAAGATGTCCAGGCTGGTGACATTTATAGCATACTATTGGCTTGGCTTTGGTTACATTATTTGCAATGGCTGGAAGTCTAGGTACATTTGGATTTGCTTGTGGAATAGGCTTAGGATTTGGATTGACATTGGATGGTAATGCAGGTGGTTTAGCCCAATTCTTGCGGAAAGATGGTGAAGAGAAACGACCTGGATTAAACCTTCTAAAATTGGAATTGAATTGTTTAGATCCATAATTACCATTGGCTTGGAATTGCTGTGGTCGTCTGTCTCTACCGCGTAACTTATCTTCAGTGTCGTGAGCTAGTGAGATGGCGTCTTCAAGGGTAGCAGCCTTGAACATGTTCACTTCAGCGTAGTAATGCCCAAGAAGTCCAGACATATACTTCCGCTTATGTGTCGTCTCTGGTACGTCTTCAAGCATGCGTAGCTGTAGGAGTACATTCCAAAAACGCTCTGTATACTGTGGTATAGGCTCACGATCCCGTTGTTGGAGTAAATCCCATTGCTTGATAGCCTTCTCATGAAATTGCGGTGGAAGGAAATTCTGCATGAACTTCTTCTTGAAATCTTCCCAAGTAGCAGGACATTCTATGCTCTTGCGTACTACAGTCCACCAAAGTGATGCTCTGTCTACCAAATGATTAGTAACACACTTGATTTTATCTTTTTCTGGATAAGTTTCCTCATGGAAATAGTCATCAAACAGGCTAATGAATGATAAAATAGTCTTTCCTTCTCGTATGCCATTGAAAGTGTGAAATTTGAAACTTCGTTTACTTATCTTTGATTCCTTGCAAATGGTTTGAGCTTCAAGAGTGGCGTCGATGGTACGTCGAATCAAATCTTCAGCTTGAGGTTCTTCTTTGTCGGTAGATGCTCTTTGTAATTTTGTCGATTGCGCTTGCAATGCTTGCCTAGCCCTTCGCTCTTCTTCCAATTGCATCATGATTAGATCCAGCTTTTGTTCCATGGTAGGCTCAGGTAGGTCGTCTTCAGCCATAGGATCATCCATATGTGGTTCCGTCATCCTGTAAGACTCAAAAGACATTTCTCACTCAAAATCAGGTTAGCGGGATGAGCGTAGCTCAAATTCGGGGTTATAAGGCTATGTGTTTTTGGGTATTTCTTTCTCAATTTTCAGAAAATCTGCAATATTTGCTTCTTCGTATGCTGAACATACTTCAACGAACCTGCGTATGGGTAGAATACTTTGCCACGAACAACTTTGCAGTTCGGAGTTTTTGCGCAGAAACAATCCTTCTAGGAGTTTTGAGCACTAGTCTGTTCTGACTCCAGTTGACTAGTCTGACTTGCAGAGTTGCAGACTTAGCTGACTTGCAGAGTTGCAGACTTAGCCGACTTAGTGAACTTGCAGGACTTGATCACAGTCGACTTGCAGAACTTGATTTCTGGAGTGCAGGACCTGAAGTTTGTTGACTTGCTGGAGTTAAGAGCTTTGAATGACTTGATTAAGCTTAATGTCTTAAGCTTAATAGCTTAAGCTTATGGAAGGGGGGGTAATTGTGAAAAACGGCGCAGATCGTGGAGGATGTGGGCAGTCGTTTTTTTGACGTCGCGGATTTTTCGGACATCTTCTTGCAGCTCGATGAGGATTTTTGTGAAGCTTTTGAAGCTCCTTAAGCTTTGAAGCTTTATGACTAAGCTTTTGAAGAAAATAGTTATGGAGATTCTTACTGTATATCCATGACTTGTTTATGGAGATGAAGGAGTGGTCCTCCGCCTGTACAGTCTGGTCCTTCGCTATCTGAGAGTAGAAACAGGGGTTCTTGATCGCCAGAAGTCTGCCTGTATCGACGGTTCGCGACAAGATTGATCGTAGAGCCCGATCGTTCCAGGAGCTCCGCCTTCGCACGAGATGGGTAGCGATTGGAAGCTCTTGATCTCAGCTCCGCTCTGATGCTACTGGTGCGCAGATCGGTCACAGTATGCTTACGTAGTGAATCCCAGAAGGTCCCCAAGAACAATAAACTCTACCTTTTTGCACAAAAAACAATGTAAAAAGCATGAACGACAAGAGCAAGAGACCAATTGGGTTCAATCTCCCCCCATGCCTTGTGTGAGCGCTTCACAAAGCATGTATTTTATGTATATTTCCATCTTCATGCTCAATAATAGCCCAATTTACAAAAATATGACAAGCTTTTAGCTTTTGAGTTTGCCTTTTACAAAAATAGAAAATAAAGCTAATGGACGGTGCCCATAGAGTCTGGCACGCCCAATCTCAATGTCCAAATAGAAATAACATATCCGTGCGCACAGGCGCATACAAAATAATAATAAATAATCGATGCCTCAATAGACATAACAAAATATAGGCGTGGCGCCTATCAAAATATAATCCATAGGTCGAATACTCGCTAGACTCCAATGCTTTCCTCCGCCACTACTGCTATCTCTACACATCAACTGAAGCATTCACAATCGTTAGTAAAATAATACAATTAAATCGAAAAAAGTGAATACCTAGCAATCTTCAGCTACATAAATAAATCAACTGGTTAGAAATAAATCCTAACCTTAATTTATTACGAGTGCGCACTCTAAACTCATAAACGTTTATTAATTTAATATGTATTTTGCGGAATCACCCGCTATGGAATCACCCATGTACACACTAAATTAATGAAACGCCCGAAAAGGACAGGCGTCCCCATCAACTTCTCGCACAAAGAATTCACTTTGTGTATGAGCCCCGGTCATCTAAGTTTACGGAATCCACCGGAAAACCTCATGGAATCCACCGTGGCACGGAATCCACCGTGGAATATGCCTCCTGGCATCAGAAGTTTTGTGTGATGAACTTTCTTATTGGAAAAGATCTTTACGAGTTCGTTTGACGTGAGAAAAAAGAACCAAAGAAAAGTAATCATGCGACTATAGAAGAATTAAAGGCATGGAAAGAATGGAATACAAAAGACAAAAATGTGATGTATTGGCTATCTACAGAGCCATTGATAATACTATTGTAGGATATATGAGAAATGTAGAAATTTTACATGTAGCTTGGATAATTTTTGAGAACTTGTTTTTAGTAAATACAAAGGCATGGAAGATTCAACTCAAGCAATCTTTAAAGAAAGAGAAGATGTCTATAATTGAATATGTTTTGAAAGCTGTGAGAAGCATTGCAGATGCCTTAGTAGCTATTGATACAATGCTTGATGATGACAATTTATTTTCATCTACTTTGGGTGGCCTTAATAATGAGAAAGCCTGAAAATCATTTCTTACTTCTATGTATGTACAGAAGCCATTTTCAAATTTGATGAGTTAGTCTCTCTCATGATCACTAAAGATATCAACATGCAAGGTGAATAATCTAAAATAAGTGGTGAATAAGTCCAAGCCTTTTACTCAAGTTCAAGAAAATGACATGTAGATCCTCTTGAAGAGGCTATGGCAGGGGATGTGCTAATGATAATATGTAAAAAAAGTTAAATCAATAGTTTGGTGAAATGCAAGTTTGAGGAGGTTGTGGCAACTTTGAATGCATGGGAGCTCTAGATAAAGAGGTAGATGACAAAATAATTATAGTACTGTTTGTCATTATTACGGTAAAATAGGTCAAAACATAACCCATTATTATGCTAAGAAAGATTATATCTACAATGGTAAATTGTGGTAGGGAAGTTATGCATCATCTATACGACGAAATGAAGACAAAAATGAGTGTCTATTTGTTATGTAACATATGATGAATGATGTTACAAGAAAGGGGATACATGTTGATATATGGTATGTTGATTTGGATATATCTAATCATACAATCGACCATGCTAAAAGATTTGGAGAGATCTGAAATTTATAAAATCTAGGTTATGTGTAGATGGATGATGATTAATGCTACCTAGTTTCACATATTGGAAAAGTTTCCTTACCCTTGTATGATAGTCGGACAAAGATTCTATCCGATGTATTTCATGTGCCATCCATCAATGTGACAAAGAATTTAGTATCTTTTGGCCAGATGATAGAGCAAATACTAGAGGTTTAATTTAATAATAATAAGTGTAGAGACTGGTCATAAAAGAGAGTAAAGTTGGGTGCACGTTTATTTAGATGTATGCTGTTATGTATGCTAAAGGCAAAGGAGTGGTTGTTGACATTGAAATATGGCACAAATGTATAGGACATATAAATGTGTAAAGGTTGAAATTAATGCAGTCCAAAGGGTTAGTTATAAAGATGTATACCCTTTTAGAGTTTTAGAATTTCATAAAGTGTATGAAACATGTTAGTTTGATAAATAGACAAGACAACCTTTTTCGCATGATAGAGATGTAAGTAGGAATATACTTGATGTATGTTGTACATGTAGATGTTTGGGGGCCTACATAAAACATATCTCTTGGTAGCAGCAAATATTTTGTCTCATTTATTGATGATTATTCAAGAAAGTTGTTGGTGTATTTTATAAAGGAAAAGATTGATATATTTGAGCACTTCAAAACTTTCAAGGTTGTTGTTGAAATAGAAACAAGATTGAAAGTTGAGGGTTTGAGGAGGGGGAGAGTACCTCTCTAATGGGTTTAGTGAATTTTTGAGTTCTCATGGGATAAAGAGACAGTTTACTTGTAGATATACCCCATAGCAAAATAGGATCATAGAAAGAAAAAAAGGCATATCCTAGAAGTTGCATGTGCATTGATGGCTTAAAAAATTTATTGAGTCAGTTGTTTTGAGGATGTTATTAGTCATGTTCATTGGGATGCAGCAATAATGGTTATGTAGCTCACCATTATGCTTATATGGTAAATATGGTTGAGGATGTCGAGTCACTTGTTTTGAGGATACTATTGATCATGCTCATTGAGATGTAGTAATAATGGGTGAGGAGATACTTGTACTAGAGGCCAATAAGTCTTGGGATCTAGTACCATTGCCTAAGGGCAAGAAAGCTATTGGCTACTGCAAGTGGATTCACAAAATTAAGTATAATGCAGATAGTTTTGTTATAAGTATAAGGCTAGGTTAGTTGCAAAATAGTACTATGCTTAAATATATGGCATAGATTATGAAGAGACATTCAATCCAATTGCTAGGATGGCAACTATTAGATGTGTGATTGCTTTGATAGTAGCCAAAGGTTAGAGTTTATAGCAAATGGATGTAAAAATATATTCTTGCATGGCTAATTGTAAGAAGAGGTATATATGAAACAACTTGTAAATATTGCATTAGGAGGAATATGGACTCTCTTTTTTGTCCCTTAAGGAGTGAATAAACAAAAATAGGTTTAACCAATCAGAGAGTTGGGATTCCAAATTCATGTAACGTGAATCTTTTAGCCATATCTTGGCCCAAATCTTTCCTCAACAATAAAATAAGGGAAAATGTGGAGAATACAAGACTACTTACTTGAAATTTTCTTTTTTACTTTTTTATGTTTAACTTTTCATATCTCTCCTTTTAGTTTTCCACTCATTCTTAGGTGGAACAAGGGTGAAACTGAAATTTATCATTTCTCTTTTTCTACTTCTTTCTTGATGAAATTTTACAGTCTCTACACAAGCCTAAAGTTAGTTTCTATAGCCTTGTGAAATTTCATTTCCTCTATACAAACATAGAGTGAGTTTCATATGTTTTACAAGAGTGGAGCTTATTATAAAAAGGCCCTGAGATTTTCTTAATAAAAATTTACAGATATTTTGTTCTCTTCCATGGATGGTCTATGGTAAAGTTTTATCTCGGTTTGGATAAAACATGCGTAAGTTATGTGCACATTTTGACATGAATTTTCTTTTGTTTTGGTACTCTAGGAGTGTCTCATAATCAAGAACAATGATCTTTTAAACACTCAACTTCTTCAACATCTTTGGGTTTATAGACAAAGTTACATGTATGTGGTCTTGTTTTTTTATTGCTCCATGGTTAAATTTCATCTCATTTGGACAAAATCTATGCAAGTTATATGCATACTCAACTTTCCATTGTTTTTATACTCCAAGAATCTCCCATAGTGAAGAACACTAAAAACTCAACTTCTTCAACATCTTTAGGCTTCTTTGCAAAGAGACCCACAAGTATATTGTCATTTAAAAATTTTTCTCCATGGTTAAATTTCAACTCATTTGGACAAAGCCTATATAAGTTATATGCATGCTTTGACCTGATATTTCTTTTGTCTTTGTACTCTACGAATCTCACAGTGAAGGAACAATGATCTTGTAATAACTCAATTTCTTGTTCAACATCTCAAGGCTTCTTTGTGAAAATATTTATATGTACAATGTCATTTTTAAAAAACTAATCCATAGTTAAATTTAATTTCACTTGGAGAAAACATTTACAAATTATGCATATTCTAAGTTAAACTACCTTTTGCTATTGTATCCTAGGTCTCCATCTCAATGAGATACACCTATTGTCCAAAAGTCAACTTATTTTCTATAGCCTTAGGACTGAGGGCTACAAAGTTTCCTAGGTATGTTGCTCTCTATAGTGATTGAATGTAAATTTTTTTAAAAATTGTAAGTACTAATTTGAATTATCATTGTTGATATCTAGTTAAGATCAATGGAAAAAAAATATCTAGTATAGATTTGAATATTAAGTCTGCAACGTTAATACATTCTTGTACTTAGAAATCCACAATTAAAATACTATGAATAAGAAAAGTTTTTGTTAGTTTTTATCTCTTAGGATAATTTTATTTAGGTTCTAAAACCGTGAAATAGCATCAATGATGTAGTCTCATAGCATTGCATAATATTAAAATTGCATATGTAAAATGACAAAGGGATGCTTGTGCATGAAAATATTGTTATATTAATGATTCTATATATGGATAAATTCACTTACATGTAATGATAAAAGCACATAAAAACTTGTTGATAGCAACTTTTGTATTTGGTTAATATAGATGTCTTCACGGAGGAAAGACATAAGTAACATACCTGCAATGGAGGTCTTCAATAGGAAAGATAGTAGCGGTAATTGGATTTGTGATAAATACTATAAATTGGATTGGATTTTGATGCACCCAAGTACTTGAGGGAGTTTTAAGGTTAAGTGTAAGGATGTTGCAAACCCTAGCAAACATTCAAAAGGTAGAATTTCATAATTTAGAAAACTGTTTAATAGGACCAGTACAATAAGAAAAGTGTTGATCCAACATGTTTATATGCATAAACAAATTTGTGTACATGACAAGAACTACATTGCAAAATATAAATAAAATAATACGTTTCTAAATTTTATCATTGTTTATTTTTTACATCAGAGTTGTTTTTTATCATCTTTGCGGTGTTCTAATTCAAATTTGTTTTATTGATAGCTCTATACCCATTAACTCTGCATGAATGGTAGAATGTGGAATGTTTGAGTGGTAAGATACATGTTTGGCATGAAGACATAGTCTCTTTGATCTATAATAATAAATTTGCAAGTCAACTTGAAACTCAAAGTATCTTTTTTTATAACTCATTGTATGTAGTAGAAAGTTAGATATTGAAGCATGTCCCATTACTGCTGCTATCTAGTTGTGAATAGTTGATTGGTAGCTTGGAGTTATCAAGAGCATGTAAGTCCAAGGTAAAATCTGACATCAATAGTACTATGAAACCTACCACAAGCTCCAAAGATGTGCATCTTAGTTGGTTTATTTCATTTTTATTGTTTGCACATTTGTTTGGTTCATATAATGTTTTGAAAAAAGTAAAGATTACTTATTAATGCAAGTGTTCATCTTAGGAATGGATGAGTCAGTTTTTGGGCGAGTCATAGTAAATGTGCTTCTCCACATATCCTTGAGATAATAAAATCCTTGTAAAAATTCTTATAAAGAGTGAATACAAACTTTTTTAAAACTTCTGTGTACTTTCAATTTTGATAATTTTGGTTTATTGTGATCTAAGCATGTGAATATATATGGCAATCATGCTGGTTAAAATCATGATTAAAGGGAATGATAGAGTTCTATAGCCTTTTGAATATTGTCTTTGCATAATGATATATTATTACTCATCTCTTCTACTCATTTCTTTGAGCACTTGCTTTGCTATTGAAAAAAATAAAAATAAGTGTTAGAATAATTTATATTTCTAGCTACAAATTGTTAAATGGAGTCAATGCTTTTGTTTTAGTTTACTATTTAACAAGCCTACACTAGTCTATTGTGTTTTAGTTTTCACTTTCATTCTCTACTTCTCTATACTCGTGCTCTCCTTCTATGTGTGTGTGTGTGTCCCATGGCTACTACTCCCACCTTCGCCGCATGGAATAGCTCCACATACTATGTGCATATATAGGAGACTAGGTTTACCCAAGGTTTTGCATGACCTTGAATCTAGAGAGCTCACTTTCTATGGTAGATCCTAGCTCTAGCATAGTGGCATCATTTTGTGATGTGGCATACCCTCTCACTTGCTCCATTCCAAACTTTGCTCTTAGGTGGATTCTTATAGTTTTTTAATATAGTCTATGTGTCAGATTGAGCCATGTAAAGGTCATAAACTGAGCTCTGGTGCATGTGGAGCAACATCTTGATGCAGAGTTGTATCCACCTCATCCTAGGACCACACCATGATGGATCTTGTTGAGTGTGATGCAGCCTTTTCTATCTATGTTTTATGCATTAATGTACAAGAGTATACTGAGGAAAACACCAATGCACCCTCTCAACTGCAACTACAGTATTTCGAGAGGGAGTCTGAGAACATCGCTCTTGATCCAAGCAAAGAGGCAACAAAGAGTAAAGCTATTGTACACCCACCTCCCTACCTTGTTGAGATGCTAATCAATGAGTGATGCCACGAGGCATATTCCACAGTGGATTCTGTGAGGTTTTGTGGTGGATTTCGTAAAATTATATTTATTGCCGAGGCTCATACACAAGGTGGATTCCTTGTGCGAAAAGTCGATGGGGACGCCTATCCTTTTCGGGCGTCTCGTTAATTTAATGTGCAAGTGGGTGATTCCACAAAATACATATTTAAATTACGGGCTCATAATAAATTAAGGTTAGGACTAAGTTCTAACCAATTTATTTATTTTGTAGCTGAAGACTGCTAGATATTCACTTTTGTTGATTTAATTTTATTATTTTCTAACAATTATGAATGCTTCAGTTGATGTGTAGAGTAGGTGGCGGTGGCGCTGGGAAGCACTGGGCGATAGCATGTATTCAAGTTATTTAGAAGAAATTATCATTTTTTGATGGGCGCGCATCTTAAGCGTGGTGCCAATATTTATTTTGACGCACTTATTTATTAAAGCACTTGATATATATTTATTATTTTGTATGCGTATAGGTGCATGATTTAAATATTCGTTATTGGATATTGTATTTGGGCACAACCTGACTCTTTGGGTGCCCAACTGCGCTTTATTATTTATTTGGACAAAAGCAACACAAAAGCTAAAGCGTGCTAATTGTAAATTTGGGCTATTTTTGAGCTTGGAGATGAATAATGTATTAAATACATGCTTTGTGGAGCACTCACACAAGGCATGGGGGGAGATTGTACCCAATTAGTCTTCTTGCTTCATGTCGTGCAAATTTTCTCTCTTGGTTTTTGAGCAAAAAGTAGAGTTCTTTGTTCTTGGGGACCTTTCGATGCTCACTATGTACGCATACAACATCCGATTTGTGCATCAGTGGTATCAGAGTGAAGCTGAGATCGAGGGCTTCCAATTGTTTACCATCTCGCATGAAGGCAAAGCTCATGGAACGATCGAGCTCCACAGTTAGTCTCGCGAAAATCCATCAATACCAGCGCGTTCCTGGCGGTGAAGAACCTTCTGCTACACAGTCGGATCGCGAGGGACCACTCTCAGGAAGTGAAGGACCAGTATAGGAAGTCTCTTTGGAAGTCATTTTTTATCTCAGAGATTAGAAATTTTAAATCTTATGAAAGATAAGCTTAAAATCTTAAAAGAGCTTAAGCTTTAAAAAAAAAAATGTTGATGGCGTGGTGGCAAGATGTTCTGCCATTCGACGGCACCGTCCAATCTATGTTAACGTCCTGGAGGAAAAAAACGATTACTAAAAAGCTTTAAAACTTAAAGATTAAACTCTTCAAGACTTACTAAGGCTTAAAGATTTAATCTTTAATCTCCAGCATAGAGGTAGTTCACACTGAGCTCTTTTTCGAATCACTACCAGGCTCGTTTCAGCCTCTCTGTAAGCCCCTGTTTGCACATTCGCTCTGACAGAGTTAAGTTCAAGCACATAGATTGCTATACGTAGTCTACACGAACAACATATCCTTTTGAAAGAAGGCCGACATCAATTTCCATAGCCATGAAGAAGAAAGATCATCAAAAGCCATTTAAAAAAAAAGCAAGCCTTGTAATCTCGAATTTGAGCTATGCTCATATCCCGCTAGCAGGATTTCGAGTGTGTGAGGTTGTTTGAAATTTTGCAGGATGACAGATCAAAATATGGAAGATTTTATGGCCAAAGGTGATTTACCGAAACCAACGGTGGAGCAAAAACTGGATCTAATTATGATGCAGCTTCAAGAGGAATGAAGAGCACGTCAAACTTTGCAAGCTCAATTGGCCAGTCTGCAATGATCTACTGCAAATCAAGATGGACCACAATCTGAAGATATTATATGACGTACGATCGATGAAACACTTGAAGCGCAATCTATTCAAAAAGAAATAAAGATAAGTAAAAGAAATTTCAAATTTCGTACTTTCAATGGGTCATGCGGTAGAAAAACTGTACTTGCTTTTATCAGCTAGTTTGATGATTATTTCCATGAAGAACAGTATGCTGAAAAAGATAAAATTAAGTGTGTCACTAATCATTTAGTGGACAGAGCATCCCTATGGTGGACTCTTGTCCGCAAAAGCATTGATTGTCCTACTACTTGGGAGACTTTCCAAAAGAAAATTTTGTAGAATTTTCTTCCACCCCAATTCCACAAAAAAACAATCAAACAGTGGGATCTTCTGCAACAAAGAGATCATGAGCCTATTTTTCAATATATAAAGTGTTTTTGGAATGCTTCATTGCAACTATGAATGCTCGAAGATGTACCTGAGGCAACTCATAAGCACAAGTTTATGTATGGGTTACTTGGTCACTTCTATGTGGAAGTGAACATGTTTAAGCTAACGACTCTCGAAGATGCAATTTCATTGGCTCATGATGCTGAAGATAAGATTCGAGGACGAGAAAAGTGACCACAACAATTTTCAAACAATGGTATCTTTGGTTCAAAACAATTCAATTCTAATTTTTGAAGATTCAATCAAAACCATTTCCTTCCATCTTCATTCCGTAAATCTTGGATACGACCCCTGCTTTACCATCAAACACAAATCCAAATCCTGAGCCATCTCTTTAGCCAAATCCCAAACATTCTTAAACTTTGCGCTATTACTAATAATGCGTCTAAAGCCAAATCCATAATTTGTTATAAATGCCATCAACTTGGACATCTAGCGGCGATTTGTCAATCCAAAAAGCCAACTATTCACATCAACTATTTGGGAGCGACTGAAGATGAAGACCATGAATAAATACCAGATTTCACGGAAGACGATGATGATAACGACACTACTTCAGATACTTTACCAGGTATACCAAATCCCAATTCTTTATTAACGATGAAATGTTTTGTGCATGATAAAGAAAAGATTGTTTTACATGATGACTGGAGTACACACGACTTTATTTCTACAAAATTGGTCAAAGAATTGAAATTACATACTGTTTCTACTCATTATCGCATCAAGGCTGTATTCTTAGCATTAGATACAATGAAACACAAGAAGTGCACGACTTAGAAATTAAAATTGGTGATTATGTTGAACGTAGAAATTTCCTAGTTGTGCCTTTGCAATTGTGGGAGCTTTCGCTCAACCGCCAAGACCCTCGGACTGCTTATTGTTTCAAGCATTCCAAGTTGAGCACTAATGGCTACCTCTCACATAGCCAACACGCCATCCATATCTATGGGTGTAGTGAGCTTACCTCTATGCCGATCGAGTTACCTCCTCCCCCGCACACTCCGGTAGCTCCACGATCCAAGTGCAAGCTTCCATCCTCAAGCTCCACACATCAAGCTCCATAGCCGCGAGCAAGACAAGAGAAGAGAAGAGAAGAAGAAGAAGAAGAGAGAAGAAGATGGAGAGCTTCTCCTCCTCGGTCCCTCACCCTCACACACTCACTCCCTCACACTCTCACACTCCCTCTCTCAAGCACAAGCTCAAGCAAGCAAGAAGAAGAGGAAGAAGAAGAAGAAGAGGAGAGCCACTTTTGGCCACACACAAGAATGAGCTTCTCATTCACTTTTCAACTTTATATACAAAACCCTAAATCCCTTTTGGGCGGTCATCCCCTTATCCCCTTTTTTACATGGCCAGCCATGGCCTAGGCCCTTTTTCCCATTGTCCTTCTATCTTCCTAGCTTACTTTCTACTGCCCATCTATCTTTACAAATTTCACGGGTGAGAGCCCGACACTCTTAAAATAAATCATGGTGCGCCTTGCACTTTTTACAAAAGTATTGACTTGCGCTTTTCCTTGTGTGCATTTTTCTCTTATTTAGGACTTTTCTTCGCTTCTTGTGTTTCTAGATTTTTCTTAGTGCACCTTCGTCTTTCATTTCACTTTGCCTTGGCCTTTGTCTTTTGCTTTAGCTTTTCCAGATTTTCCACCTTGTTCGCCTAACGGTTAACAACAATCTAGTGATATTATTCTAGGCATGCCTTGGCGTCATCAGTATAATCTCGACATTGATTATTCTACGTATTCAATGAAGATTCATTCTCATGGAAAAAAAATTACATTGCATGGTATGCACACCTTTGATGATTTCCCATTGCTTAGTCATACACAGGCTAAACATGCATTAAGAAAAGGTAGCAAATCTTATTTAATCTGGGTGAATGAAATTGAAGTTAAGGAAAATAAGATGCATCCTAGGCACACACAATTTCTTTCACAATTTCAAGACTCTTTTGCTACTGACTTACCACCTGGTTTACTACCCACATCTCTTGAGGATCATAAAATAGACCTAATTCCAAGTTCTTAACCAGTATGTAAAGCACCTTATCGACACCCAAATTGAACATAAAGAAATTCAAACTCAAGTTGAAGAATTGTTAACTTGAGGACTCATTAGACCAAGTAGTTCTCCCTTTGGTGCACGCGTCTTATTAGTTAAAAAGAAAAACAACACTTATAGGATGTGCATTATTATTGTGCCCTAAATAAAATCACTGTCAAAAATAGATATCCCATTCCTAGGGTAGACGATCTTATGGACAAACTACAAGAGGGGATGCAATATTTAGCAAAATAGATCTTAAATGTGGATACCATCAAGTACGACTAGACACATCTGACATTTTCAAAACTGCATTTAGAACTCAATTTGGACATTATGAATTCCTGGTTATGCCTTTTGGATTAACTAATGCACCAGCTACATTCAGTCGTATGATGAATCACATCTTTTTGAAGCATTAGTATTGTGTCATTGTTTTCTTTGACGACATATTAGTTTTTAGTAAGAATGAGAACGAGCATGATGAACATTTATATTTGGTTTTCAAATTACTAAAAGAGAATCAATTATATACTAACCCTGAAAATAGTGAATTTTTCCAAACACAAATTGAATACTTAGGACATTTTGTTTTATCTGAAGGTATTAAAGTCGATCCTAAAAAGATAGAAGAAATTTTGAATTGGCCGATATCTAAAAATGTGCATGAATTACGTTCTTTCTTAGGTCTTGCTAGCTTTTACAAAAAATTTGTGAGAAATTTTTCATTGCTTGCATTACCTTTGACAAAATTATTAAAGAAAGGTATTGTGTATCATTGGTCCGATAATCATCAAAAGTCCTTTGATTTACTGAAACATGCTTTAACTCATACTCATGTATTGCAACTTCTTGACATTACTAGACCATTTTTCCTAGTAGTCACTGATGCTAGTGGATCTAGAATAGGAGTTGTTCTTATGCAAGATTCTCATCGCATAGCTTACTCCAGCTGCAAACTTAAACCCTCTGAACTCAAGCACTCTATTTATGATAAGGAATTACTAGGTGTAGTACAAGCTTTATGTTAATGGAAACACTATTTATTGGGATTTGAATTCATGATTAAAAATGGCCAATAAAGCATTAAACAACTCCTTAGTCAGCCACAGATATCTGACCGACACATTAAATGGGTTGCTTTTATTCAAAGTTTTCATACTTATCCAATATCAACCCGAAAAAGAAAATGTTATTGTCGATGCCTTAAGTAGAAGACCAACTATTCATAATATCTCTGTGATATCTTTTGATTCTCTTATCCCTATGAAAGATACATATGACCAAGACCCTAGTTTTCAAGCTGATTGGAATAAATTAATTACCAATAACTGGATTCCAATTGATTCATTGTCTTATGCTGATGCATTTATGTTTTATGAGAAAAGGTTATGTGTAACTATTCCATTTCAATATTTTGTGTTGCACGAAATTCATTGCCCCCCATATCAAGGCCATAGAGGTATTACTTCTACTTTACGTACTTTGATTGAAGATTTCTATTGGCCACAAATGGAATCTAATGTTTTTAACTTTGTATCTAAGTGTCTAATTTGTCAAAGAGTTAAGCGACACCATGGTAAGCAGTATGGTTTGTTAATGCCTTTACCAATCCTTGAAAGACCATGGGAGCATATTTCAATGGATTTTATTACTGGTCTGCCTAATACTCAAGCTAATCACGATATGATATGGACTATTGTAGATCGATTTAGCAAACATGCATATTTTATTCCATGCAAGAAAACATTAACTGTATCTCAAGCTGCTCAATTATTTCTAAAAATTATTTTCACTAACCATGGTTTACCAAAAGTTATTATTTCTGATCGAGATTCTAGATTCTGCAGTAATTTCTGGATTACTTTGTTTGCTAACTTAGGAACAAAGATCGAACACTTGCATTTACTTCAGTTTACATACAATAACACACCCCATATAGCTACATGAAAAGCACCTTTTGAAATCATTTATGGATATAGATTGCCTACACCTCTTACTTCATTATCAAACAAAGTTAAAGTTGCTGATGATATTGCCCACATGCATGCTACTATTTTCAATGCAGTTAAAGATATGATTGCGAAAGCCCAACAATCATATACTAAACAAGCAAAAAAGAAAAGAAAAGCTATGAATTTTACAGTTGATGATTATGTCTGGTTACGAATTGAAAAGTGAAGACTACAAAGTGTTGAGAAACACCCTGCTGTAAAGTTAGCTCCTAGATTTTATGGACCTTTCAAAATCATTCACAAAATCAATGATAGTGCCTTTAAAATAGAGCTACCCCAACATTGGAAAATCCACAACACTTTTCTTATTATTTTGTTACGAACTTTTAAAGGCGAATTACTTGTCCATCCCGTTTATGAAATCCCCCCTTTGTTAGAAGAAGAAATTGAAATCCTTGAGCTTGAGATTATTCTACATACCGACTTTATGTCCATTAGAACTGACCGTAGATATTCTAGATATTTGTTGAAATTTAAAAATCATCCTGTTGAAGAGGCCCAATGGATGCACGCTCGTGACCTAAGTGCTTATCCCTCATAGCTCGCTCCACATTGAGCTAATAGCAATTGAGGACAATTGCTATCCCACCCCAGGGGTATGATGCCGAGAGGCATATTCCACGGTAGATTCCATGAGATTTTGCGATGGATTTCGTAAAAGTATATTTATTTTCGAGGCTCATACACAAGGTGGATTCATTGTGCGAAAAGTCGATGGGGACACCTGTTCTTTTTGGGCGTCACGTTAATTTAATGTGAAAGTGGGTGATTCCGCAAAATACATATTTAAATTATCTTAGAATGGCTGATGATAGTCTAAGGCAACCAGAAGGTTGCGTTACTAAAGTCCATGTTACAGTCGCAAGTATAGAATGCTTCTTGGACTTTAGGGTGATAAGATTTGTAGGGCGTCCTAGCTATTGAGTCTTGCTAGGTAGGCCTTGGATTTTACGAACAGACTGTCAAGTCGATATACCCGCCGATCGAGTGGTTTTGGGTAGAGGTGCTAATCGAGTAATAGTCGATGCTTACCCTGAGTCTCCTCAGAGTGAGAGAGATCCTTTATCCTCTACTGAATTAGAAACAACAGATGATCCATCTGGTAGTGAGACATCATCTAGTGATGAATCTAAAGAGGGGTCCACTACAGAGGATATTGATAACTCTAAATCAGCAGATAGAGCCGCAAGATAGGATAAGAGACGCAGATGTAATTGAGTTGGACCTTGGCACACCGAATGATTCACGGCCAATTAAATTAGGTTCCATACTTAGTTCAGCAGAAAGGGAGGACTATGTGTCCTTGATTCAAGAATTCCGCGACATCTTTGCTTGGAGTTATGATGAGCTGAGAGGCATTCCTCCTAGCCTGGCTGTTCATACTATTCCTGTAAAAGAAGGTAGTCATCCTGTGCATCAGAAAGTAAGGCATATGCCTTTTGAATTGAGGGATGGGCTGTTTGAGGAGTTACAGAAGTTACGGAAAGCTGGTTTAATATTCCCTGTACAGCACACAGAATGGTGCTCACCAGTTGTCATCAGGAAGAAGAAAAACAACCAGATCCGACTATGTGTAGATTTTAGAGAGCTGAATAAGAAGACGGTTAAGGATTACTACCCGTTGCCATTTATTGACCAGATTTTGGATCAATTAGCGGGTAGGGAAATATATTCATTTATGGATTGCTTTGCGGGATACAACCAGATGTCAATTGCAGAAGAGGACAAGTTGAAAACAACTTTCATTACTGTCTTTGGTACTTTTGCGTACCATGTGATGGCCTTTGGTTTGTGCAATGCACCTGGATCATGGCAACGAATAGCAGATAAGTCCTTTGGTGACATCTCAAAGTATTTATTGATGACCTGGGGGCAGCCAGTGTAAGGGAAAGGATGATTATTATTTGAAGAAAGTGCATTGAGCGCTGCAGACAATTTTGTATCGCTCTTAACCCATAGAAGTGTGTCTTTGGAGTACCTTATGGGCTATTGCTAGGCCATGTGGTCAGTTCAATAGGGATCGCAACTGACCCTGAAAAGATTAAAGTTATAGTCACTATGAGTCCACCAAGCACTCCGAAAGAGGTACATAGCTTTCTGTCTCATCGATAGGGTACTATCGATGGTTTATAAATGCCTTGGCAGAAAGGATGTTGGCATTAATGAACTTATTATCCTTTAGCTATCTATTTGTATAGAGCGACCCTTGTAAGGTAGCTTTCGAGGATGTGAAACAGGAGCTAGTAAAAGCACCCATTTTAAAAGCACCTAAAAGAGGCGATGTGTTTTATGTATTTTCAGCAGCCACCATGCATAGTATCAGTTGCTGTTTAGCCCAAATTTGGGAGGAAAAGTGGTATCATTCGATAGCTTTTGCTAGTCAAAAATTGGGCATATAAAAAATTAACAACACCTACATGGAGAAGTCGTGTCTTGCGATAGTCTTTGGGACTAAAAAATTCAGGCACTACATCCTCTATGAGAAGGTAGTTTTCTATACGAAGGCGGAAGGGCTTAGGTTTCTTATGAACAAGCTGAAACCACTTGATCATCTGGCAAAGTGGTTAATCACTTTGCAGGAGTTCGATTATGAGATTAATAGTAAGCCACCGAGGTTGCAGGGGATTGTGGAATGCCTTGTGGATTTCAGGGAGCCAAAAGAGACTTTGGCTGAAGGAAGTAATATTGAAGAAATGTTTAAAATTGATACAGCTTCTATCCCATCTTGGTATGCTGCTATCACGCATTATCTATCAATGGGAGAGACTGGAGTTGGTTTATCAAAATCAGAAAAGAGGAAAATCAGACAACAAGCTTTGAATTTTTCCTTGATCCACAGGAACACTATATCGGCAGGGTGTTGATGATATATACCGCCGATGTGTGATGCCTGACGAGGTTCCTTTCATCTTGGAAGAGTGCCATGACTCTGCATGTGGAGGGCACTTCGTTGGACGGTTGACGGCACAGAAAGCTTTAAGAGCTGGATATTGGTGGCCATCCATCTTCCAAGATTCTTTTGAGTACGTAAAGAGATGTGATACCTATCAAAGACATGACAACAGAGAGAATAGGAAATGCCCACTTACGCCTATCATGGCTATTCTTCCATTTGAGAAGTGGGGCATTGACTTTGTGGGTCCTATCACCCCGTCATCTACTACCCAGAAGAGGTACATTATAGTAGCAATTGATTATTTTACAAAATGGTCAGAAGCGCGGGTGACGAGACAGGACAATGCAAAAGAGACTACAAGTTTTCTTTTGGAGCAGATCATCTGCCGTTTCGGTCCATCGAAGAAATTAGTGTCGGACCGTGGAACC
Organism: Lygodium microphyllum; assembly: GCF_053477565.2. NCBI lineage: Eukaryota > Viridiplantae > Streptophyta > Polypodiopsida > Schizaeales > Lygodiaceae > Lygodium > Lygodium microphyllum. The sequence continues at coordinate 98,402,579 of NC_141144.1, forward strand.
CATTTTTTGAATAAAGTGATCAAAAGCTTGACTAAGGCTTGGCAAATCAAGCATAATAAAACGACCCCTTATAATTCACAAGAAAATGGGCAAGTCGAGAGTACTAATAAGCAGCTTGTGGGTATCTTGTCTAAAATAGTCTCGGAGAAGAAACGAGACTGGGACAGGAAGTTGTATGTGGCAGTATGGGCGTACAATACAACATTCAAGCGAGCTACTGGCCATACTCCATTTAAATTAGTTTATGGAGAAGAGTGTGTATTACCCCTCAAAATCAAGTTGCCAACCATACGATTTGCAATTAACCACTCTTTGGGAGATGAGGACTCACTCTTTGAATGTTGCACGACCATAGCCCACTTGGATGAACTGAAATTGCAGAGCTTATTACACCAGGAGGTAGCTAAATGTTGGATGAAGTGGTTGCACGACCTTAAAGCAAAGAAGTATACCTTTAAAAAAGGGCAATTAGTTCTGTACTACGATGCACATAGGGAGCTATTTCCAGGGAAGCTGAAACCTAGATGGGATGGCCCCTTCAAGATTGTCAGGATAGGGAAAAATAGGTCTACAGCTCTACTAGCTGATTTGCAGGGAGTAGAATTTAAAAATAAGGTTAATCTTAAAAAGATTAAACCTTATTATTTTTGAGTATGCTAATACGGGAAAATGCATTGTAAGTCCATGCTGGGGCTGATTTGAGACCTGCAAAAGAGCTTAAAGCTGGTTAATGGGTTGGTTAATTCCTTATTTGGAGCACCTATATCTGGAGCAGAGATACCATCAGGGAAAACTTATCTGGTGGAGCAAAGGATACAAAGTGATTGAGCAAGAAGACGGAACCTTTGTGTGGGAGATCAAAGTCTTCTACCATCACTGCTTACGAGTGTTGACAAGTATCCCTGTCGAGTTCAATGAAGAAGGGGGGATGGAGCCGTCAGTTCATCCTCTAAACATGTTAAATTTTGACTATCATAATTACGAATAGAGGAGTTTGTGATGGCAGGCTGTGTAAACCCATTGTGGACGTACACATTATATTTTGATGGAGCGTCCAGGGGCCCTAATAAAAAAGGGAGTGTTGGAGTAGTAATCCGAGATCCCCGACGTAGAGTTACGATGAAGTTAGCTGCTTATTTCGGGGTAGGATTCACTAACAATATGGCGGAGTATAAAGCCTTGATTATGGGACTGCATATTGCCAGACAAGGTGGTATAAGGTGGTATTTGGCGGTTGTTAGTAAAAGGGGATTCCCAGTTGATCCTGGATCAGCTAGATGGGACATACACAGTGCGGAATCCCATCCTTTGTATGTATCATCGAACTACCATGACCCTACTTGAGGAGTTTGAGAGAGTGTCTTTTCAGCTGATTCCACGTTACTGGAATCAGTTTCCAGATTCATTGGCAAATCTTGCTTATGAAAAAGACATTTTCTTTAACTGTGGTCCTAGTTTGGATATTGCTATCAATAATGAGACATGACCCAGTCGCTTGTGGGGAATGTTATCAGAGCATGCAATATATGGCAGGTGATGGTTGATATGGGTGATGCAAAGAGTAGCTGAGACCAATCTACCGTTGTTATCTTGGACCCATAGGCTAATTAGACAACATGTTATGCGTACGCCTCTTGCTATATATGTAGGAGGGATGGGTCATAACCTTATGCATTTAGTTCAGGGCTACGAGTCCTAGTTTTCCTCCTTGGAAAGGAGCATATTATTGTATATCTAGACTATTTTGGGGAGGGATGAGTAGGTACTATACTGTTTAATCTCATTAGGCCAAGTGGGCCGATCAGTTTTTTGTAGAGAAATGCTTTATTTTGTTAGGCCAAGAGGGCTAGTTTTGCAAGGTTTTAAATGTTTTATTTGCATTAGGCCAAGAGGGCCAGTCGTTTGTTTAGTACAGGTGCGGTTAATGGTTTCTTGTTTTAGTTCTGTGCTAGACAGGTTCGAAGAAGAGCTTGGAAGGAGCCTATGTCACACGGAAGCTTCTCGTGGCCCTATCCAGGTGATATTTCTCCTTTACGAGTAACGTGTTTTTATGCTATATGTGTCTGTGTACTTGTAGTGGATTTTTCTTTTCTTGTTGGGGACCGGTGACCAAGGCATGAAGTCCTAGGTTTAGGTTAGGTATGTCCGAGGGAGGTCTGAGTAGTTGTTGCCTCTTGTAAAGACATTGCCAGGCATCGAAAGACCTGTTTCAGAAGGTAGTTCTAGTGACCCTGTTCTGCTAGCCTGCTAGGCAGCCGTGCTAGGCGTTCTTGTTAGTTGTGAGGTAGTTAGAGAAGCTTGCCAGGAAGAAAAAGATGATGATAGAGAGGAAAAAAAACCTGAATATCTAAAAGACAATAAATATATACAAAGGTGTGTAAAAAGGGGTTCTAACCCCTATTAAAATAGAAAAGTAAAGAAAAGAAAATTTATAAGCAGTTGCTCATCGCCTTGCGAAGGCCTGGTAGGTTCCTGGGGATGAGTCAGACCCGGGGCCGATGCCTTGTCTTCCTAGGGGTGGCGTCTTACTGGAAAAGAAGAAAGTAAGGAAAGTTGGAGTGAAAATAAAAGTGAGCGTTAGAAAAGGATTAAGTATCACCTTGCGAGGGCTTGGTAGGTTCTTGGGTACCGAGATAGGACCTGGGGCCGATGCCCTGTTCTCCTTGGGTCACTACGCTCAGCTCCCTCCTTTACATGCCCGAGTATGGAAGAATAAAAACCTAAAAGAAGAAATGTGCTAAAAGAAAATACTTCTTGATCAGGCTATAGGAGTCCTCACCTAGTAGGAGCTCCTGGTTATGTTTTCCTTCGTTAGGCAGGTAGTTCAGACCACCACTTAGGGCGACCTCTTTGATAGGTCTTTTTAGTTTGGCCGTGTTGGAGTAGTCGGGTTAGTGACTAGCTTCGGACCTTCTATCAGATTATGCTAGGCCTACTCCTTGTGGATGTCATGCCTTGGTTTTGTCAGGGAGTAGGGTGAGCATTGTGCTGTGTTTTAGTATGTACCTATTTTGTATCAGCTTGATGCTTCCTTTGGTTGTTTTGTGTAGATCTATTATGGGATTTGACGGGCTGAGTTTCCCTATCCCATGGTCGCCAATGAGAGCGGAGTTTTGAGCCTGGGATGTGCCTAAAATTTGCTAAAAAAATCCGAAATTTAGGGAAAAAATATCTACAATTGAAGGCGGTGGTTGCAACTAGGACGATTTTAAGCACCAAGTGAAAGACGGCTTTTAAAAGGCGCTCGAGCGACACTTGTGAATTTTTGATAATTTTTTCGACTGTCATACGGGATGTCAGGAGTTGTCAGTCAGTGCGGGATGTCAAGCCGGACGCCTTGGATTTTTCAGAGCTCGAATCGGAGCCAGGATGGGGAAAAGGCTAAAAAATTGGCAAGATTTGAAAGGGTGGCCACAACTTGGACCAAAGGGGGGGTGCCCTTTGGGATTTTAGACCCCCCCTCTCTCATTTTTGATCAAGAAAAAAACATGGAGCAAATCGTGGGAAGAAGACATCTGCAGATGGTGCCGAAATTTATGCTTCATCCTCATGGAGGATGATTTCCTAGCTGTGGAAGCTATGCAACGGACAATGGGGCTAATCTTCTCCCTCTTGGCTGGTTATATCACCGCACTTCGCATGAGGAATGGCTGCCTATATGAAGAGAACAGATTCTAGTCTTTCTCTCTCCTCCCTCTCTCTCTTCTCTATGGGCTGTTCATGTCTACCATCTTGAATGAAGGAATCAGGGAGGGAGAATGAAGGAAATCGTGTTGAAGATTGATGGAGATGTTGAAGATTGAAGTACAGCATTGGATTGAGAGCAATGGAGATTCCATCTACTGGTTATGCATGCATTCAAAGCATCTCGGGTTACGTAAAACACGGTATGACAATTTTTATGAAGAAAATGAAGGATTTTTGATAGTTTATGATGATAAATTATGTTCTTATTGGATGAAAATTTGTTTGTGGACTCTTTGCATTATGAGTAATTGTTGTTTATCAGAAAATTTTGGTTTTGCAATGATTTACATGCTTTATTTAATTCTCGTAAACCCAAAATGCGGTTTTTAAGTGGCAAAATGGTGTTTTTTCCATTTCGGGTGGGGAAAAAGTGTTCGCATGGGGGAAATATGGAAGATAAATTGAATCTTAGTATGCTAAAGTGATTGGAACAAGAAAAAATAGAAAATAGCATATTTTATTACCAAATAAATCAAGAAAATGGAGAAAGTAAGGGAAAAAATAGAAATACGTCTTGGAAAAATAAGAAAAAATATGAGAATTGTTTGTGGATGTGTGGTAGTGGTAAAGCATGGGGTTTAGCCTCAGTTTGCCCTATCTCCTTGTCAAAGTTTGTGATTTATCGCTTTCTATACATCAAAATATGAAAAAATGAACCTCTACACATGTGCAACGAAAGCAATATCTAAACGTAGGGGGTTGGGAGGTTTGAATGGTGTGATTTGTGTGCTGATTGTTGCTGATTTTCTGATGCATACCTTGACAAAGAGTTCGTGTGTGTTAATTAAGAGGATAGTAGCACGAGTGTAATCTCGGTGCTATCCTTACATCGCCGCAACGGGTTAGGGAATAAGCATTTTAAAAGCCTGGTTGTGCACAAGCAGATTTCTGATTTGAAAATTATATTTGAGCACTTTAGGATCATTCACTTTGCATGTGCATTTAAACCATGGTATCGGAATAAAAACCCCGGATGCGTAGCACATGTTTTCAATGATGATGACCCACGTTGAGTGTGGAAAGGCATCCTAAGCTGTAGGATAGATGTTCGTTGCTTGGGAGATTATTTGGTGAGGAATCATGGTATCTCCTGGATTACTTTTAAAATGAAGAGTGGAGTTTGTTTGTTTGTTTTATATGTTGAGCAACGCATCAAGGGGCCAATCTCTACGATGTAGGAGAGCTGCAGTGGGGCTGTGGTGTTTCTACCGAGAGGTTTCCTCCCATGTATGTGATTATCGTGGTATTTATTGCCAATGTGTATGGGTTCTCTCTCTGAGGAGTTTATAAAAAGGGAAACGTTGGACTACAAAACTACAAAACTATAAACGCATAGATTAGGCTTTAGGGCAGTTTGTCCTTTAGTGGTAGATTGACACTCCTTGTCCACGAGGCCGTGAGGGTGTGTTTGCTGTTATGAGCATGAGGTCTGGCTAGTGCCATAGCTAGTGCCGGCCCATTTTAGGTCCCATTACACAATATCAAGAGAGATGTCATCACCCAAGTGCACAGTACCCGAAATAGTACGGTATGAATGAAACCACTCTCGGTAAGGTGTCACATGAAAGGACACACCTGAGTCCAAGAGCCAACACTATGTATACACAGAGTGTATATTTGTCATCTGTGAAGCACTAGAAGAAGTTGCAAGGATATAATCATCATCATCAACATCCTCAGGTTGCATAACATTGATCTCTTCAATTTTAACACTGGACTTTGCAAGCACTATGCTGCGATCAGAAGACTTATCATGCACTTTGTCTTTCCCCTTATCTTTGCGCCTTTCATTGTGCAATTCATGGCATTGTGGCCTAATATGGCCCTTTTTCCCACAATGGTGACAAGTAACATCTGCATTCCTGCCATGGGATTTGCTACGTGACTTCCCACGAGACTTGGATCGAGATTTCTGAGAATCCTGTCCATGGCCACTACCACTGCCATGCTTTCCATATCCATCATTCCTGCCTCTAACTGTCATAGCATGAGACACATGAGGCATCAAAATTCTTAGGTTAACCTCTTCATGCAGAAGAGCACTCTCAACATCATATAATTTCAAGGTAGTAGTAGAGGCACATAATGCAATGCGGAATACATCCCATGACTCATTAAGAGTACCAAGCAAGAAAAGAGGAGTGACATCCTTTGCAAAAGTGATGTCCTGCGAAGTCAAGTTCTTGAGTATAGCATGGAACTGGCTCAAGTGAGCAGACATAGTCACATTCTCCTTCATGCGCAGATCCATAAGCTGCTTCAGCCAATACATTTGACTCGCTGGACTTTTCTTGTCATAGAGATTCTTGATTTTATCCCACAATTGCAATGCACTTTGTTCTTCCTCAAAGACATTATAGTGAACCTGTTCTGTGAGAGACAATACAATAGTGGACTTGCATAACTCATCAAGCTCAAGCCATTCCTCATCTAGCATAGTTGCAGGTGGATGGCCGCTTAACCTCAAAGGTTTGATCTACGATTTCTCCACCAATACCTACCAAATCTGGCTCTTCCAATAAGATTAATTCATATCATCAAGCTTAGTGATGTTGAAAATAGCATGATCAGTGGATGAACTCGCCATAATGTAGGTTGGAAGACTGTAGACAGTTCAAAACTGCTTGCTGTTTACTGCAGAAAATGACAAAAAAATCACCAAAATCGAGGGAAAATGACGAGGAAAGTGGAACCAAAGCTACTGTCCACCAAATACTAGTGAAAGTACATCATTTCAAAGTGTTTTAGCATGAAAAATCCATGTCATTTCATACATATATGCTTGCTGTAATAAATTTTAGATTTCAGTAAAAGAGAGCTAACAGTGCCAAAATCGGATCCCAAGGCAATTAGATACTGCCAAGACCAAAGCCAACATCATGTGGGCATAGCATAAGCATATGAAAGTCAATAAGCATGAATCCAACACCCAAGTATGTCATACAAACATCTGCCAGTGAATAAGCACACCCCCTAGGCAATGGGGCAAAGTGTTCCTGCCACTACCAAAACTTGACACAAGTAGGTGTCAGTTCACAAAGATACAGATCCAAAACTGAGACTTAGCTCATAAGCATACAGTGAACCAAGACATATAATGTATCATCTCAAAAGGTAAGAAGTCCTAAAGTCTCACGTGTCTGTAACTACTTAATAGCATGTAACGGCTCAATGCATAAAAGTACCACCTGATCAATGTTTGATAAGCATTCAAGAGTGCTCCCACTAGCACAAAAGCCGTATGTATAAGCTCAAGCGCTCAAGCCAAGGCAAGACACAGTGCCAATGACATAAGTCCAAGACAATACATCAATAGTATATCCTGAACATGTAGGCGGTAGAGCATGCGTATGTAGCATCCATAAGCATGTAAGACATTAAATACATCCCAATCCAAACTCTGACAAGCCAAGTAACATCCAAGACTACTCCAGATAATCCAAAATACATCCAAGGTGGAGCTTCAATGAGCACTCAAGCTCAATGTATACATAGGGTAATCAACCGTGACATGAGCATCAAGCCGTAGGCAGCATAGGCATACATGTACATGCTGTCTCAGACCTGAAATCTGTTGCAGAATATTTGTTCGAAGCGTGGTAAAACCCCAACTTAGACTCTTACCTTGCCTGAATTGGGTTCCGAATGCTCGAGATATGACAAAAAGAGTGATTTTTTGGGCTAGACTTTGAAACAGGCGCAAAAAAAACGTGAGCTGGCTGGGGGGTTTGCTCTCCCACGTGTCAACGATGGGGCCCAAAGGGGGCACAAATGAGGGCCAAAGAAGGCCTATACCAAGCCTCAGCAAGCCTTGATAAGTTGGAAGTAAGATCCAGGTGAAGGAAGCTCCAAGAGGTGTGAGCTATGGCTGCCCACAACTTGTTTACAGCCTGTGAGACCTGAGAACTGAAGTAAACCCTAAAGAAAATGATAAAATACCTCTGATGTAATGCGCTGAAGGTGTCCAACAATGCCGGAAAGGTGCTCGGGAAGCCGGGGACTGACGGGAGCTCGAAGGAGTCGCATATGGCTGCCGGGAAGGAGACTTAATGCAAGTAGGGAGTCGATGGGATGCTGAGAATGCCACGAACCAAGCTCAAGAGTCGGAAAGCAAAGCTCTGATACCAGTTGAAAGGGAGCAACGTATTGAAGGTTGGACTCAAGAGCTATGGCGGGAGAGCAAGAGCAAGAAAGGGAGAGACTAGAAATGGGAACTCCAACAGTCACAATGTGTGACCGGGACTTCCTTTATTCAAACTATCACCAAAAGAATAAAGAATAAAGTGACGGTGACGGGCGCCCGCCACCTGCAGTGTACAGCGGCGGTGAGTGTCAGTGTAGTAATACATGGGTGTCTAGGCAGAGACGCCTTTACCCCCAACAGGGAGTGCATTTGCTGGCCTGTCACTCATGAATATTTCCAGGATAGATTTGACTAGGAAGGGGACCTTGAGTTTCCATAGGGACTTTTGTAAAGAGTGCTTTTAGGACATCAAAGGAGGCTTCTGCAATTGCATGCTCGTTCTTGGCCTTGATTTTTTCATTCTCTCTTCTCACATACCTCTGGGCTCGTTCTAGTGCTTGCCTCTTGATTGCGTCGTTCATCAGGGGGTTGGCTCCACCTAGTTATTCTGTACTCAACAAAACAAAATCAGAGGGGGCTTCAATCTCTGGAGGACTCTTTGGCCAACATCTCTTCTACTTCTTCTTTTTCTAGATCTTTGAATTCAACTTTCAAACCGCTACACAGAGAGGAAGGTATTCCATTCTGAAGGTATCAAAACTCAGTCTTTTGAGGATTGTTGTTGTGCCATCATCATAATAATGCTAGCTTCTAATGGTTTCAATAATGTATGTTGTGAAGAATACTCTATCCACCAGCTTTTAGTGGGTTGCTAATTGGACAAATAGGAAATGCACCATGCGTCCCACGTGTCTTGCTATTGAGCACTCATGAACAAATGCCAACTCTTTTCTTTCTTGTTTGTGTGAATCTCCACTGACCATGACTCCTGAAGCTTCTTCAAGATCTCCCACTTGATGATGTTTGGAAATTTCTCAATGAATGCCAAATATCCCATGGATGATCATTCTTCCTCTTTTTCTACACTTTAGTTTTTTCCCAAACAATTTGCCACCAAGATGCACATCTCTGTTGCTTCAACAGAAAGAGGAAATAGTCCACCACATAGAGCATGCATCATGATGGTAATATGTTTTTGCAATTGTGGGATGAACTTCTTGTGGAAAGTAACTTTGGTAATGAGAATCTTCAAATCTTTAGTGGTAGAAGGAACTTTGCAAACATCCATTGAATTCTTCTTTTACTGGCAATGCCATTTCCTTCATTTTCAGTCTCTAATGCTTGTTGATGGCATTGTTTCTCGGCTACGCACCAAAAACATGGGGCCCTAAAAGGAACACCAAGGAAATAGGATTTCTACTACAATAAAATCTATCTTGTATCATCAACAACCATATTTTTCATATTTTATATGATCTCAACAAAGAAAACAACACCAAGAATAAGAAATCTCCACGGAGCTTCATAGAAACAATTCTCCCACGGCTTTAACTTTAACAAAATCCATCATTGTTTTCATATTATTCATAGAATTCATTGATAGACATAGAAAATATAAAATAATACTCCACTTTGAATGAAAAGATATCATATATGATTCATCTTCAAAGTTTCCATAGCTTTCTCTCACAATCTCTCATAGATGGATACATTGTTTGGCATAGAATTGGTTATCTTTGGCTCTCTCCCTCTCTCTCAATAAATAGTATATCATATCCTCACTAAAATACCCAATACTCACTTATAATAATCATTCTTTGGTCGTGGATGTCCCTTCCAAAAGGTGTGTTTGATATGAAAGGTCACCAGAGCCACTACAATGACTCTTCATAGCTCATCACTATCACTTCACTCTAGTCTTCTCTTGAGTCTTCAACAGCTACTTATTTAACTTCCTTCAACTCTTTTGAACTTAAATTCATCTCTTTCCAAGGCTAAAAAAATTTCCCAAAGTCGCACCATACATTCCACAGAACACTTACAGAGGCATACATAACAGATTAGAATAGGAACAGAGACTCTACAGAAGCTCAACATAGGGTTACAAAAGGTCAACATAAAACATCAAAACCACATAAGTCATACTAAAATCATTCAAAACTATCAAAAACCATTTAGTGAGATTTCAAACAACCTCAAAATTTATCAATCATTACTCCATGCTTTATAAGAAGAAAAAAAAAACAAAGCAAAAGCTAAATAGAAGCTATTAGAACCAATCAGAACCTCAACATATCCTATCAGAACATCACAATTCCTCATATCCCTATTGAAAATCATCATGAGCTTCCAAAATATAATCAAACTCATCCAAAACACTCTTAAACACTTTCAAAACTACTAAAAATAATTCAAAATTCATAAAAAATCAACCATTCAGCTCTCAAAAACAACAAAAATCAACCAAAAAATCAAGTCATTTCAGCATTCAACACCCTCGATATAGGAACCTATCTAGTAGATGTCCACTCCAAAAATTAGCCTCTTGTTCCTTGAGGTAGACTCACAAGGCCTTGATCCATTCCTGTGCAGAAACATCAATAGAAAACACCTGGGATACTTGTGGTAGTAGATACTCTTGTCCGACTTGACTAAGAAAATCTACAAGCATCTCCTTAAGATTGCGTCCACTCCTCCTAGGATCTTGTGCCAAAGCACTAGGAGTGCCTTCAATACTAACAAGATCTTGTGCTAGAGCATTAGGACTAGCTTCACTCCTTGCAATCTCAGGAGTCCTCTCCATATGTTACACCTATGTAGCAATCATATTTGCAAACACAACTATATGAGAAATACCAATTGACAAAGGGGGACCCAAATAACATGAGGGGGAGGGGGTTTCAAAACCTCGAGTCACCCCTCCCCCCCTCCATGTTATGGGGGTCCTTAGTAGTTTGGGTGGGGTAGACCTGCACAACATGAGTGGGGTGGGGTCCAAAATCTTGATCCCCCCCCCCCCCCCCCCACATTGTGTGGGTCCTTGCGGTTTGGGGTGGGGTGGACCACCACAACAGGAGGGGGAGGGGCTTTCAAAATCTCGAGGCCCCCCTTTGCATTGTGTGGGTCCTTAATGGTTTGGGGCAGGGGTAGGGAAAAATAACACAATGTGAGGGGAGGTTCAAATCTCGAGGTCCCCCCCTCACATTGTGTTGGTCCTTAGTGGTTTTTTTGGGATGAGGGGACTACACAAGGAAAGGGGGGTTTGAAAACCTTGAGGCCCTCCTCTCATGTTGTACTGATTCTTGTTTTAGGATGGGGTGACTGCACAATGCAAGGGGGGAATTCAAAATCTTAAGGCCCTCTTGTGCCAGTCCTTGGCGATGGTTTTGGGAGGGAGGGCAGCCCATACTCACATCCCCATCCGGTTAGGATGAAAGCTCACGTTGCCCTAGGTTTGTAGATGAAGATTTGGTTGATGATATCAACGAGGATTGGTTGACGAAGATACATACCCAGGGAGGTAGCCTACACGTCCGGTTCTTAGATTGCATATTGAAAATATCATCTGTTGGAGGAGTCAGAAGCACTAATAAGGTTACAGGATGATTCAACACACCAAGGGAGGTGGCTTTGGAACTTCTGCTACAAGAGCTCTATTAGAGATTCAACTATCTTGGACTATGGGGTGTTACCACCTTTTCCACAACTAGCTTCCTATCCAAGGGTGTGTACCACCTTTTCTTGGAATGAGGCCTATTATCATATGGAAGTTCTTCTTTTTCTTCCATAAATTTATTTATTTATTTATTTACTTATTTTTTCTTTTCTTATATTTTACCCTTCTCCCTAGGGTGTTTCCAGCTTTTCTCAAAGAATAGCTCGGCATGACAGGGCCACACAAGTCATTTTCTCCCATGATTGATATATGTTTATTATTATTATTATTTTTGTTGGAAGAGGAGAATAACAGGAACACCATGTATCAGAACCATGATCGCCACAATTGTCGATTAAAAATGGTGGGTGAGAGAACAAGGGTTGGAGGTGGAGCTAAGGGGACAGAGGACTGCATCTGCCTCATTAGTAGTAGCGGAAGAACGGCTATCAAAAGTAGCATAAGAAGAAATACAATGCAATGCCAAACGGGGAGAGGGTTGGTCGACTGTGATTGTCAGGATCCCTAAGGAGAAAAGTACTTATTTAGGCGATAGCCATTGATCAGGAAGGGATCATCTAAAGCATCGACTATGTGGACTTGGACAGAGCCATTAGGGTTGATGGCAAGTACCTTGTAGGGGCCCATCCATCATTGTTGAAGCTTGCTTGGAAATTTGCCAAATTATGAATCATAGGCTAGGACTAACTCACCTTTCTTGAAATCCTTCTACTTGATGAAGCTGTCATGATAGGCCTTTTTGCGGGCTTGCATGGCTTCTGTACACTGTAGGGCCATCTTGTGAGTCTCATCTAGACATTCTAGGTACAAGAGACGACGTTGCAAGGACTCGTCATCTCCTAAGAGTTCTTTATGGCCACGCGCAAAGAGGATAGCTTGACTTCAAGAGGAAATATGGCTTCTATTCCATATACCAACTAGAAAGGGGTTTGTCCTGTAGTAGCCTTATGGGAGGTTTTATATGGTCAGAGGGCCTCTATAAGTTGATCGTCCCAATCACGATGATGTGCATCAATCATTTTTCCAATGGCAAATCTTGTACAGCTTTGTCAACTCTTCCATAACCTTGTTGAGGAAGTGAGTATCTTTGTCATTTATGAGCTCTAGGGGACTACCAAAATGGGTGATGATGTTCTCATAGAGGAACAGAGCCATGCTATGCCCATCATCCCACTTCAGAGCTTTGGCTTCACACCACTTTGCCACATAGTCTGTACACACCAAGATGTATCTATTCTATTTCGTTTTGGTTAGCAGATGAATGGGACCAACAAAGTCGTTTCCCCACTTCTCGAACGACATTAGGAGAAGGATAGGTTGCAAGGGCATGGAGCTGGATTTGGTAGGCTTTCCCATTCTCTGACAAGCATCACAATGTTTGCAATAGTCATAGGCATCCTTATGGAGGGTCGGCCACCAATATCCTGCAAGCAAGGCCTTTCTGGCTATTGCTTCTCCTACAAAGTGTTCGCCACATGGCTCGTCTCATGACATGCTTTTAGCACGATGTCAATCTCTTTTCCTGCAACACATCTTCATAGGACTTCATTTTTTCCTTTCTTGTACAAAGCACCACCTAACAAGATGTAGGGGAATGATTTCAAAAAAAGCTTCTTCTTCTCTTGACTGGAAATACCAGGTGGATATTGTCAGGTTCCCAGGAGATTGGCTATATCTGTGTACCATGGGAAGGATGATGACAATGCACCATGCCAACAACCCCCAGTGCTGCAGCTTAAACAAAACTCAGAAGGTTCCTGTTATGTGATGTTCTTGGATGCATCCTCAGAAGACAAGTACTCAAGATACGAAGTAACTCATCCCCAAACCAAACTAAAAAACAGTTTAATACCCTTTCCGTTACCTAATGAGTGCACTAAATCACTACCAAAAGAGAACATCAGTTCCAATGAATCATTACAAGAGGAGACCACTCCCTTGAAGGAGTCCGATCTCTACCCAAAAGCCATCCGTGGGACATTCATCCATGAAGTGGAAGGAGAAAAGCAACTAACATTCGTGGATGAAGAAGGTACTAAATGTCACCTAAAGGTGGGTATAAATCTTCCAAAAGAAGAACTATTGGTTCTACATGATCTCTTGAAAGAGAACTTAGACGTGTTTGCATGGTCGTACAAATATTT